>NC_081756.1:28319420-28665086 GCF_963082965.1 Carassius carassius | reverse complement strand
CTCGCACACAGAGATCTGAGATCGTGCTGTGCAAAAAGTAGCATTCAGAGTGTTGTCACGCTACTTTTATTAATCGATACTGAATCGCTACATTATATTTCTCAACAACAAAGGGGCAAAATCGCTTCATTGTCCGCAGAGAGAGACAATTTACCCCCTCCCCCACTTTCTTTCTCTCAAAATGGCCATATTTCAGAAAATTTTTCATCACTGGATATAGCTTTAGGTCATTTAACATTTCTATGGTAAAACGTATTATTAAAAGTTGACTAATGTTAATTGATTTGCAGCTTCATCTTACCTCACTCTCTTTAACGTTAAACTGACGCTTCGCGCTCTGCTTCTGTGAACAGTAAACCCCGCCTACTTTGATCTGATTGGCCATCTCAGTCATTTTGACATTGACGAGTGCTGTTAGACCGAGGCTTTGATCTGAAGCACCTAGTATGTGCAGTGTTTGCAAGTTAATTCTCACACTTTAATAGTATTTGTAGCTCCTAACAGGCTGTGTGACTATGAGAAGTTATTACATCAAACTGTACGTCATTATACAGTTTTCCTTATTGCTTGCGTGCCAGCGATTATCCCTCTGCGTGCCACTGTTGGCACGCGTGCCGTAGGTTGCCAACCCCTGCTGTGGAGTGTCAAGTTGTGGAAAAATTTTTTTTGCATTGCCTTCTTCCTGATTTCAGCATTAGGAAAGAGTGGATGAAGTTTATTTTTAATGAAGTTCCAGACCGAGTTAGCAAGAACTTGGTCCTTTGTTCACTTCATTTTACCATGGAGTCATTTACAAATAAGGCACAATTCAATGCAGGTTTTTTAGTAAGATTGAAACTAAAAGATGATGCTGTGCCAGCTATATTGGATGTGACAGTACAAGTGTGATTAACTGTTTTTTATTACATGGTCACTAATGCTTTGTCTGTTATACCAGATCGTTTGAGATGTAATTAGTATTTATGCAGTTTTAATATAATTCACAGCAGCGTCCATCTGTAAATGATGTAGGCTGTCAAACATAAACTGCTAGCTAATCATTGCAGTGGGCATTTACTTCTGAATCTACAATCCACCACGCGTCGCGTATTCAAAGAGTGTTCCGATCAAGGGGTCGAAACTGGATAGAAAATAGCCTATTACTTTTAATTTATGATGTTTTATTTTTTTATGATTTTTTAGTATTAAAATATTGATTACATTATAAAAAGGTACTCTCAAAAAAAGTGCTGAGTTGTTTCTGTAAACACATTGTTGGGCTGACTATGCTGGGTCAAATGAGTTGTAAGTAGTTAATTCACAGATAAACCGATGGTTGGGTTATTGAACCCAATTTGACCCAGCAACTGGTTTATTATACTTGATTCTTCACTTTTGACATGACTCAGGGAGCACACTACTCAGCAAGTGGTATTTTATGGCAAGTTAATATGGATATTTACCTATTAAAAAAAAAAAAAAAAGTTGTGGTAGCAAGATGCTCTTTTCACTGTTCAAATTATATTTGATATGGAAGTGTGGGTGTTTCTTTGTTTTGTGAAACAGCCTATAGGCTATCGCTTATACTTTTTTTTTTTTTAAATGCCTGAAATGATATTGCTATCCTTTCGAAATATGTAAATATCCTATTCATCAGGGTTTAACTGAGCATTTAGAAGGCGGAAATTGAAAAATCAGAACTCCATATATCCTTTAGCGCATCTTACACAAAATCAGGCGGGAAATTCTAGTAGTGAATCATGCGCGGAAAGCCTGCTGGCATAATTTAGGAATTCTTGTCAAAAGAAGAAGCATAAGAAATAACTTTCGAGAGCTTTGTTCTGGTCAACTGAGTTGTAAGGATTTCATTTGCAGATAAACAATCTTCACTTCTGTGTGACACGAGGAGCACACTTAATTGCTCACAATGGGTAACGTTAGTATTTTATGGTAGTTATAAATATTTAACTTACCTATACTTTAAGGTGTGGTAGTAGGAAGCTCATTTAATTGTTTAAAACATGTTGCAATCTTTGATATAGGAGTATGGGGACTTGTTTGGTTAGTATTTGAAACATTATATAGCCATGGCTAGCTGGTTATGTTTTATTTATTTATTTTTTATTTATTGACCAAATCTCATTGTTATATCATTTGTAAACCAGCTAACGTTAACATTATATCTGTAGCCTTTTGAAATGTCTTTTGAAATGTGCTTAAATTGTTGCTTATCTTATTCATAAGGGATTCATTTTTGTATTAAAAGGAGAACAACGCATTTTTGAATGAATCTGAAAATCATATGTCCCTTTTTTAGCCTCTCACATGCGATTTAATCAATGGTAATCAGCAATAACTTACCTGTTTGGTTGCCTAATAATCATTCAAATGAACATCTCTTAGTATTATGTTCTTGCGTTTTTCCTAACAGGTGCTTACTGCAAGCACATATTTCATTAAATAATATAGTTCTAATTTAGTGGGGTTTTTTTTTCTGTTTTCAAAACTTATCAGATATTACAAGATTTCAAGAAACTGAAGCAGCGCCAAAATTCTTTGAAAACTGGGCTACTATCAGTAAATGAATATTTGTGTATGCCCAGCGAGAGGAAAAACTGCACTTAATGGGTGACACCATGTAAGCTATTTCGTATATTGTTATGTCATGATTTTGTTTTTGTATTTTTCCAACATGTAGCTGGTGCTGTGATGGACACATACAATTACTGAGGAAATTGTCACTAACTTTGCACTGTAGTGTTCCTGTTTGAGCCTTAGCTTTAATGGTCCCCATTAATTTAGAAGTCAGGGCAGTAATATTCAGTACTTTTACCATGATAAATAAGATGAAATATATCTCGCTTGCCTTGCATCCTTTTGAAATCAGGCAATCCAGTGAACAGCAGTAATATGAATGTTTTTTTTTTGTTTTTTTTTTATAAAAGGCTATTAAATAAACACTCATGATTATCAATGAACACTAGGGCAGAAAAGTCAGAATTACTACTTCAGAAATATGAATTGTTATATATTTTATACTTTTTAAATGTTAATGAAACACTATTTATTATTCTCAAATTGTTTAGTTGCTAAAGGCATCGAGACATCTTTGAAAGTCATGCGAACTCTGCTTCCCCAAACCTTTACTTACATGCAACCTGTAAGTATAGACTTGTGTACTGTTTGGTATGCTTGATAACTATGAAAGTGTGACATGCTATGATCTTATAGGATGAAATACGAGAGCTCCCTGACCCTCCTTGGACAGCAAGGGTGCTACCACGTTCAAGGCACAGAAAGGTAGTAAGGACATTGTTAAAATAGTCCACCAGTGGATCAATCATAATTTTATGAAGCTACGAGTATACTTTTTTTTTAATATGGGTTAAATGGTAACACCCAGTGTAATGGAGGCCAGCGAGTAAGTGCTATCCAGGACTTGGGACAAACCAACCCACCACGTGTTCTGTCCAATAGGAATTCACAAAATTTGTACCTATCATTGAAGTAAAACAATTGAAAGTGGGGGAGAAATTTTATAGTGAAATAAATGCTTTCTATAGTTTATGTTGGCCACAGTTATTGGCACCCAATTATTGCAACGTCCTTTTCCCAAGATAACAGCTCTGAGCTCTTTTCACCTATAATGCATGAATGGTTTGGAGAACACCTGATTAGAGATCAGAGACCATTCCTTCATGCAGAATCTCTCCAGATCCTTCAGATTCACAGCTCCATGTTGGTGGTGCTTCTCTAAAATTCACCACACTCATTTTCTATAGGGTTCAGGTCAGAGGAATGGGACAGCCATGGCAGAATCTTAATTTTGTGCTCAGTGACCTATTTTTTGTTGATTTTGATGTTTGTTTTGGATTATTGTCCTGATGGAAGATCCAACCCTGGCCCATTACAAGATTTCTAACAGAGGCAGTCAGGTTTAGTTTTTTTTTCTTCTTTTGTTATTTGTTAGAATCCACAATGTCATGATATCCATCAACTCTGGCAGAAATAAAACAGGCCCACAATATTAAAGATCCAGCAGTACTGTATATGTAACCTTGGACATGGGGTACTTTTTATCCCTGTTTGTACTAAACCCATCTGGTGTTTTTTAGTTTCATCTGACCAAAGAAACCAGGGCCATCAGAAGTTCATCTGAAGTTTGTGTCTGATAATCGAATATGTTTGATTTTGGATGAGTAAGGATAATTTTTCTTGAAACCCTCCCAAACAATATGTGATGATATGTGGGGCTGTATGGTGGAAATGGTGATTTCCAATGCTTTAGCTCTTTCCTTAGAGTCACTCTCTATTTTGTGAAGTGGAACAATCTTGTTCTGCACATCAGAACTATTTTCTTTGGTTTTACTCCTTGTGATGGATGATTAAGGGAATTTGGTCTTTTTGTTCCTCATATTTATAATCCTGTGGAACAGGAAGTCATGGCTGGACAATTTCATGCTCCTTGTCACCCTGGTGTGCTAAAAATTTTTAATATCAATGGTAGTATATACTTCAAAAATATTTTACACAAAATAATTTCTAGGGGTGCCAATAATTGTGTCCAACATGCATTGGAGAACTTTCAATTGATTTGCTTCCGTGATAAGTTAGATTTTATTTATTTATTTATAAGTTTGTAGATAATAATTAGTTAATAGTGAGAGTGTGACCAAAAAAAAAAAAACACCTTCTGCTTTTCCGCAAGGCAACTTTAAAAATTGCCTTGCATTCATTATCACACACCCTTTTATAGAATAATTTTCCTCACAGTCGATCCACTTAACCTCTGCTTGTGAGACCCATTTGCCATTCAATGCAGCTAAATGTTTGGGTGTATGAAACTTTTTATGGCTGCTGCTCTCCAGCCACCAACTAAGACTTGTTTAAAGATATTCAAGGCTGAGTAAAGAAATCTTTGATGAAGCAACAGTAGAAATGTGGTTCACAACAACCTACAATGCTTCATCTTCACTGAAGAGTTCACTGGAGCATTTCAAACAGGACCCTGTTTCTTTTACAGTGTACCACAATGCCAAAGCAGAACCTGATTAGTGCACTATAGCCTGAACTCTTATTCATACATCAACTTGACATCCTCATTTTACTCATGTTTATGTTTTAAAGGGAGCTCCCAGAGGCACTTTATTGCCAATCTACCATGTCTCTCCATCACCACAACACTGTAATCAAACCTCTTTGAATTTACCAGTAACAGCTTCCAAGTTCCAGTTGTTTAAAGGCTGTTAAAAAACCACAACAGCTCATTACACAAACTTCATTGTGGTAATGAAAACAATGAATGGCAGCTTGTTTTTTGAAAAGGTGTCAATAATTTTTATTATTTGCACTAAAGATGTGATGGGTAGTGTGGGCAACTTCCTTATGCTGACATGCCTTATATTCTAGCTCAGGTTTGCCAATATCAATTAGCACAGAGAGCATCATCTATCAGCCCCACCATCAATCTCTTGCTCTTTCTCTCTCTCTCTCTTCTTTCCAGGAGAAGATTGGAATTTTCATGAGTAGCAATTGCGGAGCAACAATACAAGTGTAGCTATATGAGGAGCTAGGTATGTTTGTGT
Organism: Carassius carassius; assembly: GCF_963082965.1. Lineage (NCBI taxonomy): Eukaryota > Metazoa > Chordata > Actinopteri > Cypriniformes > Cyprinidae > Carassius > Carassius carassius. The sequence goes on along the minus strand of NC_081756.1, from coordinate 28,659,522 downwards.
GAATACAAGAAATAATAAGAAAGACAGATATATAGAGAAATACAGGGTAAAGGAGGTAAAGTGAAATATGGGTGTCTGAATTTGAGGACTAAAAGAAAGTCAAGTGACTTAGAGACTAATAAGTTACACTATGTGTATTATGTTTTGAAAAGTCTCTAAGTTTAAGAGCTTCTTAGAATGGGTTACATTTACTGAAATCTAACATACTTCATTCATTTAAAGATAACTTACTCTATATTGTCAAAACTAATAGTGTTAAGAAATATACATACAATAAGAAATAACAAATCTAGCTGATATGTGTGAAATTTTCCCTAAGAAACCTTATTTATTGTGCAGCCTTTATCTCACGCTCTGCTTCTCACATACACAAACAGAAAGAAAGTGAGGTAAAGCACTTTTTCTTATCAAGAACATTTCTCCTCTTTCCTGAGGCAAACCCTGATGATTTATCACACAATTCAGAGAAAGTGCTACATAAGATGTTTACGCCATCAAACATCACATTCATTTTTCATGGTCAGCAGCCATGTCAATGTACTCACTACATCCCACCCATCCTCTAACCCTAAAAACCATCCCTTCACCTGGTCGCCGTGATTTTGCCAAGTAAGACATGTTCCTGGATCAACATTATTCTCCCAAAATGTGGACTTAACCCAATCCCTGCCTCTAAATGGTGAGCGTGATTTCACCAAGTAGCCTATGTTCCTGGATCAACATCCTTGTTTATCCTGGAACAACATTCCAATCAACCAATCAGAGTAGAGATTCAATTTTTCAGAAAATATCTGTTTTAGGCATACAACCAAAATTATGTACTTCTACACTCAGTTAATCAGTTAATCAGCTATCCTTTTCCTCTGATTTTAGGAATAAATTATTGGTAAGGTTAGATTTAGGGGTAGGGATTGGGTTTAGTCTATATTTTTGGACAAAAATGTTGATCCAGGACCATCAGAAGATGTTGATCCAGGAAGGTGTCTTGGCAAAATCACGGCAACCACTCCTAAACCTAATCCTACCCACAATTTATTCCTAAAATCAGTGGGAAATGATAGCTCACTAACAAGGGTTTAGAAGCACCTAACCCTGATTGTAAGCTTAAAACAGATATTTCCTGAAAAGTTTTATCACAATTCTGATTGGTTGACTGGAATGTTGTTCCAGTATCAACAAGGATGTTGATCCAGGAACATGTTGTACTTGGTGAAATCACGCTCGCCCCCTTCACCCACTCACCATATTGCTGAGTGGACTGGGAGTTACATAGACCTGGGAATACTGACAGCTCGGGTAAATGAGAGCACTGGACAAGCGAATCAAAGGGTGATGAATGGAACATTTGCTTTTTAAATAACCTGTTAGTGTGGCATCTATATCCATTTGCTGCAATTACAAAAGCCATAACGATCTACAAATGAGATCTGGGCCCGGTTCCCCAACAACGCTCTTAGCGCGCTAAGAAGACTCAAAATATATATCTTACCAAAGTTGTTTATGTTCCTAAGTGTGTTCCCTGAAGTGTCCCTTAGGAAGCTTCTTAGCACGCTGCCTCTTACGTTCGATGTACAAAGGTGCTGTTCCAAGAGAAAGTGCTGAATTAGTTGGCATCGATTGCTCAGGAATCGATTTTCCACTTCACGCGAAGGTGCATTACAGCGTTAAGAAAGACAACACGTTCTATGCAAATGAAACATTCCAGTAACATTTATTTTAACATAGTTTAAGTTATCAGTAAAATATAGACTATTAATTAAATTATCAAATGGTCAGTAATATGTTCACACAATATGTTGTGACAGAAGAACCGGGTATCCCTCGCTAATCATCCACCCTCCTTATCCCGTTGTGCCGCTTCTTGACATGGGTTTAACGACTTCTAAAAATTATGTAATACACTTTTATATTAACAGTAAGATACTTTACAATCAGAATTGATTGGCAAGCAGCTGCAGTTACTTCTGTTTAATGCGGTATTGATTGCCATTGGTTAATATTTTCAATAAAAAGCAACCTATCTACAATGAACAGAGAGAGAGAGAGAGAGAGAGAGTTAGATACAGAAAATGGTCGGGAAGCAACGTATAAAAGGGCACCTAGCTTAGGCCGTAGCCCTCTCCCACGACCTCGATGAAGCTCCCTGTAGCAAAAAAACCTTAGTGCAGCAAGCAGCTGGACTTAAAGCTAAATTCTGCCACGTTAGCCTGGCAAGCGCAGGTCTGAGAAGGTCCAGCAGCTCCATAATGAGTTGTCTTTATATATATATATATATATATATATAGCCACATCAGGCAAAATGTCAAAAGGACTCAGCGGCCGGCGCCGTCTTTGATTCAATACAAGGACATGTTGGATTGCTGCCATAGTTGGTTGCTTTCTGAAAAAAACCATGCTTACCCATTTATAGATCTAAGCCATTTAGAGCCAAAAGGTTTGCCAGATTTCAATTATCAAAAGTGACTGCCAATTTAAACGCTTTAATGACATTACAAAATAGCCTAGGCTAATTACCACCGTATTAGTTCTGATATCAAATAAAGTCAACTTCATAAATAGGCCTGTATCCATTGCGAACATATTTTATTATAAGTCTTAAAATTTCAATTTCATTGTTGAGCCACAACATTGTCAACATACCATAGTTTGACTTGTACTGCGTTGCGCTGATTTCTAAAGACTGATGCACAGTGGCGGCGACTAGCGTCTTGAGCTCAAACAATGCTAAGGTAGAGCTTACGAATGGTCCAGACCAACCTTACAAAAGTGTGACTTACAAAGGATATACTTAGCGTACAAACATGTCGGGAATCATGCCATAACGTTAAGAGAGAGGTTAAAGAATAGGTTAAGAACTACTTAGTGATAAGAACGATTTGGGGAACCAGGCCCTGATCAATAGATATATTAATTTGACTCTCTCTCTGTCCTTAGATACGTATTCTGCCTCAATAGTTTTCTATTTTTCCCTTCATATTTTTCTAGTCAGGCTACATTCCTTGCCACTTCTAATGTACTTTGGTTCCCACAGGACAAGAGAGATTTATGAGAAGTATTAGTGCATTAATAAAATAGTTATGTTTTATTTATTTATTTATTTTTTTCAGTAGTCCCATTGACTGTGTACTGGTCACACTGTTAACAGAATGTTTGAATTAGGTCTGTGAATTTGCATACTGGCCCTTAGAGAGACAGTAAATGTCCTCTCCACTCGGATAAAGCAGGAAGAGAAGAAGAAGAGAGATGAGAGCATTTCATGTATGTTTCAGAGGTACTAAATGTTTCATCGAGCAAGCAAATGTTGTCAAAATTTAAGGATGCTTCTTCATTTCTTCCAAGGCAGAATGATCTCAGATCAAGGTCTGCTTTTGTTCTTCACCTTTGCTCATCTGTGTTAGGTGCACATCAGTGTTTTAAAGGGGATTCTAAAAATTAACAACTCTATCATCAGAATTTTGTATGGAGTGAAACAGTGTCACTTTCCACCATAACAGTGCTCTGCTGTCTGGTCACATCCAATTCTATGATCTGTTAATATCTCTTGTGTTTCAATGTACACTGTGCTAGCATCTTGTTACCTGGTTCTTGGCTCACCTGCATCCCCTGATTTACATTTTCTTTACTAAGCTGAACCAAAGTTGTCATCTAAAGCCTGATCCATTGTCTCATTTCACCCTGCCAAACCTATTGCCACCGTAAAACACTGTAGGAACATTTCTTCATTAATTTACATAAGAGTCTGGGACAGAAGACAGTTCTAGGATTGCAGTCTTAATAGGTGCTCAGCGCCCTGCCTGGAAATGAGCTGTGACTTATGGACTGGGGACGGCCTGTCATCATTTACTCACATTTATGGTGTTCCAAACTCAAATGACTTCTTCTGTGAAAAAAAAAAAGAAAAAAGGTAATTTAGAAAAATTTCCTACAGTGGAATAAGTCTTTCAAGCTCCGAAATGCAAAATTAAATAAACAAACACTTGAGTTTGTAATGACATGTGGGTGAATAAATGACAGAATTGCTTCACGTGTGATTTGTTGGTGTTGGTCTGCCTGAGCTGAATCTGTTCTAACATTATGTAAATCCCTAGGCTGCACTAGTGATCCAGACAGGAAAAGAGTTTGTCGTTCAGGCCCCCAGAGGTGAGTACCACAACTTAAACTCCATAGTCAGGCAAAAAGGGTCTCTGCATGCATAAATATGCACACACATATGGATACAACCCTCAATTCACAAACAACTACTAATTATCCTTGACTTCTCTAGTTACATCTATTTTCCAACTTAATAAAATCAAATCACTATTTTACTATCACATCACTTGATAGAGTCTTACAATTTACTTACAGACACTATATAATTTAACATGCTTACAGAAAATATACACAACTGAAACTGGACAATATACAACTGGATATCCCGTTATACATAGTATACAATTAGACATACTTTACAGTTAACAATACACATTATGTACACAATATAAACAATAAATATATCAAAATACAGATTACAGATGACATAGACTTGGTAAAAATAATGCAGTATGGATGTGTGAGTATAAAAATAAAAGTATAAATGTTTGAGTAAAAGAATACAGACCAATAAATATCTGTTCTAAATTTTTGATCTCGCTCTGAACTATCAACAAAAAGCTGTGTTGTTATAGAAGACATTTTTTTGTCAGTACGTCTGAGTTGGTATTTCAGTTTCTCCAATCTTTTATAGTTCATATAGTATATATGAAAAGTATTATAGTTTAAATGCAATTAATATAGATAAAATACTTTTCTTTACATATATATTATCAAATCATAAATCAAAACAACTTGAAATCCCTAATACTTAATGAGAGGCACAAACGAGGATCTTTTCTGTATATATATGTATATATGCAAATGTTATGGTGTAATGGTACATTTGTGATAGGAAATTATCTGTTATGTTTACAGATATTTCCTTAAAACCTTAGGAATATATATATATAATATAACCTATAATATAAAAGATAATTATAATTTAATTAAATTAAATGACGATTTAGTATATTTCTATATTAATTACAGTACCTTGCGCCCTATTTTTGTAGACTTTTTTTTTTTCATTGTAAACAAGCAAATGCCACTTTGAATATGGGTGTCTCTAACCTATTTGCATGTGCAGTTATTTGCATAATTATTCACAATACATGTATACATGAATACAATACATGAATTTTCCTAGAAAACTATTGGGTGCCGTTTGTAAAGCTGCTCATGCTGAAAATAACAGCAACATTTTGTCACATTAAGCTTCAAACAATGTTTAAAAAACTGGTATGAATTTTTGACGGTCACTTTTTTAGCACATTTACAACAATATTTGTCAACTTAGAGATATTTTAAATAGTTAAATATAAATATTAAATGTTACACCTAAATGTTAAATGTTTAATCTAAATGCTAAATCTAAATCTAAATGTTAAATCTAAATGTTAAATCTAAATGTTAAATCTAAATCTAAATGTAAATATAAAATCTAAATGTTAAATCTAAATCTAAATGTTAAATCTAAATGTTAAATCTAAATCTAAATGTAAATATAAAATCTAAATGTTAAATCTAAATCTAAATGTTAAATCTAAATGTTAAATCTAAATCTAAATGTTAAATATAAATTTAAATCTAAATGTTAAATATAAATCTAAATCTAAATGTTAAATATAAATCTAAATCTAAATGTTAAATATAAATGTTAAATATGAATCTAAATCTAAATGTTGAATCTAAATGTTTCGGTTGAAACTAAATATTTAGTAAATATAATATATTTACTAAATATTTAATATGCAAATTCAAAATGCCGGAAGTGCCAAAATAAAAGCTCTATGAGGTCAGTGTGTGTTTATAGAATCGTGTTAAATAAGGAATGAATAAAAATCATCTCATCCGAGGAAACTGACTCTTGGACATGGAATATCTGGATAATGACTACCTAAAATAATAAACACGTTTGGAGAAACTGTATTTGAAGAGTACGCTAGTGTATGTAGATATTAATGTTAGGGAACAATGTGAGTGATGTGTACGTTTAGTAGGAAAACATCTGATCCACACTCCGGAACAGAAGAGGGCGGTATTGCGCCAATAAGCTGGATGCCAACCGCCATTAAACTGGAAAGAAGACGAATATGACGGCTTGCTGTGAATTACAATGGTGAGAATATATTTTTTTCACGAAATAATTATTTAAATTTAAGAGTACAAGTTATTTTCATACAGTGGTATTGATTTTGGAGTTAATAATCTAATAAATCTAAGGTGTAAAGTCAGTAACATATAAGCAAAAGGTGTAAAGACGCTATCCTCCGGTTTCACAGGCAAGACTAATTGAGCCATGGCCTGATCCTGGCTTAATCTAAACCCTGTTTGTTACTTACATAATACAGCATATTTGTGATTGTGCTGTAAAAACACGTTTTATAATGAATAACTAAAAGGGGAGCTCCATTAAGTACACGACTCAAAAGTGGATTTACATAAACCATATATACATCTTGAAGACTATTACTAAATGTCTATCAGCTGACAGGATAGTCTTTGATAAGTATTGCAGGTGAGCACATTTAACAGACATGAAACAGGCATCTGAGTTCACTAACTGTTGTCAACACTGCTTTAGATGAGTGTAAGTCATGTAAACAAACAAATCTACATACAGTAACTAAACACAGGTTATCTATTTTATTTGTCCATTTGCAATATTGATAATTTTAGGAACATTTGTTTTGGATAAAAAACGAGTTACATCATTTACTAACTCAACATGCCGATGCAGTATATCACAGATAAATCACAGAGGAGACTGACTCTTGTCTGGATGTTACAGGAACAGATTATGTTTATCTGCTGTAGAGTGACTGATGAAGGAATGCTGCCATCAAAGGATTTGTGTAAGTACACTACAAAAATAAATGAAACATTTTAATTAGTGTAATTTCAAAGAGTTATAACAGCACTTTTCTTATTGTTGATTTCTGTGCATTTGCTGCAGATCTTTTGTGGTGGAGCAGGACCTGCAAGGAAAGGGGAAAAAAGGAAATACTTGAAACAAAAGAATAAAGTAATAACATTTTGTATCGTGTGTGTGTGTGTATTTGTGTAGGTTATGAAAATGTCTGCAGACTAGTGTGTGCACTGAGGATGGAGAAGTCCACTGCAGCATCCGGAAATGGTCCAGAGATATAGATGAGACGCTCCATCACTCCAGCTCTCACCAGCTCTCATCAGGACCAGATGCTGCTGTGGTCTCTTCCTCATCGATGGCCCGAGCAGCGAGAGCATCTAGAGAAAGACCAAAAGACACTGAGGATTTGATTTTGGTAAAGTTTGTTCTGCTGGTTTCTGTTTATACAATGAAGGCTGACTTTCAGAAGCTTCAAAAAGCATCATCAAAAATGTGATGGAGCTTTTATCTGAAGTCATTGACAGTGCTCTTATTACAGGGGCCTACAATCCTCTGATCCACCTGGAGAAAAGAGCCATGCTCAGAGACATACTGGTGGTTTTGAACCAGTTCAGTGGTTTAGCCCACTACAAAAATAATAAATTAATGCATGTACTTGTAAACTAATGTTTTAAAGGTAGAGGTGCTCGTGGAGAGCAGGCACACGATTGTTTTGGAGCAGACACAGCAGCAGTCAGATAGTCCTGCACTTGTTCTTCTGCTCTCGCTTCAAGGTTGTGTGGTTGAGAGAGCCGACATCATGGTCTTCCTCATCCTGTTGCTCAATGACATCCCCGTTGAGAAGAGTGAGACTGTGAAGCACAGCGCAGCAGCAGAATCAGAACAGCTGTGTTGAGATGATAGTAAGATGTGGGGTTCACCATCTGTAAATACATGATTGTTAGAACAGTAAGTTTGAATGAAGCTTTGTTTCATGTGTTGTTGACTTGTACATGTATGCATTTATTGTGATGCTAACATTTATACATTCTTTTAATCATTTAAACATGTTTCTTGTTGTCAGTAAATAAAATATAAATATTTTATCTATTCGTGTATTAATTGCTTGACTGAAAACGTACTCGGTTACTAAACGTAACCTCGGTTCTCTCTAGAAGAGCGAACGAGTACTGCGTCTTAGCTAAGACGCTACGGGAAAAGTCTCTTTTCACGAAATACTGAAGCAAAAAATTATCCTTAATTTTGTATTTTTGTAAAGCGCATTTGCAGCAGTACACAGCCATAGGCGAGACGGCTCGTTCGCTCATTGGCTTGTTCTGCGGCAACTGCACAGCCTATCGCTTCGCGCCCTTCTTGCCACTTCCCGCCGAAACGGGTGTGGCCCAACCTATAAAAGGAGCTCGAAAAGGCTGACTCACCTGATTTATTTCATCGCCGAAGCGAACCAGAGTGAATCGTGCGCACGGCAGAGAACGCAGTACTCGTTCGCTCTTCTAGAGAGAACCGAGGTTACGTTTAGTAACCGAGTACGTTCTCTTACGGAGGTCTCTCTCGTACTGCGTCTTAGCTAAGACGCTACGGGAACCCAATGTAAAACGCTGTGCGCGCAGGGATCACACACCAATAAACCTGAAGCAACGCCCAGGATTTACAGTGCACAGTCACCTGAGGGACTCACAGAGAGTCCAGGACAGAAAAGGGAAAAAGCCCTCCGTCCCATATCTAGCAGCATCCGTAGATGCGGGAATATGACATCACACAGCCGAGGCAAGGCCTGACCAATGTGGCAATGTGGGTCTTACGCAATACTGCCCATATAACAGTCGGCAGCGCATAGTGCTCGTGAACTCAGAATTCCCCTGAGGGGCCTGATTCGCCTATACCGACAGCAGCCTTGCTTGCAAGGCAGGAACCTCCAGGTTATAGAACCTGATAAATGTAGACAGCGAGGCCCAACCTGCCGCCATACATATATCCTGCAAGGAGATCCCAGTAGACCACGCCCACGACGAGGCGACGCCTCTTGTGGAGTGTGCTCTGACGCCCAACGGGCACTGAAGGCCCCTGGAAGCGTAAGCTAACGCTATGGCGTCAACTATCCATCTGGATAGCGTCTGTCTCGAAACAGCCATTCCCTTGGAACGCCCACCGAACGAGACAAATAGCTGCTCCGTCTGCCGAAAGGCAGCAGAGCGAGACACATAAGCTCTTAAAACCCCGACAGGGCAAAGAAGACTCGAGTCTCCATCCTCCCCTGACACCGGCAGGGCAGACAGGGCAATAACCTGAGCCCGAAACGGTGTGTTGAGGGATTTCGGCACATAACCGTGCCTAGGTTTGAGTATGACTCTTGAGTCATTGGGCACAAACTCCAAGCACGACTGGCTCACCGAGAGCGCGTGCAAATCACCCACACGCTTCACAGAAGCCAGAGCCAACAAGAATACTGTCTTGAACGACAGATGCTGAAGGCTTATCGATTGGATAGGCTTGAAAGGGGGACCCTTCAAGGCCTCCAAAACCGCCGCGAGGTCCCACAGAGGGACTGACGGAGGTCTGGGAGGATTCAGCCTCCTAGCTCCTCTGAGGAACTGGATGACTAAATCATTCCTTCCTATTGACTGACCGGACGCCGTTTCAGAAAACGCCGCGATGGCAGCCACATAAACTTTGAGCGTGGATGGGGCTCTGCCCTTATCCAACAGCTCCTGAAGGAAGGAGAGGACCTCCGTCACCTCACAACTAAGGGGTGAATAACCTCGAGCTGTGCACCAGCTGGAGAACACCGGCCACTTCGAGGCATACAGACGTCGTGTCGACGGAGCTCTAGCCTGAGTGATGGTATTTAGCACTCCCACTGCGAGATCAGCGGGTAACCGTTGAGTGCCCATACATAGAGGGACCACAACTCCGGTTGAGGGTGCCAAATCGAGCCCCTGGCCTGCGAGAGGAGGTCTCTCCTCAACGGTACCGGCCACGGGGCGACATCTGCTAACTGCATCAGATCTGGGAACCATGGTTGGTTCTTCCAAAGAGGTGCTACAAGCAGTATTGAACATCTCGTTTCTCTCACCCATTCTATCACCTGCGGAAGGAGGGAGACGGGAGGGAACGCATAAAGCGGGCAGCACAGCATCTCCGTGACAGCGCGCTTTTGTTCTTGGAAAGAACACGGGGCAGTGAGCGTTTTCGTGGGACGCAAAGAGGTCCACCTCCGCCATGCCAGATCTCTCCCACAACAGCCGGACTGTTTGCAGGTGTAGAGACCATTCGCCCGTAGGAACATTGCCTCTGGACAGCCTGTCTGGACCCAGATTCTGCAGTCCAGGCACATGCACTGCTCTCAGCGAGCGCACGTTGCGCTGAGCCAAAATCAGGAGGCGTTCCGTCAGCCTGCACAGGTTTCGGGACCCGAGACCGCCCTGGCGATTTATGTAGGACACCACGGACATGTTGTCCGAACGGACTACGACGTGGTGATCCTTGATATGGGGACAAAAGCGCGTCAGCGCGTTCTCCACTGCCAGCATTTCCAGGCAGTTGATATGATGGAGCTTTTCCCGTTCTGTCCATAGGCCAAAGGACGGTCTGCCTTCGAGCAGCGCTCCCCATCCCGAAGTGGAGGCGTCCGTCGACACCACTTTCACACTCGGGGAAGTCCCCAGGCTTACACCTGATCGGTACCAGCCGTTCGTTGTCCAAGGTGCTAGAGCCGCAACACAGCTCTGATCGACCTTGAAATGCAGCCGGCCAGACGCCCACGCTCTGCGCGGCACCTGAGCCTTCAGCCAGAACTGCAGGGGGCGCATGCGGAGCAGGCCCAGCCGCAGAACCGGAGATGCTGAGGCCATGAGACCCAGCATCTTTTGACAGTGTTTGAGCGACACAGTGGCACCACAGCGGAAAGAACTCGCTGCACGCTGAATGCCCATCGCGCGCTGTGGTGAAAGCCGCGCCGTCATGGAACACGAGTTCAGAACTATACCCAGAAACAGGATCGTCTGACTGGGGTTCAGCGAAGTCTTCGCCCAATTGACACTGAGGCCGAGTTTCTCGAGGTGATCGAGTAAAACGGCTCTGTGGTCCACGAGCTCCACTCTTGATCGGGCCAGAACCAGCCAGTCGTCCAAATAATTCAACACTCGTATGCCTCTGAGTCTGAGAGGAGCGAGCGCTGCATCCATGCACCTCGTAAACGTACGAGGAGCTACGGACAAGCCGAATGGCAGGACTGCAAACTGGTATGCCTGGCCCTCGAAGGCGAATCTCAAATATCGCCTGTGGTTTGACGCTATCTGTATTTGAAAATACGCGTCCTTCAGATCTATTGACATGAACTAGTCCCCTCTGCGAATCTGCGCGAGGAGCTTCCTGGTCGTGAGCATTTTGAAACTGCGTTTCATCAATGCCTTGTTCAGCTGTCTTAGATCCAGTATGGGCCTGAGACCCCCGTCTCTCTTGGGCACCAGAAAGTATCTGCTGTACAGCCCCCCCTCGCTTTGAGACACAGGCTCTACAGCCCCTTTGCTCAACAGTTTTGATATTTCGGCCCGAAGTATGTGTGCTACTTCTGTTTTGACCGTAGTTTCGACGCGCGCTGAAAAGCGCGGTGGGCGTCGAGAAAACTGTAGCGAGTAGCCTCCTTTTATAATGCCTAGCACCCAATCCGAAACCCCTGGAAGCACTGACCATGCATCTGCATGAATGGCTAAGGGCTGGATGCGAAACGCGCTCTGTTGACTGGGCAACGGCGGCGCTCGAGTGTGCTGCGCATCTGAGGCGGGGAGCGCGCTGATCACAGCGGGCAGATCACTCTTCCTCGACCCCGTTCCGGCGCTTAACCGACTGGAGGGAGGCTGAGCGGGTCCCGTGGGACTCGATATATCTGCGAGTAAACGTGGGCTGCATGTGTGCACTTTTACCACTTTCAACTCGCTGTCTGCCTGTGCAGAATGTACGTGCACGGGCCTCGTTTTTACAGAAGCCCCGCGCCGTATGTGACATAGTGTATGTGGGCACTGGGAAGTGGGCACGTTTACTATGCGGCGCGCTCGACCGATCTGTGTCGATCTTATGTGCGCTAGCCCTGTGTGCAGGGCTGTGCTTACATGTGGAGATGGGCACTGGGTAGTGGTCATCGTCACTGCATTTATAGCACCATCGGCCGTGGCCGGACGAGCATGCACGGGTTTCGTTTTTACAGAAACCACATGACGCGTGTGACATAGTAATTGTGGGCACTGAGGGGTGGGCACGTTTACTATGCAGTGTGCGCGACCGACTTGAGTCGACATTATGGGCGCAGGCCCTGTGTGCAGGGCTGTGCTTACATGTGGAGATGGGCACTGAGGAGTGGGCATCGTCACTACATTTATAGCACCATCGGCCGTGGCCGGACGAACGTTCACGGGTTTCGTTTTTACAGAAACCACATGACGCGTGTGACATAGTGATTGTGGGCACTGAGGAGTGGGCACGTCTACTATGTAGTGCGCGTGATCGACTTGAGTCGCTTTTATGGGCGCGAGCCCTGTGTGAAGGGCTGTGCTTATATGTGGAGATGGCCACTGAGCAGTGGGCATTGCAAAAAACGCTGAAACAGTCACAATCTCTGGAAACCGAAACAGCGGCGCGCTTAGGTGAGAGCCCGGCCACAGCGGAACTCGTACACCGGCGCTTCAATGAAGCAGCCATCGTGTGTAGTGCCGACGCAGCGTCATGCAGCATGCGTAGATGGCTTTCCTAGGATGGCTTCGGGGCTCCCGGCCTCACCGTAATCCTCTGCCGCGGTCCCCGCGGCGCGGGGCGACGGCCAGTAGAGCGAGAACGGGGGTCTCGAGCAGCGTTGCTGAAGCTGTTGTGATAACGGCTTTTGTGTGCAGGCAAGCGGGCAACTGTGCAGGCTTGCGCATTGCAGAAAACGCTGAGACAGTCACAATTCCTGGAACTGAAACAGCGGCGCGCTTGGGTGAGAGCTCGGCCACAGCGGAACTCGTACACCTGTGCTTCGATGAAGCAGCCATCGTTAGTAGTGCCGACGCAGCGTCACACAGCAGGCTTTAGATGGCAACACCGCTTTTGCCGCCGTCCAGCAGAGGGCGGACAAAGGTGCGTCGCTATCGCCTGTTCCACCGGCGGAAGTGAGTGGTAGTTCCTGTTTTTAGCATCATCAGTATGGAGAATGCTAGTGAGACAGACGAACGAGTTCGTGCCGAATATGGAGCATTCCAAGCCTTCGCCACCTCTTCGTGAAGCTCAGGAAGAAAAGAGGCGGGCTTTGAGAAGTGCGCTCATCCGAAAGGGAAATACCATCCAGCCGGGAACGAGAGGGGGGGGGGCGCTGGTGCAAACCACTCGCGGCCGAGACTCATCGCGGCCAACACGAGCATTCGCCCCGGCTCCTTCTCGATGTCAGCTCGTCTGCTGGGCTTCTGAGCAGAAGGCGCGAGATCCTCGGAGCTCGCCCAGCCCTCACTGCCCGAAGCTAGCAGAGAGCGCGTGTCCTCTTCCCCCGACGCGGCCCTGAGATCGACTTCCTCGGACGACGCGCCGGCAAACAGCGGGCGCTGCCCACCGGGAAGCGATGCAGGGGGGGCCGGTGAAGCAGGGCAGACCGGCGAGCTCGGTTGAGCTGAAGACGGTTCCGGAATCCGCTGGAAGCGATGCTTTTACGGCGCCTCAGCGCAGCGGAGAATGCAGGCTCAGAGAAAAAGGCCAGGCGAGTCCTCAGAGACACCATGGCAACAGCTCGCAGTGGGGTTATCCGCCGTCAGCGAGCGAGCGCTGCATGATCTTCACCCAGGCAGGAGACACAGATGACGTACCGGTCTCCCTCGCTGAGTGGGGCTCTGACGAGCCGCAGGAAGGCATCTTAAAAAAGACGCGAGCTCTTTTACGAGTGTGTGTCGCAGGGCGAACACACACACACACATAAAGAACAGCTTGGATATAACAGGATTGAAAGGATATAGGCGCCGGATAGCGCAGCAGGAACGGCAGTGGAAGGCTGCGATGCCAGCAGCTTCAGAATGGCTCGTCCTGCTGATGTGCTTTCTCAGACGGCGCTTGCTTCCTCCGTGATCCAGCGATGCGTTAGCTTCGCTGAAGAGATGAAAAATCAGGTGAGTCAGCCTTTTCGAGCTCCTTTTATAGGTTGGGCCACACCCGTTTCGGCGGGAAGTGGCAAGAAGGGCGCGAAGCGCCCTTATTGGTCTGATGTTGCATCAGCCCGCGCTCGATAGGCTGTGCAGTTGCCGCAGAACAAGCCAATGAGCGAACGAGCCGTCTCGCCTATGGCTGTGTACTGCTGCAAATGCGCTTTACAAAAATACAAAATTAAGGATAATTTTTTGCTTCAGTATTTCGTGAAAAGAGACTTTTCCCGTAGCGTCTTAGCTAAGACGCAGTACGAGAGAGCTCTCGTAAGAGAACTGATGCATTCACATCAACTGCACTAGTGTATATTCATGTATAGCTATGTCACGACAGAAAATAAATTTTGCTTCTTTTACTAAAATGTAATTTTAAGGAAAAAAATGTATATAATTATCGGTTGGCATTTATCATTATTATTGCATGTAAGTGTTGGGGTGGGCAAAGGATGCAGTTCATTATGGGGTAATCTTCATTTTTGAGTAGTAATACTTACATTTTTAGAGTATAAAATCATCAGTCTTCTCCAAAGGTGAGATCTTCGAGCAGCTGTTCGATGTGTGCAGACATTGTAGAGTCGCTGAGAGAAACTGTACTGGACTGTGGAGTTAGTGATGCTGTGAAGTGGTAGTGCACCTGTACCTCTTTTTATTATTATTGCCAAACTTATAACATAAAAGATCAGGGTAAGACGGTTGTATTTAACAATAACAATCATAACGCCATAAAACAGTGAATAAAAATGTAACGTGTTCATCATATGAGATCCTATACAAGGAAAAAAAATCACATAAAATAAATGAAAAAATATTATAGAGATAACGATTTGGGGTTTTCTAATTCTATAAAAAAAAATCACATTAGTGGAGTTAAAAATATAAAAACTACAGGAGCATTGAGCAGCACAGAGTGCCCTCTCATGGCTGTAGACGGTCATGTTTTCTCTTGGTTCATGTCAAATTAATTTTGATAAATAAGTCGCAGGACCAGCCAAACTATGAAAAAAGTACGACTTTTAGTCCGGAAAATACGGTAGTCATTATCACGATAATCCATGTCCAAGAGTCAATTTCCTCGGATGAGATGATTTTTATTCGTTCCTTATTTAACACGATGCTATAAACACACACTGACCTCATCGAGCTTTTATTTTGGCACTTACGGCATTTTGAATTTGCATATTAGCTAAATATTTAGTTTCACCCGAAACATTTAGATTTAACATTTAGATTTAACATTTAGATTTAGATTTAACATTTAGATTTAGATTTAATATTTAGATTTAACATTTATATTTAGATTTAGATTTAACATTTAGATTTAGATTTAATATTTAGATTTAATATTTATATTTAGATTTAGATTTAACATTTAGATTTAACATTTAGATTTAGATTTAACATTTAGATTTAACATTTAGATTTAACATTTAGATTTAGATTTAATATTTAGATTTAACATTTATATTTAGATTTAGATTTAAAATTTAGATTTAACATTTAGTTTTATCATTTAGATTTAGATTTAATATTTAGATTTAACATTTATATTTAGATTTAGATTTAACATTTAGATTTAACATTTAGATTTAGATTTAACATTTAGATTTAACATTTAGATTTAATATTTAGATTTAGATTTAATATTTAGATTTAACATTTATATTTAGATTTAACATTTAGATTTAACATTTAGATTTATATTTAACATTTAGATTTATATTTAACATTTAGATTTATATTTAACATTTATATTTAACATTTAGATTTAACATTTAGATTTTATATTTATGTTTAGATTTAGATTCAACATTTAGATTTAGCATTTAGATTTAGCATTTAGATTTAACATTTAATATTTATATTTAACTATTTAAATATCTGTAAGTTGACAAATATTGTTGTAAATGTGCTAAAAAGTGACCGTCAAAAAATTCATACCGTTTTCTTTTTACATTGTTTGAAGCTAAATGTGACAAAATGTTGCTGCTATTTTCACCATGAGCAGCTTTACAAACGGCGCCCGATAGAAAACAGCTCATATACCGAACACAGAATGTACAAGCAAATTTGTACCATTTATTTAGGTAAATCAGGGCATTTTCACAGTAATATTTCTATTTTAACAGCTTCTTCTGATCATTTTAGGTTTACTGTGAAAGAAAAAAAGATCAATGAACAATGTAGACAGCCAATAAAAGTAATTGTCGAGCTTTCCTCCCTTTTTAGCATGGTTTCCACCCTGCCTCTTTTCTGCCATCTGGTTGCATCCTGAGTTATGATCAGCACAATGGAATCAAATTAAATTAATCAAAATTGTTAGCCTGAGCATTCAAATTGATTTACAAGCCTCGCTCTGAACTATAAATGTAGCTGTGTCAATAGAGACATCTTTTTCATTCTGTCTGAGTCTGTATAGCGGTACTCCTCCCACTTTCTCCCCAGTCTCCTTCTCCCTAATCCTTCACTTTGTTTGCTCATTGACAGAGTGTTATTAATTAACAAAGTTCATCAATGGTGGCTGCCTTCATTTGTTTTCCTGTCATGAATCCTGAAATACTTTACATGCTCTGTGAACAGAAATTGCCGTTAATAATACCATCTGATCTGCATGCAGAGGTAATATTTAATTATTATAAATTCCCTCTGCAGCTTAAAAGGACTGGAGTCAAAAAATCTAGCAGGAGAAAGAAAAGAAAGAAAAAAACTTGTCTAACAGTAACAGAACACTAATAGAAAAACATTGCAGCAGAACATCTCAATCACAGATAATAAATCCATTCTCCGACGTCCGACATGGGTAACGTCAGCCAGAACGTATGAGCTCAATTATCAGAAAAACCAACAGATGTTTGTTGACACCCGAGGCAAATTATTAGAAATGATTATGAGAGAAAAATAAACAAGATATACACAGAATGTATTATGGGGGGGGGGACAAAACATTATATAAATATATTAATTGTTTTTATATTATATTTATTTGTACTATGCACTATAGTTTTTTAACATAATAATAATAAGAAATGTTTCTTGAGCAGCAAATCAGCATAATGAAATAATTTAATAATTTCTGAAGGATCGTGTGACACTGAAGACTGGAGTAATGTATGCTGCAAATTCCGCTTTACCATTACAGGAATAAATTACATTTTAAAATACTTTAAATAGAATATTGTGGGAGTTAGATGCAAGAATCATACACATTACTGATTAATAGACACGATTCACACAACACTGGCACACAAATACATACATGGTTATTAGGTATGTTCCCCTTTAAGAAAGAGAGTTATTTTTGATGTGCTGTTCTAGAGCAGATTAAATAAACACGACCACTGAGCTTTCAGTTCCAATCCTGCCTCTGTGAATCTTTGCTAGAACAAAAGCTACATTGGTGACCCCGAGACAGAACAAATTGTTTATTGTGACGTCGACCAACACTGTTGATCTCTAAAGCTGCTGCAGTTTTGGGAGCTTCAAGTGGTTATGTGGTTCGCTCAAGCATCACATTACGGGACATCACCGCAGACAATACAAAATATTATTATATCATGGCAGCCCTCAGCTGCTCCACAGCCATGCAAGTGATCAGCATACTGGAAAATACCTCCACTCGGGATAAATATTCTACACTGAAGGCATATTTCTTAAAGATGTACAGTTTTTCAGTGACTGAAAAAGCACGTCATTTACTTTCCCTGCCCAGCCTTGGAGATTCACATCCATCTGTTTTAGTGGATCACATGCTAGCACTCCTTGGTGAGCGTAAGCCATGATTTTTGTTTAATGAGTTGTTCTTACAACAACTAACAGAACAGGTTCGTACAGCTTTAGCAAATACTACAGTGAATGATTACAGGGATCTGGCTCAGTTGGCAGATGAATTCCATGCAGTATCACATAAATGTATGGCAACTGAGTCAGTGGCTACATCTGTGTACCCTGTCATGAGAGCTTTAGCACGACACTCATATGAGCAGCAAGCTCCTGCAATGCGGCAATCAACCTGGCAAAGAATCTGTACCTTTCACACTTGTTTCGGGGTGAAAGCCAAAAAGTGTCGTCCTCCTTGCACGTTCATTGAGTCCAGCAGCATGCTTACAGTTAGTAGTATAGTAGCATAAAGCACTGAACCCCTGCTGTTCATCATGACTTGTTATCAGACTGACATTTCCTGTATGAAACGGGAGCACAGGTTTGTGCCCTGCCTGCGTCACCAGAGGACAAACACTTGGGTGAGGTTGGTCCACCACTTGAGGCAGTCAAAGGAAAAATACATACATATGGGAATAGGCTAGTACCACTGTGATTCAGCAGACAATTTTTTACATGGGAGTGTGTGTTAATAGATGTGAGTAGGCCCCTTCTGGGAGCAGACTTCCTGTGTGCTAATGGACTGTTGGTTGATTTGAAAAAACTACTGTATAGATACTGTGGAAAGCGTAAATTTTTACCCTGTTCAAAGAGCATCTTTGCCATGACTACTCTTTCCAGTGCAGTGAAAGAAGAGTGTTCACTCAACTGCTGGATGAATTTCCAAATCTCACTAAACCAACTTTCTCCTCAGCAGTTGCCAGCCATGAGGTAGTTCATCACATCTCAACATTCGGGCCCAGGCTCGTCAAGGCCGAGTTCACTAACATGGAAGAATAGTGTAAAAATCCAACAGTCCTTGGGCAGTACCTCTCCACATGGTCACTAAAACGGATGGCGGCTGCTGCCCCTGTGAGGATTATCATTGACTTAATGATATCACTACATCAGAACGATACCCGGTCCCACGCATTCAGGATTTTCTCACTGCATGGCTGGGAAATCGATTTTCTCGAAAAGGGACCTGATTTGAGGATATCATCAAGTCCCAAGTGTACCAGCAGTACAACCCAAAGACTGCTGTAATAATGCTGTTCTGCCTTTTTCGAATTCTTACGGATGCCCTTTGCCCTCAAAAATTTAGCACAAATTTTTCAGTGAATGATAGACGCAATCCTACGATGCCTTGATTTTTTTTTTTTTTGTATACTTGGATGGCATCTTGGTTGCAGGCATCTCCATGGAAGAACACCTAGCCCATCTGCAATCTCTGTTCAGTTGCCTCAGCCAGCATGGCTTAATAATTAACCCTCATAAGTGCCAATTTGGCTTGACCACAATAGACTTTCTTGGCCATCAGATTTCAAGCAATAGGCTGTTCCTCTATCAACCAAAGTTGATGCAATTACAGAATTTCCCACTCCCCGCACAACCAAAGCACTGCAGGATTTTTGGGGATGTTAAATTTTTACCACCATTTCATTCCATGGGCAGCTGCGCTCATGCATCCTTTGTATAAGGCCCTCAAAAGGAACAACAGTAACGTACAGATCACCTGGTCAGAGGAGATGACTAAATCATTTGACAATGCTAAAATTGCCTTAGCATAAGCAACCATCCTGTCTCATCCAATTCCTGATGCCCCCATTTCTATCATTACTGATGCCTCAGACAGTGCATAAACAGTTCGAAAATGGTGTTTGGCAACCCTTGTATTTTGTAGTCGACAGCTATACTCTAATGAGCAGAGGTACAGTACATTTGACAGAGAGTTGTTTGTGCTGTACCTATTGCCTTTCAAGGGCCACTGTGCAAGCTGTGCACTTGGGTAATGACTTTGCCTGTTTAGCATCTGACCAACAATCTAACCCAGAGGAGCAAGCACAAAACAGCTACCTCAGATTTGAAAATAGCTGATGTTCACTTTACGGAGGCAGGAGCTACACTTATGTGTGATGTCTCAGGGTTGGTGTGGCTTAATAAAGCAATTCCATCAGCAAGGATAGACAAGTGTGCTCTCTGGTCTCTGCAAGTGCCCACCACTCAGATTTTTCACTTCATTCTACCTCCTGGGACTCCACACACTCTTAGCAGGAGCCGTCACCTGTCTGATGTGGCTAGCCATGGCCTCAAATGAGAAATTCATGCAAATTTGATGATGAATTAAAGGTGGCCAATTGAACCCATTCGCTTTCATTTTTGCCTTCTTATTCCCCCCTCTGTTCCATCTAGTTCTCACCCTTCCTGACTCTCACACTCTTTTTTCTCTTCCTCACTCACTCAGTATTTCTGTCCAATAGGCATATACAAGCACCTGATTAAGAACAAAAGGCATGCCTCATTAGCTCTGCCCTCCCCCAGTAAGTTACCCTATACTGGTGATGGAAAGGAAAGGATTGATAGATTGAACAAATTAGAGCTGAGTACGTATTTCGGAATGGAAAGACAGAAAGGGACAAAGAAAGAGAAACAGAACCGGAGACAGCTGAGGGAGATATAGTGGAAACATATCAGTGTTTTCTCCATGGGGAATAGGAGGCAGTGCCTTTTTTTTAAACAAGGAGAAAGTATTAAAAAAACACAATACAACAGTGTTGAGGAGAGTCAGGCTGGCAATGTCTTGAGCACAGAGGGTGCACACTGAACTACAGAGTAATATGAAAATTTTCTCATCATCAGCCTCAGCATCATCATCACTATTTAACAGAAAAGAAGATATTTTAAAGAATGTTGATAACTAAACAGCTGATAGTAGATGTCAGGGTCGGCGCCAGAAAATTTTGAATGCACTGTAGGTACTGAGGGGGTGCTAGATCATTCAGAGGGAGAGGTGGGCAATTACCAAAACAGGTTATTATTATTATTTTGTATGAATAATAAAATAAATATAACGAAAACTTGCCCATTCGATTTTGTAATATTCTCTACTTTAATTTTGTAATCCATATGAAAAGGTGTGTTTCTATTAGAGACACGTCCATATGGAGATGGCAAGTGTCAAGTGTCAGCATTCTTTGCAGCCGATACTGACTGAGGAAGCACTAGTTAATTAATAAATAATTAAAATTTCTTCTTTTTCCCTGACACATTAATAATCACTTTGTCGGTGCTTTGAGGCAATTGCATAATGCGCAAGCTTGAGTGCAGAATAAGCTTTAATATGCCTTTCTATATATTAAATGACGGTTTAGTATATTTTTATATTAATTAATTTAATATAACGTCCGATAAGTTGACTAGAAAGTATTTAGTTGGGGGCAGGACTACTTAGCACAAGGAAGCTCTCAACTGATTCCAGGAACAATATAACAATAATAATAATAAATAAATCTGTGGGGGTGCTTTTGTCTTTCTTGGGGGTGCCGAAACGCCTGCTAGACCCTCTTTAGCACTGCCCATGGTAGCCGTTTACTTCCATAGTTTTTTAAACTATTGAAAATATTTGCTTGTTGGTGCAAAAGATTGTAGAAATAAAAACCTCAAACACAGACAAGCTCTTTTTAGCATTCCCTTCTCCTTTTCTCTCTGCTCCAGTATACAGTTTACAGTATAGAAAAATATAGGGATGCATCAAAACCACTTTTTCTAGTACTCGCCCAATATAGATACTTTTTTTTTTTTTTTTGGTACTTGCCGATACTGAGTACCGATACAGATATTTTTATTGCATTTTTATATATATTTTTTAAATATTGGAAAATTATACAACCAAAAAGATGTACTGTATAATGTTAGCCTTGTAAGAGCAGAAACACAGTTCTGTCATGACAAATCTCTGAAGGGTTGGCATGGTAATGCACATGACAATGTTTATGTATTTGGTCTTGGCTGAATAGATCTGCTGCTGCTGCTGCTGCTGCTGTGAGCATGTAAGAACTATGCCTGCCGCAAATATAACATACACAAAAAAACTCCCCCAACGCCAATAAATTAATTAACTCATAGCAGATCTACACAGGTGGAGTTGGGGAAGGTGGAGGGTTTCTGAAGCAAGCTGCACCTCCTACGGTGAGTCATAGTCGTATATTTGTATGCAGAGCAGTGAGCTCAGTGGCTACCAATACAGGAGAGAACCAATCAGCTGTGCATGTTATAATGATGTCATTAGGCCAGAATGAGTTAGACCTATCAGACTGCAATCTAGAGTTTCATGCCAGAACTATTTACTGAATGTATCATGCACAGAGAATCAGGAACATATGTAACCGTGGACCACAAAACCAGTCATAAGGATCAATCTTTTAAAATGGACATTTATATATCATTTGAAAGCTGCACAAATAAGCTTTCCATTGATGTATGGTTTTATAGGACAATATTTGACAGAGATAAAATTATTTGAAAATCTGAATTCTGGAGGTGCAAAAAAAATCTAAATACTGAAAAAATTCCCTTTAAAGTTGTCATAATGAAGCTCTTAGCATTCTATATTACTAATCAAAAGTTAATTTTTGTATATATTTATAGCAGGAAATTTACCAAATGATCTTTACTTAATATCCCAGTGATTTTTGCCATAAAATATAAATCTATAATTTTGACCCATACAATGTATTCTTGGCCATTGCTACAAATATACTCCAGCGACTTAAGACTGGTTTTGTGGTCCAGGGTCACATATCATCTTGCTAGGCAGCACTTTGCATCAGCAGGCTAGTCATTTGTCAGCAACACTGCTATCAGTTGCAGCCACCATCAATATACTGTTTCATTCTTCCATAGTACATTTATTCTCTTTCATAATCTTTTTTCTCACTGTTTTGCCCTAGAGATGTATGTAGTTACATGCATCAAGTCCCTGGAAACAAATAATGCCAACTCAGGTTACATAAGAATACGAAAATAATAGAATAATAGAAAAAAACAGACAGTGATCTTCTTAATCCTATATGTAAAGCACTGCATTTTTATGAGCAAACATTTGAACAGAAGCTCACAAGAAATGATCACAGTGGAATTCTAAGGCTTTGTACTAAAATTATATGAGTTAACAAATCTGTCAACTGAGTAAACTTGTATAATGAATGTCTTGTAAATAGTTTAATGCGATAATTCACCTCCCAAAAATTTGTGAAAATTGGCAGAGTGGTGTGTGAGACAAAACTATATACTAGTGAACAAATGGGGAACAGATGTGAACCAGGTGTGTAGAGTGAATGTGTGAGTGGGTAACACAGCTGTGCAGAGTGAAGGTAATGGGTCCGGGAGCGAGGGAGAAACACAGGTGGAGCAACTAAACAGTTATGAGGTGACAAGGTGGGCGGGGTCAGAAAAGGACAGGAGAGAGCACATGGTACCAAACAAACACAACACTCACAGAAGGCATTGACAGAAAGACAGAAGACTGTGACAGAACCCCTCCCGAGTATATTATTTATAAAATAATAAATCACGGAGGGAGATGGAACGGAGGTGGATCAGGGGGAGGGATGGAGGGCCAGGCCCGTGTAATGGAAGAGTGCCTGGAGAAAGAGGTATAAAGGTTCGCCCCAGGGGCACCGAGAGCGCCGCCGCCGCCTCGGGGGAACTATGAGCGGACTCCGCTGCCGCCGCCTTGGGGGAACTGTGAGCGGATGCCACTGCCGCCGTCTCGGGGAAACTGTGAGCGGACGCTGCCTCCCCTGCCTCGGGGAAACTGAGAGCGGACGCCGCCGCCAGAGAGGGTAGTGAGTGGATGCCGCTGCCTCTGGAGCTTTCGGAGCGGCCACCGGCGCCACGTGAGAATGGTGAGCGGGCACCAGTGCCTCATGGGAATGGTGAGCAGCCACCGGCGCCTCATGGGAATCCTAAGCGGACACCGCCACCTCTGGGGCATCGTGAGCGGACACCGCCGCCTCGGGGGCATTGTGAGCGGCACCCGCCCCCTCACAGGGAACATCCTGGGTCGGCACCCCCACCCTGACGGCTGAGCCACTCAACTCCAGAGCCAGGTTCACGTAGTCCTCCAGCATCTCGTCGGGGTGCCAGTATGGCATGAAAGATTTAAAGGGCTCGGCCAGTCCTCCCCAGAAGAAGACTATAAGACAGGTCTTCTCTGTCGCCGACAACCGAGCCACTCCCACAAAGTCCCAAGCATAATCCTCGATGCTTCGCTCTCCCTGGCGGACATCGAGGAACCTCCCTGCTGGACCCATGTTTGCTGCCTGGATTCTGTCACGGTGGGGTAGGGACAGCGCCGTGGAAAGAACAAGGTCAGGGTCCAGATGCAGGGAAGATTCACTTTAATAAGTACGAAACAGAAAGGCCAACACGGCAAAAACAAAACAGAAACGAATCACAGGGAACAAGCCGAAATACAAGCACGAGAAACATACGTCATACAACTGACATTACAATAATCCAGGTAGGCAGAGTGGTGTGTGAGACAAAACTATATACTAGTGAACAAATGGGGAACAGCTGTGTGTGTGAGTATGTGAACAGGTGTGCAGAGTGAACCAGGTGTGTAGAGTAAATGTGTGAGTGGGTGACACAGCTGTGCAGAGTGAAGGTAATGGGTCCGGGAGCAAGGGAGAAACACAGGTGGAGCAACTAAACAGTAATGATGTGACAAGGTGGGCGGGGTCAGAAAAGGACAGGAGAGAGCACATGGCACCAAACAAACACATCACTCACAGAAGACAGTGACAGAAAGACAGAAGACTGTGACACACAACACATGAGTGCAAACACTCTCAATACACTGCAGACACTGCTGTCCTCTTCAGGTAGGCCCCCTGCTCTGGTTAGGCCTGGTACAGGGGCATCCAAGCACAGCCATGCTGCGAAGATTACTACAGCAGTCGCATTGCATCTTAATATCTCTACTCACCCACAGCCCAGCCAGAGAGGTCCAAACAAAACAACACGCAGAACCTTATAATTGCAAGGTAATATCGGTGCGGCAGCGAAGCGTGATGACGAAGCGAGAAAATAAAAGAAAGAGAGGCAGGCAAAGACAGAGAGAAACCGTTGTGTGCAGTAAGAGAATTGATGGCCAATGAGCTGTGATGGATGAAGGTAAATGTGGTCAAATCTAATAAATTTGAATAATTTTACCATTTGTATGAGGGGGAGGTGAAGGGGAAAGAATGAAGTCTGACATTTCAGGCTGTACTATTGAGGCTCATAGGGGTGACTTCCTGTTCGACAGACAGAGCTGAAGCGGTGATAAAGTGCTTCTATACTGCCAAGAAAGTAGCTGCCCTATGGACTGATGTGAATGTTTGTGGGTTATGACAACCTAACCTAAGGTCACACTTTTTCCCACTACTCAAAACTTTACATTACATTGCCTTCCATGCCGGGGTGAATATTCAAAGTCTACCACATAATGGAAAATATAAGGGCTCTCTGGTTCTTCCCGGCTGCTTGATTATAATACTTGACTGTGGTGTTAGCTAGGTGTGTAGTTTCAGCTCAGCGTGTCCTCTTTATCACACCGACAATGTTGACAGAGGCACAAAAGGAGCCTTATCTAAAACCTCTACTCCCTTTTCTGTTTAAGCATAGGATAGCTTAAATAAAAGAGCCTGGTTGCTGAGGTGGCATGGCTTAACAAGATACAGCAATTCCTTCATTAATCAGGATGCTTTTTTTTCATTATTAGCCTTTTGCTTCATGATTAATATCACACCTCCTCATTAAAGAGGATTAAATATTGCCTCTGCAGCTCCAAAAATGGACTTTCCCCAAACCAGTGGGAGAGAAAAGGAAAAAGAAAGAGGGAAAGAGAGTCTTTATAGCCAGTTCTTTCATTTAAAGTGTCTAAATGTGAGTGTTCGCAACCACCCAGTAAAGGTCAGATGCTCTGCCTAAATTTCTATGCCATACATTTACATAAAACAGCTGAAGTATGTGGCTGAATTTGGTGTTCATAACCTGTATAAGAAGCATTTGCAATGCAAAGCTCTCTATGTTTTATTATTTGAAAAGTCAACATATTTTATAGTCTAGAAAGGAGTATATAATTACTGTATTGTGTTTCTGGGGACACTGCCCTTTGATAATTAGCCATGTATAATATTGGTTGTTTAAATCGAAGACTAGGATATAAATACAAAGACTGTCAAATTTGGATGACACAAAGCATGAATGAGACAAATGAGATTACCATTCCCTGTTGCTATGCTTTTAAATACCAGTTTTCATGCGAATTTGTCCCAAAGCTCCATAACCTCACTGGACTTAATCATAACCTGAACTTATTATTCAGAGATGTGTGGTGTTCTGAATAGAGGTTGATCATGGTTGTCTGGCTTTTTCTTTTTCTTTAGGACTAGCCTCTTTAAGGTGCACGGAAACAGATCAGAAACGTTTGGGATCATGAGAAATTTGGAAGTCTCCTAGAGGCAGTTTAATAAGAACTGAGATTGTTCATTTACTGTGGTGTTTCTCTGTTGTGTAACTGACAGTGCTCATTTTTGAGTGCTGAGTAGTACTTGATCTAAAAACTAAGGGAACTGGATATTTTGTAAAAAGTCATATATTATATATACACTAAGTAAGATTTTCTTTAAAAAGAATTGTAGAATTGTAGATTCTTATTTTAGTGGAAGAATAATATGTAAAAAATATAGATTTGACTGTTCAGTGATGAGTCTTTTATGTTTTGTAAAAGTCGTCACTTTGAGTATGAAAGACTAAAATATAAATCAGCAATTCAGTTCTTCTGAAGTTTTACTATCAAATGAACACATACTTAAAGGCTCTTCACCAAGTACTGGCACTACATTTTAGCAGATTTATGATAAAGAGTGGCACGGACACCCTGAAATATGATTGCCGCCCTCACTAGGTACCCCAATATCATTGGGCTAGAGTACTGTCAATCTGACAATGGCTGTATACTATTGGATCAGAGCACTGTCAATTGCTGCCTGATTGATGCATATAAAGTTTACATTTGGAGCGCTTAACAACACCATTAGATCAAAGGGTTCTGTCAGAGCTTTGTCAAGGTAAAGGTGTTTTTTTTTCTTTTCTTTTTTTGCAATATGCAATAAAGCTAAGTTCAAATGCCAATTTAAAAAAAATAAAATAAGTTGAAATTACACACAATCACTATTTTGTTAGGGCAGTATTTGTGACAGTTGAGCATACATGTGGTGAAATTGGTCCAAAATGTGTGCGTTTTTGCACCAATGTATTGTTAAAGAATCAATGTGTTGTGGAATATTCAAATATAAGACTTTTGTAAGCTAGTTAATAAGTTACTGGTATAGTGAAATTCGCTAATTCAGAAGATCAATACATCCTTTATTAAACCTTACTGAAGTGTTGAAATGCTGAATCAATTCATTCACTTCCAAGAGCACTTAATGGGATCAGCGTCATACACAGAGGGAATAGTGTTGCTTTACAGGGAACAAGGCAATAAGTAGCTGCATTTGTATTACTTTAATGTGACTGATCAAGCTTTCATATGTAGTTTGAAGCAGAGGTGTGGACTCGAGTCATGTGGCTTGGACTCGAGTCAGACTCGAGTCATGAATTTGATGACTTCAGACTCGACTCGACAAAATGTACAAAGACTTGCAACTCGACTTGGACTTTAACATCAATGACTCGTGACTTCACTTGGACTTGCGCCTTTTGACTCGAGAAGACTTGCTACTTCCCATGAAAACCTGGGGGAAAAAAATGTTCACACAGCTGCGCTCTCAGTGTATCTGCATCTGTGAAAAAAATTTGCACCACCTGTATGCATGCAGAGAGCACGCGCGCTGCCTGCACGACATCCAATCACTGTAGTCCCACGTTGGTTTGATTCGACAGCATCTAAGCAGGCACATTGCAAGACAACCACTGAAGCGCAACAATAAACAATGCGCCAGTTGGGAAAATGATACCAAAGATAGTTTCGTTTGGCTATAAAAATTACGAGGTAGTCGACAATAAACAAGTTGCAATTTGCAAAACATGCAGGTCAAAGATTACAGACGGAGCTGCCACAACGTCCAACTTTGTTCGACACTTGAAGTTGCACAAAGAAAGGTACGTTTTGAATGAATGCTAAGCACCTTATCAGATGTACCGCACTGTATCAACGAGACAGTAAACGCACGTCTACCTTGCTGGTTCATGCTAACAAAAATAGGGATTTTTGAACCCGGAATATATGAGGTACATGAGTGTAGCACACTCAGATGGAAAACCTCGCCAACATCATGTCAACGTCCGTTTTAAAGTACCATTTCTACCTTGCTGCTAGACGGATAAACACAAATGTATATCTCAGTCTCTCCAACACACATGGGACAAAAACAGGCCATTGTTCTAGTGCAATATGCTGTTGAAATACAAGCATTTTTTTTTGGTGAAAATGTAATTTAAAAATTAAAATTAAAATTAAAATTAAAATTAAAATTAAAATTAATTTAATTTAATTTAATTTAATTTAATTTAATTTAATTTAATTTAATTTAATTAATGTCATTGTATAAAAAGAGGTTTAAATAAATACAAATCTTACAGACATACATGATTTGTCTAAATTCTATTTCTGTGGCAAGAGGACTTGAAATGACTCGAAACTAAAATGGTAGGACTTTGGACTCGACTTGAGACTTGTTGGCTTTGACTTTTGACTCGACTCGGGACTTGCCTCATCTTTGACTCGACTTGACTCGGGACTTGAGGGAAAAGACTTGAGACTTACTTGTGACTTGCATAACAATGACTTTGTCCCACCTCTGGTTTGAAGTAACAAAAGTTTTATAGATTTGACTGAAACAATAATGCAAAAACTGACAGTTTAAATCAATGTTTCAAACAATAACTTAAAAAAAAAACAATTTCTTAGCAACTTTTGGAAGTGTATCAGTGTTGCTATTTAAGATTTGGGTGTTTACATAATCAGTTTTTGGTTATTTTGTATGTAATTTGAAATGATCCTGGGAGTGGAATGGGGGATGTCAATAGAGATTTTGCCTTTGGTTTCAAATTGGCTATACAGCCCTGTACTGTACAACGATAAGAGAAGATGCTATAGACTGGTTCTTATTAAGCTTGTCCAAATCTGTGAAAGTCATGCTGACTGCAGTTATGGCCTGCTGTTAGCAATGTTCCTATAGTAAAAAAATAAACAAATAAATAAAATAAAATAAAATAAAATACAAGAATTGTCTTGCAGTCAAATTCATGCACTCTCAGGCCACCCAAGAAAGAGATTTTGTCTATTCATCCAATGAAGAGAGTTTGTTTCTTCATCCAATCAGATTTGGAGGTATTTAGATTTACATTACTTGCTCACCAATGAATCCACTGCAGTGAATGGGTGTCGTCAGAATTAAAATTCAAACAGCTGATAAAAATATCACAATAACTGATTCCTCAAGTGAAAGAGTCCATCTCCTGTTGATCTCTCACGTCAAAAATATTTACATTACATTACATCCAAAATATTTGTTTTCACTAGTATATTTCTGTGTATATTTCTCTCCTCATTCAAACAAGGCGACTTTTTCACTGGACAAAGCAATATTATGGATAGAGAACTTGTTTGAATTTAATCAATGATATCACCATCTCTCATTCTGGCAGAACCTATTCACATCCGAGGATCAACTAGTGAGCAGGTGATGCAATGCTAAATTTCTATAAATCTCCAAAACTACATCTTAGATGGCCTGAAGGTGCATACATTTTCAGCAAATAAACATTTCTTGGTGAACCATTCCTTGAGTTGGATGTATTTAGGAAAATAAAAATAAACCTTTATGTCTATTTGGGAGGAATAGGTTATGGGGCAATAATTAAGTTGTCGTAAAAGAAGATTAATATGTTTAGGGATTAATTCAAAACAGGAATTACCAAAGGACAGTAACAGTTTTAATTGTTTCCATCCTAGGCACTTCTAGTAAGGAAACTGCACCAGGATGAGCAGAAAGTTTATTTTTGCTGTCACCAGTTGAGTGTGCGCTAAACTATTCAACATCCCAAAATGACAGCAAATATTTTATTTAAATAATTGGAGTAGATAAACAATCAGAAATTTTAGGGTGCCTGCAGTGACTGTCCTTGCCAGCTCTGAGGCTGCATCTCTAAATAAGCAGACAGTGATGATGCATATGATAGAAACTGATTTGGCTACAAACCGATAGGATATCTGTGAAATTGCCGCATATGGCCAAAATACCACACCAAAGACAATTCAAAGGGAATATTTATGGATTGAAATTAAAAAAACATTTTAATAGGCATTCGAACAATCTTCACATATTTAATTACATTTCAGAGACTTAAAATGTAATGCTTATTTCATGTAAAAATAATTATGAGTGGGTAGAGCTGCAGTAATGGCATAAGAATTTTCAAAAACGGCTTATTTTGCATAACGCTTTCTTTTTATAGCAGAAAAAAACTAGATCCATTACCTGCTATATGATTATACTATTTATCATGTCTTTCCCCTTCATTGTGCTACACCATCTTTTTCATTTGCATTTAAACTATCCAAGCAAATCTCCTTAGTTAATCAAAGAAAATGATTAAAAAAGCTAAATCAGTAAAAATGGACTTGATGACCAGTGGACCAGGACACCACAAAGACGGGAAAGGAAGGCCAGATGCTGAAAGAGGAAAAACACAGATTTCACTCACATACACACACACAAACAAAACCTGTTTTCAAGGGATGAACTAATGCTTACATTAGACACCAAAAGTCTTTATACCTTCCATATCTACAGTGTATATAACCAATAACCTGTTTCAAACCATGCTTTCTATTATATTGTACTCAAGTCAACCAAATGCCCAAGTATTTGACCTAGGGAAAGATGAACCTATTGATATTTGGGTAGTTTTTATTTGTATTTATTTATTTACAAAGTAGTCCTTTCCAGAGCATGAGTCCTTAAAAATCATCTTCACAGACAATTCAAAACCTTTAATCACAAACCCAAAATCCAATCATCAGAAATGCTATCTGCTTTTCATTTTTCTGTCCACAGTGTGACATTTGCAGTTCAAAAGTTGTAGCACTAATATCTAGTAGAAGTATAATATCTAATAAAAAGCTATGTTCATTGTACTTTACAACAATTAATCTACCAATATTCCAGTCAGTAGATTATAGCAATACCAGACATCACTTCAGAGCTCTATCTCTTCCTTATTTTTATGGATGAGGAGAGATGGAGACACATTATGAATGGAAAACCGGACAGAGGTGATGAAGTTAATTTTGGTTAAGCTTGTATCTCACCTGTATTGAACTTGCTGTTTCCCAAACAATCAATAGCACTCATCTGTAAAGACTGGAACAGACTGAACAGGGAATATCAATAAAGGCAAAAGGTGGAATTGCTGGTTTGTAGGCATTCACAATTCACCCAATTATATGAAGAATAAACACCTGCATCACATCTACAACCTTAATGCATTTACTTCCTCATACAAAGCTACTGACTAGAGGTTCAAAACATTTGGAATACACCACTTGTCACATGGACAACTACTTTTACTATCATTCTTTAAAATGTTCTCCTTTTGTGATCCACAAAAGAAAGAAAGTCTTGTGGGTTTGACATAATATGAGGGTGAGTACATTTTCAGTTTTGGTTAAATACTCTTCCAATACAGGGAACTCATAAAAAAAACATTTATGCCTTTAAAAGTATCAGGTTTTATTTTTAATTTTCCTTTCAGGTTTTCTCACCATCTATTTCTCTCTGATTTATGCCCTCAGAAGAGGGTTATAACTGTATGAAACACTATGAGACACTCTTCATAAAGCCAGAGAATGACCCGTGGCCCCACTTTTCTGCGTCTGAATGTCTGTTGGAGAGCGCCGTTTTATCCACTTTGGCAATCAAGTCTAGACTGAAGTGACTCTGACTCCAGCAGAAAAGTGGCTGTGACAGGAATGTCATCACTACCCTCTCTCATGTGCTCCTGACAAGCCTGTTTCCTTTTTTACCAACTTTATTGTTGTGCTGTGGAGAAATATACCAGAGCAAATTAGGGTGAGAGGTTGTGTTATAAATCCTAGATCTACAAGACTGAGGATAATGGTTTAAAAATATAGATAGATACAGATTGGATATGGATATAAATATAGATTCATAATTCAGTTTATAATTGTGACATACGTAAGAGAGAATGCATAGTGACATACTTCTAGCAAAATAAAATTTTTATTCTATGATTAATAACTTGTGTTTCTGAGAATGGAGCAAATTCTCCACGATTCACTACTTGTTTTTGTTATTTTTTTATTTTTCTTTCAATTAAAAATTTGCGGTTGCAAATCTATTTTAAAAATTGTCCAGACTGAAAAGAACAATCCGTTTGGACGTTTAATAACAAAGCAGCGCCGCATATCCAGTCTGACAGCATGTTTATTAAACCACATGGATAGACCACATTAATGTACAAATAACAAATGGAGGAGGAATATGAAATTGATTTTAGTAGAAGAATGAAAACAAACACAAAACTGTGCATCCCCAGTACAATGTTTAAATGGACGTTTGGGAGTGGGGGGTGTGAGCCAGACATACTGACAAATGAGCCACTCGGCCAAAACTTACACTGCAATAACCTAAAATAATGGAGGTTGACCGGTGGGCTGTCACCCTCATCCTTATATTGATTACACCAGCAATGTGGCCAAACTCACCTGCCCATATCTCATGCATACCAATACACATCATACCCCTGCTGTCAAAAATGGCTGTAATGGGAACATCTGCCTCTTGCTTGACTGCACCAAAAGCACAACCTGTGTTTCATATGGCACTCATTCTGTCTGCAATAACAAACATGTAACCTGTGGAGTCCAGCCATTACCAAACCACTGGCTGCTACACTTCTTTTTATTACCAAGACAGAGAACGCATTGTGTTTCAATAGCTGTCTAAAACAAGACAAGCTCTATTTGGCCACTGGCCCACTGAGTGGAAGATAAGGTGTATGCCATTTTTAATTAAGCATACAAGAGAAATTAAGCAATCACATTTTCTCTGTGTATAGGTCCGTCTGTTTTACAGCATAACTAATGGAATGTAATATAGACATTTTCAATTAATACAAGAGCTTTCTAGTCAAGGCCACTTCAAAGAAAGTATTTCATGATGTATTTAAGTCCATACATTTTAGAAAGAGCAACAGTATTCAACAGCACAATGGCCTTTGTAATCCATAATTCCAGTCCATTAAAATGAAATAATTGTTAAGGGAAGCAGGATTGGAATAGTGTTGAGACCTGAAAACTGGTTCTTCATAACCTGTTACATTAATAAAATAAATAAATAAATAGATCCACGTGTACATTCTTACACTGGGAGGAATACAGTATAATAATACAGATTTATTCTAGCATGAAACTGATTGCATGACTAGATGACTCTTAATGAGCAGGGCTCGAATTGAGGGGGGGGGTGACAAAAATTACAAAAAAGCATCATATTGGTAAAACCACCTTCCCTCCTTATCATCCGCTTTAGATTAATAATGTGTATTACGTAAAACATCATACAAATGAAATGTTAAAATTCTCTACTTATGATAATTCACAAACAACTGCAATTGGCCAAACAGAACTCAATACTGTAACAAGCTGCATACAAGCTTTCGTCATTTTTCATGAAAAATGGTTCAAGCGCAACTTTTAAAGTTCTTTAAAAAGAAGACAACAGAAAAGCTATGATTTTTCCTTGATTATAATTTAAAGACAATCCCCGACATTACGTTATTGTGCTGTATGTGTGACTGTCAGGGATGGAGAGACGATCGTAGAGCTGACATTATCAAGTCAAAGACTTTGCAAAAACCCAACAAAAACACATCATGAGAGTCCAAAGCATTCACTGCGCGATGAAGCCTGTGAAAATACAGTTAAAATGCCCTTATAATTCCAACAATTAAAGAAAAAAATGCCCATGTATGAGTTTTTACATTTTTATATTCATTGCACAAGCAATGTACTTTTCTGAATATCAGCGTATGTGCGCAAGCACAAATGTGCTATTAAATTTATACAACAGTGCATAGCAACATGGTGTTTTGTTCCTTGCATGAATCAGACTGTGAACGAATCAAATCAGCCAGTGTTTCAACAGTCCATTTGACTGGACCCACTTGCTTCTTTTTTTTTAAATTTTGTAATCACTCCGCCCCGCTGAAAAAGAAACAGATTTTTATGTAGGATTTTACTAAAATAAAATGTACCACTACCTCTTTCTAAATTATCTGTGAAGCCTATTCAATGTATAATTTTACATTTGCTGTGGGGAGATCAATTATTCAGGAAATGCATGTCTGTCCTCTTGGCTTATATCTCTGAGATATTGAGGTGCTTTAGGTTTTTGTGCATCAGTGGTCAAGAAGGAAGTCTGTCCCTATGGCTGAGCTTCCTCTGAAGCTTTTTTTTATTGAAAAAGAGGATGGACAGAAAAAGACAGAATCATTTAAGCAATTTATTTAGCTCTTACTTTACTGCCTGACCTCATTAGCTACAATACACCTTCCAGTGCCCCTTAAATGCATAGTTAACTGGCTATACAGATGATCAATGTCAAACTTCTCAATAGTAGAGGAAAAAGTGCACAGTTTAAGGCTCAGTGAAATGCAGGAGGAAATGGGGAATGGGTGAAAAATGCCAGAGAATGAAAAAACTGCACTCCTTTAACTTGTTTTCAGAGAGACTTGCAGAGTAAGACCCTGACCATTCGCTGTGAAATGTGGCATGAGAACCGCTGTCCACAGAAACTCCATGTGGACAGGTTTACTAGGGAGACACTTAAAAGGAGAAAAATGAAGATGCATAGTCTTTGTTGGTGTCTGACAGAAGGGAAGTTCATCCAGAAATGTATGCTATGAGCTTGCAGAGCTACAATACCATGAAGAGGCCTTGCAATACATGATTAATTTTGACTCAGAATGAGTCCCCTGCTGAAATCATTGGTTGAATCTTATCTAACATGATACACACCAACTGTCTTACACCATGGCTACGATTCTAATTAGAAAGGCTCCCTGAGGCCACTTCTTCCTTTTAGCGTTCCATGTTGGTTAATTGTTTGAGATAATTAACCACTTGGACACTCATTTTAAAATGACAAGAATTCGAAGACCAAAGGTTAAGGTGATGTATGCAGTGACTACATATGAAAGATCAAGTCATGAAAGCAAATTAATTGTTTGAAGACACTTGTCTGTCCCACACACTAACGATTTTCTTGAATAGTGAAGCTTTATTATCAGCCACACAGCACTTAGTTCTTGGTAAACAGCTCCAAGGTAGGCCCCTGTGGCAATTCTCCAATAATGACCAAGTCTATTATGTTTCACATTAAATGCATTTCCACTCCTATTGGCCCTCTGCACTTTCCTAATGAAGCCTAAGTGTTTATTGGTATGTGTGTTGAAAAGAGGCAGCGACTACTGTAATAGTCCCTGTGGAATTACCAAAGTTATGAATTTTCAGCTTAGAGTTCAAAATCATATTATTTATTTGTTCTTTCTCTCAATTTGTGAGACATTGAGAATATTTGCAGCTGATATTTATGCAAAGGACACATTATTAAAAAGACCAGCTAGAGTCAGTCATAGCAATTGGTTGATTCATTACGTTGACCAATGTGTAGTACAGTATGCATACTTTTGGGGTAATGAAGGTATACAAAGGTGTCCCCCTGAGGGTACTGACAAGCTGTTGTACACCTGAAGATATATTTTTTTGTTCTGAGAGTGTAGCAATATCAGCATAACTCATTCATCACACATCCTCATTAAATATTAATCAATACTACTCATTTTAGTATAATCAATACATATTAAATAATAAATATAATTTATATTGGTTTTATTATTTAATTTGTATTTATTATTATGTAAACTTTTCACACTACTAAGCACTAAAATATAGCAAAATTGCACAAACATGCATTGCTTCAAATTGCATATTAAAACTGGATATTATATTAAAAGTAGTCCTCACATTTACTGTTAAACCTAAACTTAAGTCAGGTAGGAATACAAGCTTATAGGTAGCTGTGTGTTGTTGGTGATGATAAAACAACAAATTTGCATATTGTCGCTGTCAGGCGGAAACCTTATATGTTCAAAACTATTATTTATAGATATGGTGTACAATTCTTTTTTATTAACCCTTGCATTGCAAACAAGCAGAGATTCTCTAAACCTCCAAACTGTGCGGCACTTCAATGGAGGAGTTATGAGGTTTCGCCGACAGTTTGAGGATGCAATGGAGGTACAAGGTTTAGTCACAAGATCTTTTAAAAGCTTTACATTGGTTGAATATTTGTAAAACCCACAAACAGTTGTCCAATAGCACTGACAAAAAAAAAAAAAAAAGATGGCCCCCTTGTTGAGAGTTGTGGCTAAGGGATACAGCTACAGACGGAAGTTAACAATAGTAGATTTTCTACCTTTTAGATTGTGTTATAATAAGCTCTACACCAACCCCAGCCCTAAGCCTAACCCTTACAATAATGCAACTAAGGGAATTGTTGTTATTCAGCATGACAAAGATTAAGCTATATTGATATGTGCATGCCCAGTAGCTGTTGAGAGCCACTGGCGTAAAGAACCTTGTGCCTATTAAGTAATGATAAGCTGTTACCTATAGTTTTTTTTTTTTTTACACAATTTTTCCCCCCTCTAAAAATGCATGTAGTCTATAAAAAATAGTAGTCTAAAAAATATATTTATTTAATAAGAATATTTGCTGATTCCAGGGTATAGGCTGCATCACTGCTTGTTAAATCATTGAAAAGGGTGGCCTTTGTGATTTTGCACATTGTGAAATATGTTTATTGCAATTTGCTGCTATAAAGGCCTAATAACGGAAAGCTAGAATAATATATATTTCTATTAAGAAAGGTGAGATAACTAAAGTTGCTCATTTCATTGATCTCTTGGGTGTAATTTAAACTATTTTGGTGCTTCATGCTTGTCCCTTAATTACGCCTCGGTTTGTTGCTGTCGGGGGTGTATGCTTCCCCCAGCTGGATATGTCCCCTTTCAAGTGTCCCTTATCAAGGACTTGCAATAAGTCTTCTCCAAAAGGCTATTTATAGTGAAGTGTTAAACAGTTTGATGGTTGGGGGATGCTTGCAGTATAATATGGTTTAGTTTTTGGGGTTTCACTATCACTCTACCTGCTCTGCCCAGGCATGGCCGCTTGAATGGGTACATGCCCAAAACAAACCAGAGTTTTTCAAATACTCAAATAGAATGTAAAGTGGTTTTGTCTGAAATCAAGCAACCAGATCCACCTATTATCAGACAACCTCTAGACCTTTCTAACAACTGTCTTGTTAAATTGTGCACCCAGAGATCCCTGACAAAGTGGATGTGTTATAGTGTCTCATGTTAATTATTTGAATGTATATTTTGCAAGTAGTTCTTATTCTGCTGGATCTGTTCTGTTACCCTGGGGGAGGTTAATCACTGTGTTCCCCATTCTGTCTAGACATGCCTGCATGAATGTATATGGAGCTTTTGCCCAGAGCAGAACCATATGCCAATACTAAAATAATTACTTCAGATTGTCAATTATGATATGTACTGTATTTAGCTTAAGTGGCTCTGCACCTGATTATTTTAAAATCTAGATATTCACATATGAAAAATGTATCTTCCAGAATGTGTATGTGTATGTGTGAATTTTTTTGTGAAGCTGAACTGAAGCTTGTAGCTGCCTTCGAAACTTTTACAAGGCCCTTATTTATTTGCCTTCTTTGGTCATTTAAAAAGAGAGTGAAATACTGTAAAAAAAAAAAAAAAAATGTGTGAAAAAAGTAAGAATTATTTCCAAAACTAACTGCAAAAATATTATTGATTTATTTGTTGGTTTATTTATTTTATTTTTAAGTGTGTGCATTTAAAAGTCTAAATATTACGAAGACAAATTCTTGTTAATTTTGGACATAGAGTTTGTCATTTTATTCCAAAAATGTTATGTGGTGTAGATCATAACAAAAGGCACAAATATTGTTTATTGTAATGCACTGGTCAGTTTTGAGATTTTGGATTACTTGGCTTTTTATTACATGTTGTTTCAGCCTAGTTGCAAGAAAACTGTCACGCTCCTGTGAAAGAAGGCACATGAAGACGAAGGTAATCCAAATAACATTTAATAGTAATCCAAGATGATGAAGATTCATACAAAACACAGGGTAACACAAGCAGAATACACAACTAATGACTAATGACTAACGACAGAAAAGAAGTCTATGACTGTGTCAAATACATCCAAAATACACTTTTTATTAAATTTTTTATTTTATTGCACTTTATCTATTTGCATCTGTAGACTTCAACTTCAACTACACACACACACATACAAACAATGTATGTATTTATTGTAGTCAGTTTTCTTAGACACCAAACTTTACCATTACATTTCCATCTATATTCTAAAGTTGTTGTTTTTTTCTATTTTTAAGGATCTAAGGATCCCAAAATGCCAACTGTGTGTGTTGCATCAAGAGAGAGATCATACATTTGTGTTTTGTTTTTATTTTCTTGTTTTTATTAAATTATAATTTATTCATATAATCACATTTGCAATCATTAGTCATTAATCATTTTAGTACATTTCAATCAGTTTAATCATTTGCTTATTATTTATCATATATATATATATATATATATATATATATATATATATATATATATATATATAGTGTGTATATATATATATATATATATATATATATATATTGTGTTGCATGTATGTATATATTGTTAATTCTCTTTTTCCAGGGGGCCAAAAGTACAAACCCGATTCCAAAAAAGTTGGGACACTGTACAAATTGTGAATAAAAACCAAATGCAATGATGTTGAAGTTTCAAATGTAAATATTTTATTCTGAATACAACATAGATGACATATCAAATGTTTAAACTGAGAAAATGTATCATTTTAAGGGAAAAAAATAAGTTGATTTAAAATTTCATGGCATCAACACATCTCAAAAAATAAGAGATACAGGCCATGTTTACCACTGTGTGGCATCCCCTCTTCTTTTTATAACAGTCTGCAAACATCTGGGGACTGAGGAGACAAGTTGCTCAAGTTTAGGAATAAGAATGTTGTCCCATTCTTGTCTAATACAGGCTTCGAGTTGCTCAACTGTCTTAGGTCTTCTTTGTCGCATCTTCCTCTTTATTATGTGCCAAATGTTTTCTATGGGTGAAAGATCTGGTCTGCAGGCTGGCCATTTCAGTACATGGATCCTTCTTCTACGCTGCCATGATGTTGTAATTGATGCAGTATGTGGTCTGGCATTGTCATGTTGGAAAATGCAAGGTCTTCCCTGAAAGAGAACATCTGGATGGGAGCATTTGCTGTTCTAGAACTTGGATATGCCTTTCAGCATTGATGGTGCCTTTCCAGATGTGTAAGCTGCCCATGCCACACACACTCATGCAACCCCATACCATCAGAGATGCAGGCTTCTGAATTGGGCACTGATAACATCTTGGGTTGTCCATCTTGGATCTTTGTCCTCTTTAGTCCGGATGACATGGCGTCCCAGTTTTCAAATAATTTGTCTGACCACAGAACAGTTTTCCTCTTTGCCACAGTCCATTTTAAATGAGCCTTGGCCCAGAGAAAACGCCTGCACTTCTGGAACATGTTTAGATATGTCTGCTTTTTTGACCTATAGAGTTTTAGCTGGCAAAAGCGAATGGCACAGTGGATTGTGTTCACCGACAATGTTTTTTGGAAGTATTCCTGAGCCCATGTTGTGATTTCCATTACAGTAGTATTCCAGTATGTGATGCAGTGCCGTCTAAGGGCCCGAAGGTCACGGGCATCCAGTATAGTTTTCCGGCCTTGACCCTTACGCACCGAGATTGTTCCAGATTCTCTGAATCTTTGGATGATATTATGCACTGTAGATGATGATAACTTCAAACTCTTTGCAGTTATTCTCTGAGAAACTCCTTTTTGATATTTTTTATAATTCTTGACAAAATTTGAATATATTACGTTCTCTTACGAGAGCTCTCTCGTACTGCGTCTTAGCTAAGACGCTACGGGAAAAGTCTCTTTTCACGAAATACTGAAGCAAAAAATTATCCTTAATTTTGTATTTTTGTAAAGCGCATTTGCAGCAGTACACAGCCATAGGCGAGACGGCTCGTTCGCTCATTGGCTTGTTCTGCGGCAACTGCACAGCCTATCGAGCGCTTCGCGCCCTTCTTGCCACTTCCCGCCAAAACGGGTGTGGCTCAACCTATAAAAGGAGCTCGAAAAGGCTGACTCACCTGATTTTTCATCTCTTCAGCGAAGCTCACACATCGCTGGATCACGAGGAAGCAAGCGCCGTCTGGAAGAGCATATCAGCAGGACGAGCCATCCTGAAGCCGCTGGCACGGCCGCCTTCCACTGCGGTTCCTGCTGCGCTATCCGGCGCCCATATCCTTTACAATCCTTGTTCTGTAATATTCTGTGTGTGTGTTCGCCCTGCGACGCACATTCACAAAAGAGCTGCGTCTTTTTAAAGATGCCTTCGTGTGGCTCGTGCAGAACCCCGCTCAGCGAAGGAGATCGTCACGTCATCTGCGTCTCCTGTCTGGGTGAAGACCATGCAGCGCTCGCGCTCGCTGATGGCGGATGCCCTCATTGCGAGTTGATGCCTATGGTGACTCTGAGGACTCGCCTGGCATCCTTCTCGAAGCCTGCATCATCCGCTGCGCCGCAGCGCCGTAAGAAGCGCCGCTCGCAGCGCCTACCAGAACCGCCTCCAGCTCGGCCGAGCTCGCCGGTTCCCTCCGCTTCGCCGGTCTCCCCTGCATCGCTTCCCGATGCTCAGCGTCCGCTGCTTGCCGACGCGTCATCGGAGGAAGTGGATCTCAGGCCCGCGTCGGAGGAAGAAGACACGTGCTCTCTGCTTGCTTCGGGCAGTGAGGGTTGGGCGAGCTCCGTGGATCTCGCGCCCGCTGCTCAGAGGCCCAGCAGACGGGGGGATATCGATAAGGAGCTGATGCGTGTACTCTCGTTGGCCGCGGCGAGCCTCGGCCTCGAGTGGTCTGCACCAGCGCCCCCTTCATGTTCCCGGCTTGATGGTAGCTATCTTCCGGATGAGCGCTCTTCCTCAAGCTCAAAACACGCCCCTTTTCTTCCTGAGCTTCACGAAGAAGTGGCGAAGGCTTGGGACGCTCCATTCTCGGCGAGAATCCGCTCATCTGTTTCGTCAGCATTCTCCACACTGGACGGTGCTAAGAACAGAGGCTACCTGTCACTTCTGCCGGTGGAACAGGCTATAGCAGCGCACCTTTGCCCGCCCTCTGCTGGACGGCGGACTAAGGCGGCGTTGCCATCCAAAGCCTGCCGCATGACGTCATCGCTGCTCGCACGGATATTCTCTGCTGCTGGGCAGGCTGTGGCGTTACACACCATGGCGATGCTACAGATTTTCCAGGGAGATCTTCTCCGCAAGCTGGATGAGATGGGACTTGAAGCGATCTTCGGATCTCTCCCTCCGCGCTACTAAGTCCGCTGCACAGGCCATGGGACGGGTTATGGCTTCCGCTACGGTGGCTGAGAGGCATTTGTGGCTGACGCTTTCTGACATCAAGGAGTCTGAGCGCGCTGCGTTTCTTGACGCTCCGCTAACTCCTGCCGGCCTCTTTGGATCTTCCGTCAACGAGTTTGTGGAGAGATTCGCCGAGGACCAGACAGCTTCACAGGCGTTCAAGCACTTCTTGCCGAAGCGCTCCAGTTCTGCAGCTAGCCGCTCTAGACCGGCCCCACAGAGCTCTCAGTCACGCCCACCGCCTCCTGCTGTGCCATCACGACAGCGTCAGCAACGCAGCTCGGGACCCTGTTCTCGCTCTTCGAGCCGTCACCCCGCGCCGCGGGAGCAGCAGCAGAGGATTGCGGTGAAGCCAGAAGCCCCGAAAGCATCCTAGCACTGCTGGGAAAGCGCCGGTGTTCGAGTTCCGCTGCGGCCAAGGTCTCATCCAAGCGCACCGCTGTTGCAGTTCCAAGAGTTGTGACTGCCTCAGTGTCTTCTGCAATGCGCAAGTCTGCACGAGTGCCCGCTTGCCTGCACACAAAAGCCGTTATCACGGCTACCCAGATGTTTCACAAAAAGAGTGTTTTTTCTGGTGTTCCGGCCACGGCCGATGGTGCTATAAATGTTGTGACGATGCCCACTCCTCAGTGCCCATCTCCACATGTAAGCACAGCCCTACACACAGGGCCTGCGCCCATAATGTCGACTCAAGTCGGTCGCGCACACTACATAGTAAACGTGCCCACCCCTCAGTGCCCACAATTACTATGTCACACGCGTCATGTGGTTTCTGTAAAAACGAAACCCGTGCACGCTTGTCCGGCCACGGCCGATGGTGCTTTAAATGCAGTGACGATGCCCACTACCCAGTGCCCATCCCCGCATGTAAGCACAGCCCTGCACACAGGGCTAGCACACATAAGATCGACACAGATCGGTCGAGCGCGCCGCATAGTAAACGTGCCCACTTCCCAGTGCCCACATACACTATGTCACTTACGGCGCGGGGCTTCTGTAAAAACGAGGCCCGTGCACGTACATTCTGCACAGGCAGACGGCGAGTTGAAAGTGGTAAAAGTGCACACATGCAGCCCACGGTTACTCGCAGATATATCGAGTCCCACGGCACCCGCTCAGCCTCCCTCCAGTCGGTTAAGCGCCGGAACGGGGTCGAGGATGAGCGATCTGCCCGCTGTGATCAGCGCGCTCCCCGCCTCAGATGCGCAGCACACTCGAGCGCCGCCGTTGCCCAGTCAACAGAGCGCGTGTCGCATCCAGCCCTTAGCCATTCATGCAGATGCATGGTCAGCGCTTACAGGGGTTTCGGATCGGGTGCTAGGCATTATAAAGAGAGGCTACTCGCTACAGTTTTCTCGACGCCCACCGCGCTTTTCAGCGCGCGTCGAAACTACGGTCAAAACAGAAGTAGCACACATACTTCGGCCCGAAATATCAAAACTGTTGAGCAAAGGGGCTGTAGAGCCTGTGTCTCAAGCTCAAAGTGAGGGGGGGGCTGTACAGCAGATACTTTCTGGTGCCCAAGAGAGACAGGGGTCTCAGGCCCATACTGGATCTAAGACAGCTGAACAAGGCATTGATGAAACGCAGTTTCAAAATGCTCACGACCAGGAAGCTCCTCGCGCAGATTCGCAGAGGGGACTGGTTCATGTCAATAGATCTGAAGGACGCGTATTTTCAAATACAGATAGCGTCAAACCACAGGCGGTTTTTGAGATTCGCCTTCGAGGGCCAGGCATACCAGTTTGCAGTCCTGCCATTCGGCTTGTCCGTAGCTCCTCGTACGTTTACGAGGTGCATGGATGCACGCTCGCTCCTCTCAGACTCAGAGGCATACGAGTGCTGAATTATTTGGACGACTGGCTGGTTCTGGCCCGATCACGAGCGGAGCTCGTGGACCACAGGGCCGTTTTACTCGATCACCTCGAGAAGCTCGGCCTCAGTGTCAATTGGGCGAAGAGTTCGCTGAACCCCAGTCAGACGATCCTGTTTCTGGGTATAGTTCTGAACTCGTGTTCCATGACGGCGCGACTGTCACCACATCGCACGATGGGCATTCAGCGCGCAGCGAGTTCTTTCCGCTGCGGCGCGACTGTGTCGCTCAAACACTGTCAAAAGATGCTGGGTCTCATGGCCTCAGCATCTCCGGTTCTGCGGCTGGGCCTGCTCCGCATGCGCCCCCTGCAGTTCTGGCTGAAGGCTCGGGTGCCGCGCAGAGCGTGGGCGTCTGGCCGGCTGCATTTCAAGGTCGATCAGAGCTGTGTTGCGGCTCTAGCACCTTGGACAGCGAACGGCTGGTACCGATCAGGTGTAAGCCTGGGGACTTTCCCGAGTGTGAAAATGGTGTCGACGGACGCCTCCACTTCGGGATGGGGAGCACTGCTCGAAGGCAGACCGTCCTTTGGCCTATGGTCAGAACGGGAAAAGCTCCATCATATCAACTGCCTGGAAATGCTGGCAGTGGAGAACGCGCTGACGCGCTTTTGTCCCCATATCAAGGATCACCACGTCGTAGTCCGTTCGGACAACATGTCCGTGGTGTCCTACATAAATCGCCAGGGCGGTCTCGGGTCCAGAAACCTGTGCAGGCTGACGGAACGCCTCCTGATTTGGGATCAACGCAACGTGCGCTCGCTGAGAGCAGTGCATGTGCCTGGACTGCAGAATCTGGGTCCAGACAGGCTGTCCAGAGGCAATGTCCCAACGGGCGAATGGTCTCTACACCCGCAAACAGTCCGGCTGTTGCGGGAGAGATTTGGCATGGCGGAGGTGGACCTCTTTGCGTCCCACGAAAACGCTCACTGCCCCGCGTTCTTTTCCAAGAACGAAAGCGCACTGTCACGGAAATGGCTGTGCTGCCCGCTTTATGCGTTCCCTACCGTCTCCCTCCTTCCGCAGGTGATAGAACGGGTGAGAGAAACGAGATGTTCAATACTGCTTGTGGCACCTCTTTGGAAGAACCAACCATGGTTCCCAGATTTGATGCAATTAGCAGATGTCGCCCCATGGCCGGTACCGTTGAGGAGAGATCTCCTCTCGCAGGCCAAGGGCTCGATTTGGCACCCTCAACCGGAGTTGTGGTCGCTCCATGTATGGGCACTCAACGGTTACCCGCTGATCTCGCAGTGGGAGTGCTAAATACCATCACTCAGGCTAGAGCTCCGTCGACACAACGTCTGTATGCCTCGAAGTGGTCGGTGTTCTCCAGCTGGTGCACAGCTCGAGGTTATTCACCCCTTAGTTGTGAGGTGACGGAGGTCCTCTCCTTCCTACAGGAGCTGTTGGATAAGGGCAAAGCCCCATCCACGCTCAAAGTTTATGTGGCGGCCATCGCAGCGTTTTCTGAAACGGCGTCCGGTCAGTCAATAGGAAGGAACGATTTAGTCATCCGGTTCCTCAGAGGAGCTAGAAGGCTGATTCCTCCCAGACCTCAGTCAGTCCCTATGTGGGACATCGCGGCGGTTTTGGAGGCCTTGAAGGGTCCCCCTTTTGAGCCTATCCAATCGGTTAGCTTTCAGTATCTGTCGTTCAAGACAGTATTCTTGTTGGCACCCGCTTCGGCGGGTCTGATGTTGCATC
This sequence comes from Carassius carassius, assembly GCF_963082965.1. Lineage (NCBI taxonomy): Eukaryota > Metazoa > Chordata > Actinopteri > Cypriniformes > Cyprinidae > Carassius > Carassius carassius. The sequence goes on along the minus strand of NC_081756.1, from coordinate 28,614,532 downwards.
AGCCTGCGCTCGATAGGCAGTGCAGTTGCCTCAGAACAAGCCAATGAGCGAACGAGCCGTCTCACCTATGGCTGTGTACTGCTGCAAATGCGCTTTACAAAAATACAAAATTAAGGATAATTTTTTGCTTCAGTATTTCTTGAAAAGAGACTTTTCCCGTAGCGTCTTAGCTAAGACGCAGTACTCGTTCGCTCTTCTAGAGAGAACCGAGGTTACGTTTAGTAACCGAGTACGTTTTTTCGCGGTCCAAGTTGCGGGCGGGTTAGTTGAAAACGTTGGTCGGATGCGGGTTGTTTATACATTGACCCGCGCATCACTCCACTGCACCATACAGGTGTATTTCAATAAATTATTTCGGTAATTCAACTCAAATTGTGAAACTTGTGTATTAAATAAAAAAAATGTAGCAAAAGTAGTTTAAGTCTTTGGTTCTTTTAATTGAGATGGTTTTGGCTCACATTTAATTCACTAATCTCAACAAATTAGAATACTTCATAAGACCAATTAAAAAAAAAAAACTTTTAGTGAATCGTTGGCCATCTGGAAAGTATTTTCATTTACTGTAGATGTACTCAATACTTGGTAGGGGCTCCTTTTGCTTTAATTACTGCCTCAATTCAGCGTGCAATGCAGTTGATCAGTTTGTCACACTGCAGAGGAAGTATGGAAGCCATATCAGATCCGAGGGCAATACATCGCACAAAGAAAATGACCTCTAAATCAGCAGCATTATATTTACCTGGGGGCTTCTCCTCTAGATCACTGGGACTCACACTCTCTCCCTGCTTTTCTTACTTTGTGGTGAAATATTGCCTATTTTTGTTATTGCACAATAGGCTTTGTGTTCACTTTTCCAGGATTGTCTGAAAATAAAAGTTTAGTCAGACTAGGTTAATAATGTGTCTGCATTTTATGAAGTTGCAACATAATTCTGCTACATAATTCCGTCTGGTGCGTTTTCTCAACCGCATTTTGCCTTTAGTTGAACCCGGTCCACATTCATATTCTCATACACAAAAATGGCAATAGGCCTTGAAAGACATAGGAAAATGCTGTAAGTGAAAGCTGAATCCTGTTGAACATCAAGAAAGCTGGGTCTCTCTGTTCCTTCTCACATTCAAACCAGTCCAAGTAAAAAGAGAGGATGGTGAAAATGGGTCAGGGATGTAGGTTGTACACCCGTAGATAGGTCTTATATGAAGAGGGTTCACATGGCTCAGATCTGGTCTGAGTTGAGACATTGGACTAAAGCTCGGGAGGATCAGCTGGATATCCTTGAACTCTCTAACCTTTTTTTAATTCTAGATCAGGAGAGAGAAAGTAACTTGTTTTCTTCAAGTGGGGCAGGGATCGCAGGGCTTAACTAAAGCTTTACTCAGCATAGAAGAGAAGCACTACACGATGTTGTTGACACCAGAACGGCTACAAAGGTCATGGTAAGTGTATGTTCATCTGAACTGTTCTTCTCACCATGATTTTCTTCTTCTCCCCCATGGTGTTCTGCTATTCTCAATACAATCTTATTTTAAAACAACAACAAACAAAAAAAAAAACATTTGAGAGTGGACTGGTAAGTATGATTCTGTGATACAGTCAACTAGTGTTTCCCTTTGCTTGTTTTTGCAGGTATATCAGAAGCTCCACAAGCAGGAAGGTAGTACTTGAATGCTAGGTCAGTAGGTCAGAATGCCTTGTTTTCTCTGCCACATGGATGAAAAAAAAATGGTTTTGCTTTGTTTCTGCCTGCCAACTCTGAGGAGGTAATGACAGGTCTTTTTAGCAATGATGGGAAATAAGGAGTATGAGCTCTTAGAGCAAAGAAAAGAGGAGTAGGAAGTAAACAGGTGGATGGGGAAAAGGATGGTTGAAAAGTAAAACATTAGGGTAGAGAAAGCTTTTAGCTCTCACAATTGTGGTCAAGGAGTTTTGTCAGACTGACACTGTGTTGACATCCCTTTGTATCACTACAACATTGAATTGCACATATTGTGAGATACAGACTGGTCTGCCTGGACACTGTATAAGCTCTGATTTTTTTTTCTTTTTTCATGTTTAACTTTATGAAGAAAAGCAAAGAAAAGAAAATTGTTTAGTATTTTTTTCTGAATCTGCCATTTTATGTACAGTACATACAGTGGGACAGTAATTTGTAGTTTGTTTATATTCCTGCAAGAGAAGAAATTCCTAAAAAATTACACAAATTATAATTTTCAAATGTTTATTTACCCTTGGCTACTAATATTGTAAGTCGCCTCTAGTGGCATTAGTGTATCTTGGGTAATAGATTTTTATTTGATTAAAATTGGCCTAAAACCAAACTAATGTTGAGCCACCAAACTGAAGTTCAAGAAATAGTTCTAAACTGTTTTCACGCTGTCAGGGGAAAAGAGAGAGGCTAACTGATACTTGAAAAGAATGTTCACTGGGTGATGTTACATTAAGAGGGGAAGAGTAGTGCAGAGGGAAATGAGCTTTACAGAGAGAGCACTTATTATGAGATCTCTTACAGTACATGGTAGCAAAAGAGTAAACAAAAAATATAAATATAAAAAAGTACATTAAGGCTGAAACTAACACTCCACCTGAAGTTCCACACCTGTTTGTTTGCCTAATCAATAATTCTGAAAATGTATATGTGATTTAAAATGAATCTTATCATTGCCGTGAATATTAGTAACTGTATAAATGGACAGTTGTTTTCACTGACTAGGGTGGTGCAAAATTCAAAATTTAAAGGATTCCTCTCTTAATTAATTTATATATTTGAACTGAGGTGGTCAAACCCACAGGAAATTAAATTTGTGGACCCAATGAATAACACAGGTTTTAACATTGCAATCGGTAAGTATACATTTTATGGTACTTTTGAACTGGAAGCACACAGAAGCATGTTTGTAAGATTCCCTACAGGTTTGGGGGGTCTGTTTAAAAAAAAAAAATAGATTCTCAACAGATGTAAAGTGCTTCAGCTCAGATGGAGGAACATGCTTGTTTACAGCAGCTATAGTTGTTTTATCCCGCTGGATAATTGTAAGCGGCTAAAATTTGTTGAAACAGAAGGTGAAAAAAATAGGCTGAGCAGACCCTGGACTTCACTGGGTTTGAGTCATCTGGGCTCTTGGACAGCTTTGGAACTGGAGGCTGCGGATGAGTAGGCTTTAGTGGGAGCAAGGGAAATAATTTGACTAAATAATTGTGTGTATAAACAGACAAACTTGGACTCATCTGTGTGTGTGTGTGTGTGTGTGTGTGTGTGTGTGTGTGTGTGTGTGTGTGTGTGTGTGTGTGTGTGTGTGTGTGTGTGTGTGTCATTTTAGTGGAACAGAAGAACCTTATGTGACCCTAAAGTGCTCTTGCAACTTGAGGGATTTATATATATTTTTTAAAAGAACAGGATATAAGAACTAGTTCTGAATATATATATATATAGTTCTGAAAAATAAAATGACATTGAACTTACAGTCTCTATTGAAAATGTATCGCTGTTCCTTTCCCTTTTTCTTTCTTTCCATATAACACCAATCATAGATAGATAAGACCAGGCTAAAGAATTCTCATATTTGCTAATGCTGTGCAATATCTTTGCGTCACTCAATTTCACTGCAAACTGGTAGGAAATTGAGTGCTGTGGCAACACTTGTCTGAGGATGAGAGAGCAGAATGTTTGAGAGTTAATTGCTAGTGAAAAGCAACTAATCATGATGGGCCTTGACTCCCTATCTCCCTTTGTTCAGACTTATTGAAAAAAAACAATGCTCTTTAGGAAAATGTGTTTCTACTCCAAAAACATACATATACATACAATTCACTGAAGTTTTCAGCCAAATTGACCTCTAGTGGCAATAAAACTTATGGACAGCTCATTGATTTATAAAATACTTATTTGCAGGGTTCTTTGCACAATACTATATTATATGACCTAGAAACTATTTTACCATAGTGATAATATATATATGGTTAAATTTTTATCTCATGTTTGCTTTTGTTAACAGTATTGTTTCAGTTTAGGGTAGGGTTTAGTGTAGGTGTAATGTTACATAATTTCAAACATGGTAGATTATTAAACTTTTAACACCACACACAAGGCACTTCATTTCCAAACTGCTGTATCACATACAACAAGCAAAGTAATAAAATGTTGGCAGATTCACTTTTATTTGTTTTGGATAAAACTGCTCACAGGTTTTAGTGCCACTCACTGGACAAAAATGTAAGAAGCGACATAAAATCATTTTGCAAAAATGTCGCTGCAGGCACATTTTTTTCAATGAGCCTGGTTTGTGATATTCCCTCGAGAATGCTCTGGAAGCTCTTTTCGAATGGCATTCGATATATACATACATAGGTATTTCTGGCACCTTCCATCCAAGTTTCCCCGTCACCTTTAGGAATGATGCTTCATGGTGAGGTGAGCTTTAGCAGAGCTGCCTGTCGCCATCATCAATATAAATGCAAATGAAGATCAGGGTTCCGAGGGGCTGCAGGATGGTTTTGTCATGATAAAATCTGGCTTGCAGTGGAGAGAGGTGCTGGATCTGGTATTGAGCTTTGTATAATGCCTTGGGCTTTGAAGATCTAAGGCCCGTTTTCTAAAGTGGAGCCATATAATAAGGTGTGGGCATGTCTTATGGTCAAAAAGAGGCAGAGACCCTTTCTTTTATTTGACATTTAAAAATAGAGGTGCAAGCTAGGAAATTCTGAGCAAATACAGGCAAACAGAGAACACTCCAAGGTGGGGCTTGTGTATTCAGTCTGAATTAATGGGCATGTGTGTCAATGTTTTTATATACAACTCAGCAGAGAAGAAGCTTTTGAAGTAAGGAATGCAAGAAAAAGTTAATGGAGTGCATATACATATTTTTTTGCGTATTTGCCAGAATCCATTATTTTCTTATATTGCACTGATTCTTCCTCTGTTTCATCAGACTTCATTCTTACTTTTGAAATAAAAGTTTAACGATTATCATTCTATGATTTCAACTGTAATGAGCTCTGCCATTCAAACTTCCCTTTCAAACAATTTCAGGGACATGTAATTGACCACGGCTTTCAATTACTGTGATGAATTGATGTCCCAGGGAACCATACCGTTGTGCCAATTCAGGCAGTTTGATAAATAAAAAAAACTCGCTGAAGGCCACCGCATTACCAGGGTGATTTTCTGACATTTTAGCTTTGGAGACCCAAATCCCGTGGGCCTCCGTTGCCTTGTAGGCAGTGCTGCAACAGCTGATTAGAGAAAAGCTCTAGCAGGGTTTCTCAGCTCTGGCCCTCGAGGTCCACTCTGCTGCAGAGTTTAGCTCCAACCCTTATCAATCTCACTTGGCGGTAACATACGAGTAATCCTGAATACCTTGATCTGGTTTAGGTTAGAGTTGGAGCTAAATTCTGCAGGATGGTGGACCCTGAGAACCATATTGAGAGACCCTGCTCTAAACCAAAGAAAGCATAGAGTATGTAGTCATCTACTTTTCTCTAAATCCAAAATTTAGATGCAAATTTGTATGTTTCAATTTTCTGACCTTGGGAAAAACCGCAGGGACAGATTATACCATCTAAAGCAGGGGTCTCCAACCATGCTCTTGAAGAGCTAACTTCCTGCAGAGATCAGTTCCAACCCCAATCAAACACATCTGAACCAGTTTGAATGAAAGATTATTCATTGTTTCTGAAAATATTTTATACTCATCGAGGCTGAGTATGAAATCCAGCCATGTTTAAGATAAACGTTTAGAACTGTTGTTCTGCTTAATATTTTTCTGGAAACAATAATACTCTTAGAGCCCATCCACACAGAGATGCGTTTAGCTGTATACATAAAAATGTTGTATCATATCTGCGTTTGGTCCTGACGGATCCGGCGAGGCCCAAAACCACTATATTTCAAAAACTGGGTCAGAGTGGGTCAGAGTCAAATCTTAAAATGACACCCTTGCGTTTTCATGTGTACAGCCAATCCAAAAACAATATTTTGTGAAACGATGATGTCACCACCCCACGTCCCAAGTCAGACACCACTACGTCATGTAACAGCAACAACAAAAACAATGACTACATGTTTGTGTTCATGCTGCAGAAGCTACTGAGCCTATTCGTTTTACTAAAGCAAAATCAAAAATTACTAAAGCAAAAATGTTTTTTCCAGTGTGCAAGGTTTCTGTACATGCTCAAAGTCATCTTCTCCATTTTTAGTATATCTCTATGGCAGAATCACAGCTCCACATACTGGTCTGGCATGTATACTAAATCGTTTTGAGTCTGTTTTAGTGGTTTTGTGTGTACTCAAATGTTTCTTGAGACGATACTGTGAATATGGATTTTTTTTTTCTTTTTTTAAAAGAAATTGGATAGGGAAAGCTCTGGCTTATCATGGATGTGGCCTTAATGTTAATTTTCCTAATGTAAATACTCACTAAAAGATTATTTGGGATGACCATCAATTGTTTACAAAAACTTTTACAGACAGAATGCAGTATTTCAAGAAGAATACAGCTCCTTATTTTGCAGTTTCTGACTCAGAAGTTGCTTGTCAAAAAGAGTACAAAAAGTTATTGAAACTTAGAGTGAAACGACCCCATTCTTGTCTTTTTAATGTCTGTTCACTTTAATCTTCCTAGCTGTCTGGACTGTCTGTGTGCTTTAAAGAGAACGATGGCAGGGTTAGGTGGAGGTTAGGGGTTGACAGTTGATGAAAAATAGAAAGCAGATTCTGATATACATACAAATAAGCAAATTGATTTAGTGAGGTCTCAGTGAGCAGAAGCAGATGTAAAAGAGGTAATGCAGTTAATCAGATACTAAAACTTTGCCCCCACCCCTGCTGTTTCACCATGTTGTTTTCAGCATTATAACGGCACTAATCCTCTGCATTACTGCTGACAACAAACCCATCACTTATGAAGACAGCACCCCATTCCAGTAAATTCATTCCAGCAACATATGACCTCTGACTGATGCGACTGAGTGACTCGGGGAGCCAATGGCAACATGAGCACCATCCTCTAAAAGGATTATTTTAGAACTCCGAGCTGTTGCACGTACTGTACACTTCTCTGGGCACTGCAGCCTGAACAACACATAAACAACCAGGAGCCTCTTGCAGACTCTGCTTTCAATAGCTGGCCCAAATCCCCAGCCTCTCTCTCCCTCTCTCTCTCTCTCTCTCTCTCTCTCTCTCTCTTAATCTGTCATCAAATGCCTGGTTGGTCTGTTGGTGACTGAAACGAAAAAGAAAATAAAGTTATCTCCATATGCTTTACAGAAGCTCCTCAAATTGGTCTGTTCTCACCAGTCTTTCTCCAGATGGACACAGTAGGGAGGACAAGGAAAGGATAGTGGTGACACTGTGTTTCAGTGTTGAGATTGCAGTGGGATTCTTCCGATTACAGCAAACAGGTAACCACTAATTAGTGTTGTCTCCCTATGCGCTTACACCAGACGTTCCTTTTATTTGTCACATGATAATATGAACAAATATAAGATAATGAACAAAATAAAAATAAAACATCTTAAGGCTAAAAGTAGCTCATAATTCACCGAAATGCTAAATTGAGGACTCCAAAATGTTTGCCCTAAGAGTATTTCACAGTGTTTTATTTCGAAAACTAGCTCTTAAATCTGTGAAAGATTAAGAGTAGTGAAGAGGACTGCCAAGTCACTAAGACCAAGCCACAAACTATCATAAAATGCCGGCAATCTGCCTCTGAATGTAAACATTTTAGAAACATTGGATGATAATGACCTTTTATAAACGTGTCGCCTTTGGTTTGGGAGGTTGTCCCAACTCAAAATTTTCCATTGATTTTAATCCTTGTTTTCAATAACCAGTTAAGGAGTAACAGCTGTTCTTGCGTCCAGGTTTTTTTTTTATGTTTTTTTTTACGTTTGCATGTATTGATATCGGCCATTATTATTCTATTCTGTTAATTAAAAGGCTGTTTACACGCATATTCACTAATTGTTTACGAGAACCATACCTGTAAGAGGCTGACATTTAGCTGAACATGTACTTAATTAGTGACACTTAGCCTGCATTTTATAACCTTTATTTGAATATGACAACATAATATTGTGCTCACCAACATTTCTATGAATAAAACTCTGACACAGACCCCTCTTCTATCAGCCAATCACTGTAAGCACACTGATATCATTCATAGCAACAAGGTCAACCTCACCCTTACTCTTAGCTCAAGACTTTTCTCTATTCCTTACTAAAAGTGTGTCTCAGCAGCTTTGTGAACAGGTTTTAAGAGAAAATTCTTTACTGCTATTTAGGAGACTCTTAGTGGTAAAATGATCAAATGTTTTGTGAATACGGGCAAGTGTCATTAATTGTGGTATTGGACTACTGGTTGCATTGTCTATTTCATGCAGTAGCTGTGTTATGTTGCCTTTAAATATTGAAGAAACAAATTTATTTTTAAACAGATTATTTGGTAATAATATGGTACCAGGATTGATTGATTGATTGATTGATTGATTGATTGATTGATTGATTGATTCTCAACACTAAGTGTTACTCTTTGAAGTACTCTGCCAAACAGGAGGGAACGATTCCTTGCACAGAGAGCAATGTGACAATATTATAATGAAGCAAGAGAAAGAATGTCAGGGAAAGGAACAATGAGTAGAGAGGGAGAGAAAGTAAGAGAGAGAGAGAGAGAGAGAGAGAGAGAGAGAGATTGAATGACGCTGATACAAGGCTTTGAAGGGGGACCCACCGTTTTAGTTTCACCATGCTGAGAACAAATGGTAGTAATCTGAGCTTCTCAAGTGCAAATAAATACCATGATGTGTCCTTTCTCTAAAGAGAGAAAGAAAGAGAGGAAAAAGAAAGCGCAAAAGAGACAGCACAGAACAACTAAACAAATGGCAAATGATGGTTTCCCTAATCATTTAAAAGAGTCTCTGTCAACAGGACACCTTGTTCTTGGCACATATGTCCTACTGAAGCACTTCTGAGGAATCTGTTCATTAATAAGCAGCTTTCACATTCTGCATCTGAGAGTCATCATGTCATCTCCCAGCATGCAGCCCCCTTTTAAGTGTCCATAAAGCACTTAAAGACGCTCCCATGATGCTGCACACAGCAACAAGCTACATTCAAACTCCGCTGCTTGCGTGGATTATTAATGGCATAGGTGAAAATGAATCTAGTGTATTTTGACATTAAGACAGAGAGAGGGTGGGCGTAGTGTTCATAATGTGTCCTAGTATCCACCTTGGCATGTACACACTGCTTCATAACTCTGCACACCCGGTCTCCTTTCACTGAGTGAGCAGTCTTATCTATTTATTTATTAATTAATGACTCTCTTTCTCACTTGTCTTAATCTAAATGTCAGGGTGATTTTTCCTCCCCCGTGCCTTATATTTTGGATGATTAGGAAGCTTGCAGCATAGGTGCTAAGTCTCTCTTACTCCAAGCTTAACATTAATGCTAATTTAAAGCAAGCTTAAAGCAGTTGTCTAGGTCTCTGTCTGATGTGTTGAGGCAGAGATGCATGCATTCTGTCCTGAGCTCAGCTTCTGTTCATATAAATATTAAGGATTCAGAGAGGCTGTCTTCTTCATATAAAATAGGGGTAATTATGTTCAAGTGATACACTTTTAAAAAAAATAAAGGTCCTTTATTGGCATGTATGGAAACCTTTGTATTGCACAAACCATTTTTCATAGTGGAAAAGGTAACTTTAACTTAATAAAATGTTCTTCACACTAAGAAAAAAAAAACAATGGTTCTGTGATGGCACGGTCCACCACTGACTTTCTTTTCCAAAAATTTTTTTAAAAAAATCGTCATGCAGATTTGGAACAACATGAAGGTGGGTAAATTATGACATAACCTTCAGTTTTGGGTGACTTGCATTTTCCTTACTGCACTCTCTCTCTATCTCATTCTGTGCCGGCAGGGTTACATTACCACAGTGACCTCTGTTTCCTGAGAATGTTTATTGCAGATTCAGATATTCCTGATGGATGAAACATGAGAGTGGATGAGTCTTAATTACAGGTACTAATGACAGCACTGCAGTTTAAATGTTCTGTAAAATACTAATCTAAAACTAAAACTAACATACACTTGTGAAACTGGTATTATGAGAATTACAAAAAAAAACATGCACACTTTCCCTGTTTAGCATCTTATGATATCAAAAAGTTGTCTGGAGAATGATGCTAACAAAGATGCTCATGTCGCAGTAGGAAAGGGATGGTGTCATACTCAACCTTGTTCAATTTATCATAACAAAAGAAGTGTAGAGCCATTCTCAAGACAGAACATGAAACCATCTGACTGCAACGTGTGACACATCACAATTATCATCTTTCTCTTGCTCTTTCTCTTTCTCTTTCTCTTTCTCTTTCTCTTTCTCTTTCTCTTTCTCTCATCCAGGGTACTAGCACATAATATGAAGACATATACAAAGGGATATTTATTAGCAAGACTCAGGCATTGTATTGTGATGTAAATAAATTGCATCTTGTAAGGCTTTTGTTGATATATAGACCACTGGTCAGAAGGGTTTTGTTTTTGTTTTTTATAGAGAAATCAAAACTTTTTTGCATAGATCAAGTGTGACAGTAAAGACTTTTATAATGTCACAAATGATTCCACAATCACTTGACATTGAGGTCTGGAGTAATGGCTGCTGGAAATTGAGCTTTGCCATCACATAAATATTTTAAATTTTCAACTAATATAGAAAACAGTTATGTATGATACATTTTATGATCATTATTTCACAATTTTACCGTACATTTTTTATTCCAAAAAATGCAGCAATTGTAATCATAAGAGAATACTTACCAATATAATAATATTTTTTTTTTTAACTCTTACCAACCCAAACTTTTGGTTTACATCAAGATTACATCAAGAAACAGTGTCAAAGTAAAACTTCTGCACTTAAGTCTTGAGATGAAACAGTAGGTGTTTCTCCATTGCAAATGAAATTACATTTTGTTATGTTGTGAGCGGATTTATGAATAGGTCAAAAAGACTTTCAGATTTTTTTCTACATTTTCTAATTATAAATGGGAGGGCCAAGGACTGGATGTAAGGACTTGTTTGTTTAACCTTTAATCACTCCTAAAAAAGGACAACACTTAAAGTCTTTGGGGTCATTTTTACCCCAAACTTTTAAAAAGCGATTGCATAAGGAAATATACATTTTTTATATGGAAAACTATATATCATTTTTTTTTATTTACTTCTCAACTATACATTTATGCTGTGTTTTTGTGGAAATTTTGAAGTTTTTTACCTATTTACTGCACAATTACATAACTAGGCCATAAATTGGCTCATGAAAAATGATTTTTTAAAGAAAAAATCACTTAAATGATGATCTTAATTAAATCTAAATAGTTTCTGGACATTGCTCTATGTGTTAGGGATAGAATACTGCCATCTAAAGGTTAGTCAAAAAACTTTATTTCTTATGGGTTAGGAATTAAAGTGCAATGGCCACATGTATCCACTAGAGTGCTATAGAGACTCATTCATTTTCACTTCATTTTTCTTGATGCTTCAACTTCTCCTCACAACTTTATGATATATATTTTGTGAATATTTATTTAAACATTTTGAAATACATAAAAAATCTGTAGTTTTGTCAGAGTTAGAATTTGTTGTTGTTTTCTAATATATTTTGAATTATCTGCTTTTGCAAATTATTATACATACATTTGAAAAAAAACATTACAAGTCACCACTATGACATGATTGTAATCACACACTATTTATTTCAGAAAATTATTTATCAACAACTATTTATTTTTTTAGAACAAGATGAATTTTAAAAGTAAATAAACCAATATAATACAAAACAGCACCAATAAACTGTAATGAACAGGAGTGAAGGGTACACAGAACAACTTTTTTTATAAATCACATGGCTAATAAACATGTGAAAGAACAAGCAGAATATTATAGAATATATATTACAAGCTTGTTCCATGTTGCATATGTGACATTTTTCAGATTTGTGCCAGTTTAGTTGATTTTATTTGCCAATTTCTATAAAAATGCTCTCTGTTGCAGTGGCATACGTATGTTTGTGTGTGTGTGTGTGTGTGTGTGTGTGTGTGTGTGCGTGTGTGTGTGTGTGTGAGATAGAAAGTTTGTTCCACTTTGGGTTTATGCTCTAGGACCAGACCTTGAATTAAATGTAAAAAAATTTAGATTTATGCCAGTTTAGTTAATTTTATTTGCCAATTTCTATAAAAATGCTCTCTGTTGCAGTGGCATACGTATGTTTGTGTGTGTGTGTGCGTGTGTGTGTGTGTGTGAGATAGAAAGTTTGTTCCACTTTGGGTTTATGCTCTAGGACCAGACCTTGAATTAAATGTAAAAAAATTTAGATTTATGCCAGTTTAGTTAATTTTATTTGCCAATTTCTATAAAAATGCTCTCTGTTGCAGTGGCATACGTATGTTTGTGTGTGTGTGTGTGTATGAGATAGAAAGTTTGTTCCACTTTGGGTTTATGCTCTAGGACCAGACCTTGAATTAAATGTAAAAAATTTTAGATTTATGCCAGTTTAGTTAATTTTATTTGCCAATTTCTATAAAAATGCTCTCTGTTGCAGTGGCATACGTATGTTTGTGTGTGTGTGTGTGTGTGTGTGTGTGTGTATGAGATAGAAAGTTTGTTCCACTTTGGGTTTATGCTCTAGGACCAGACCTTGAATTAAATGTAAAAATTTTTAGATTTATGCCAGTTTAGTTAATTTTATTTGCCAATTTCTATAAAAATGCTCTCTGTTGCAGTGGCATACGTATGTTTGTGTGTGTGTGTGTGTGTGTGTGTGTGTGTGTGTGTGTGTATGAGATAGAAAGTTTGTTCCACTTTGGGTTTATGCTCTAGGACCAGACCTTGAATTAAATGTAAAAATTTTTAGATTTATGCCAGTTTAGTTAATTTTATTTGCCAATTTCTATAAAAATGCTCTCTGTTGCAGTGGCATACGTATGTTTGTGTGTGTGTGTGTGTGTGTGTATGAGATAGAAAGTTTGTTCCACTTTGGGTTTATGCTCTAGGACCAGACCTTGAATTAAATGTAAAAATTTTTAGATTTATGCCAGTTTAGTTAATTTTATTTGCCAATTTCTGTAAAAATGCTCTCTGTTGCAGTCACATACATGTGTGTGTTTGTGTGTGTGTGTGTGTGTGTATGAGATACAAAGTTCGTTCTACTTTTTATTTATGCTCTAGGACCAGATCTTGGTTTATTTGTAGAAATTTTCAGATTTATAATGGATTTAGTTTTATTTTTTTGACAAACAAAATTTTAAAAAGTCATTTTTTGCATTTTCCCATTCATTTTCAATGTGGACCCAAAGACCTTAAAAGGTAAATTTTTTTTTACACACCTTTAGAACAACCAAATCAAGCCCAGTTTTTTTGTGCATGTTTAGATAGATTATTTAGGAAATGTCACCGAGTTTCATGCCCCTGCGATGAAGGTAACACTTTTAAAAAATGAAGGAAAAATCCATTGAAAAATCCAAAGAGTGATTAAAGGTTTTAAATGTAGCAGCACATTTATCAAGGCAAGAGTGTTGGAAAGCAAGAGTATATTTTGTAGAATTAAATTAGACTCTTGTTTTCTTAAAATCTCCACCTGACATTGTAAGTTACCAATAAACTGAATGTTTTTATGTCTATTCTGTGTAGAGTTATACAAACTATAACTTGAACTTAAACTTGGAAGACCCTACAATTTCTGAAATAAGTTGCAGGTCACTCAAAGAAAGCAGACAGAATTGGGGAAAAAGGAGAAGAAAGAGAGATTATTATAGCCTCTTTGGTTTCAGTGGTGGGAAAATAGCATAAATAATATGGGAAAAGTCAGAGTGCCATCAGCTATTGCTTTAAATTACATTACAGGTTACATCTACCATGCCACTTGCATTAATATCACATTGCTTGCTCATGAATTAGAATTGCTGTTACCCTGGCATAGCTGTCTTACTCTCGAGACTGGCCAGCAGCAGACACAGCCTCCCAGAGATCATAAATATCTCATTGTGCTTTCTGCTAAATTATGTGCTACAGCACAAGAGAAGTGAGATTTTAGATGGCATCAGCTGACAAGGGAACCTGAAGAGACCTTGGTCAAGGCACTGTTAGAACGTCACAACTCACCATGTTTATAAGACAAGAAATGGGCTTCTGGCTGCTCATGTGCTTTTCTGTTTTTCTTACTGAAGTTGACACAGTTGTCTAACTCCGAATACTACCTCTCAGTCGAGTCAGTCTCAGTCACAGATGGTTCAGACTCAAAGGACCATAAAAGATTTATTCTATGTATAAACTTTATAAATGTCTTTACTGTCACATTTAATCAATTCAATGCATCCTTGCTAAATAAAATATATACATTTTCTTTCAAAATAATAGAATTGTACAGTTTTTATAATATAAAATCATTGCATTATGTCTATGGAAAGTCCCTAATAGACATGAAAACCCTGTGTGTGTGTGTGTGTGTGTGTGTGTGTGTGTGTGTGTGTGTGTGTGTGTGTGTGTGTGTGTGTGTGTGTGTGTGTGTGTGTGTGTGTGTGTGTGTGTGTGTGTGTGTTTGTACACATCTTTACATCCATAAGAGAAATATTGAAATACTGTATATGCGCTCTTAGCTCATCATGTGCGTTTGTTTGTGAACACACATACCAAGATGGCGTGTATTCAACGAGAGCATTATGCTGTGCAAAGGTCTGGATTGTGTGAAGAAAAGGAAAACACTGTCGCTAGTCTTGTTGTCAAGGACAAGCAGCTAACCGTCTATACAAAAATGAGGAGAGCAATATGATGGAATGTACAGGAAAAGGAAATCAGAAACATCAGCCGAAAAAAAATTTAAACTCTTACCAACCCAAACTTTTGGTTTACATCAAGATAACATCAAGAAACAGTGTCAAAGTAAAACTTCTGCACTTAAGTCTTGAGATGAAACCGTAGGTGTTTCTCCATTGCAAATGAAATTACATTTTGTTATGTTGTGAGCGGATTTGTGAATAGGTCAAAAAGACATCTGAATCTTATAAGGTATAGTGGGAAATGTTGTCAAAATACTTGACTGATGAGCATCTTCCTATGGCAGAAGGACAGATTACTGTTCAGTCCCTCTCTCTCTGATACTCAGCCTCTTACTTCCTCTCGATTTCTCCCTCTCAATCTTGTATACTTTCTCATCTGGTTTTTCAACCACATTGAGAACTCTTACATTCTCTTTCTCACCATCATCTCTGGAGCATCAATACATCAATAATGGGCAAACCCCTAATTTCAAAAATGCCCTCACCCCATTTCTGCCTCTATCTCTCTCTCTCTCTCTCTCTCTCTCTCTCTCAGTTTCTCTCTTCCGTGTTGGTGAAGTGCTAATGGGAGTGTATGGGTGAACAAATGCTACATTATTGGCAGACAGGCAGCTGGGAGGGAGGGCTGTTTTAGGATTCAGCCAGAGAAGCACTCTGCTGCACAAGCCTGGGACTCCAGGGACAGTGCTGGATTAGTGGTCAAATATGGTGACACATCCTTCAATTCAATGTGAGTAAATATGTTTGTATATGTTTTGAAGCACATATCGTATAGTATTAGAATATGGATCTACAAAGATCTTGCTAATGTCTTAAAGGGAGAGTTCACCCAAAAATGAAAATTACCCCTTGATTTACTCACCATCAAGTCAGCCTAGGTGTTCTTAAAACGTTTATTTTTGTATAGCGCTTTTTAACAAAACAAATCATTACAAAGCAACTTTACAGAAAATTATGTTTCTACAATATTTAGTAGTGGCTTATCAGTGGTGACTGTCAGTTTATGTGCATATGACAGGAATTTTCAGAAAAATTAATACAAGACATAGTCAACCAGATGATGAACATTATTAACAGCAATTATTATATGATGCAATCACACTTGTAGCAATATTTGTTAGTTCTGTTTGTTGTTTCAGGGTTAGCATCATCTGAGGTCCTCTGATGGGTTGGCATAAAAAAATAAAAATAAACTTGAATAGCCTAGGTGTATATGACTTTCTTCTTTCATACAAATTTAATCTGAGTAATATTAAAAAATAAAATGCCCTGGCTATTCCAAGCTTTATAACGACAGTGAATTGGTCATAGAGATTTTGAAGCAAAAGAAAGTCCATCCATCCATCCTAAAAAATACTCCACATGGCTCGGGGGGTTAATAAAGGTCCCCTGGAGTGAAACGATGCATTTGTGTAAGAAAAAAAAATCCATATTTAAATGTTTTCCTTTGCTTTAAACAGAACTTGGTTATTGTGAGACTAGCATATTCTCACTGGAAATTATGCTATGGCTACGTCCAGTGTCATCGACTGGTACGCCACTCTGTCGTGAACGTGCGTTCAACAGTTAGCAGAGGATAGAGATTAAGGTTTATAAAGTTTTACATATGGATATTTTTCTTACACAAGTCTATTCACTTCAGAAGGCCTCTATAAAACCCCGAGAGCCATGTGGGGATCTTTTTTTATGATGGATGCTGTTTATTTGGCTTCAAAATCTCCCTCATTCACTCCCATAATAAAGCTTGGAAGAGCCAGGGCACTTTTTTGTACTATAACGCCGACTGTATTTGTCTGAAAGAAGAAAGTCGTATGCACCTATGGCTTGAGGGTGAACAAATCATGAGGTAGTTTAAATTTTTGAGTGAACTATGCATTTAATGACCTACTAATACTTATAATAATAGGTGGTGTTGTTATTATTATCATTATCATTATAATTATTATTATTATTATTATTGACCAATATATTAGCTGATATTGCCTATTTTTTTATTTAGATTTTATTTAGCTCTCTGGATATCCAAACCAAGGCCAACAGACAATGTCTAAAAATCGTTTCCTGTCAGATTTCATAATGACATTTAGAAAATGTCTTTAAGATGTTTATGATTTAAAATGTATGTAAAACTGACATCTTAAAGATGTCTATTATACTGCAGATGCTTTCCAGATGAAGTGATTTTTAACAGACATCTTGCAGACATACAGTAGGTGGGCTATCTGGATGTCTAATGAGAATCTTAGACCAGCTAGAAACCAGCATATTCCAAAATAGTTACTAGATCTGGATTTTCCAACAGGGAGGAGAAGAAACGCAGATTACCTCGATGGTATTATTACAGAGAGAGAGAGATTAAGGGTGACCACCTAATTTGAGCTATCAGACTTGCAATGATAAAATGAAATACTTCTGGTCATGACGCGACACCTGCTAATTTGATGGTCGCTTGCTCTCGCAGAATAAACCGCATAAATCGCCGAAGCGCTTTTCTTTCTTTCTTCAGTGATTTGCTTTGCAAGTCCGCAGGTACGGTTTTCCTCTTATTGGTCGAGCGGTATGCTGATTTGAGAGACAGAGACGGTTAGTTTGCTCCCAAACCCCGTCAGTCTGTCAGTGGTCTGGAAATGCCAAAGCGCCTCCTCGCTGCTCGCGAGCTCACACACACAAAGCAGAAGGTTCCGGTGGCGCGAGCTGGAACGATCCACCGATGCCGCATCTTCGTTTAGGTGTTTAACTGCTCCTTAAAAACGTCGAGGAGAATTCCTTATCCTCAGACGTTTCTTTTTTTTTTTTTTTTTTTAGGGGTTTTTTTTTGGGTTTGCGGATTTAGACACGGGATTGTTTTGTGATGGGTGGTGGAAACGAATCGCGGATTTTTTCTCTTTTAATAGAGACCAAAGTGAGCAGATTTCCTACTGTTGATAGTAAGTTTTATCTTGATAGGAAGCAAACGGAGGAACAGAGGATTATTTAGGGGCAAAGGATACTTACTCAAGAGAATAGTACTTTTCACACACAGTTTTCCCAACAGATAGTTGGTTTTCTGGTCCGCAACATTGGATTTTACATTTTGTTTGACTGACGCAGGATCGTTTTGGAGTATCTTATTTGGAAATTTCTGTGCTTTTATTCTACATTTCGGGGAAGAAACTACATCTTATAAACAAGAAACCCGGATGAGACGAAGTTATGGAGATGCATATGAAATAAAACCTGTATCCCCAGGCCAAATGACCGCTATCATCTGTTCTCCGATCTGACCACTCTATTTATGACATGGAAAAACGGGGACTCCACAGCGTCCTTTATTATTTCATTCTGAATGCGCCCCTGCTATTCTGTGTAAATGGTGAGTATAAAGTTGAATAGATTTTAGTCTCTCCCATGTTGCGTATTTACTCAGCCTGTAAGGATTTTTTTTTTTTTTTACTCATGTGAAATTACGATATTGCACTTGTTTAAGTGTCATTGTCTTTATGTATTTTTTTATTATTAGTAGTAGTAGTATGCCATATCGTTGCATATGGAACCTGTTATTATATTCATAAATAATAAGTTGTTATGATAGGTTGTGGAGAACTGACCATACTCTCATGAACCATGGGCTACTAAAGCCACATACAGTTCAAGACAATGCTTTTGAAACACCTAAGTGAATCTATTTGGTGGGTTTCTTTTAACTAACTATCTTTTTAATTTATAAGCCACATTTACTGAAGTGCCCAAAGATGTGAGTGTCGGTGAGGGCGAGGACATAGAGATGCCATGCGCTTTTCGAGCCGTCGGAGTCTCGCCGTTCTCTCTGGAGATTCAGTGGTGGTACCTCAAGGAAGCGGCTGCTAAAGAGCTCGCTCACGAACTGCAGATTAGCGCTCCGGCCAACAGAGCCAAGGTAAATGGGCTTCCTTTGTTCTCAAAGCCGCTTGAACGCAGGCAGTTGTGATGTGGCAGGGCTTCACGTGTCCAGATGCCTCTATTGGATCCCTTGTGATGAGCGTTCTCAGTTAAAAGCACTGAGGCGATTAGTTATTAATTTATGTCGTTGAATCGAGTTGGGATGGGTGTCTGTGGGTGGGCATTCAGAAGAAGAATAGGACTGTGATGTCATGTTTATTTATAAAAATAAATATATATTAAAAAAAAATAAAAAGATTTAACTGGTAGCCTACATGGTGTTTACCAAGCCCTGATATGGTTTCTTGTACAAGAAACAATATCATAACTTTCAATTGCTGACTCTCAAACCTAATCAAAAATAAAGTCTACCAGCGGATCTCAGCTTTGTCGATGGACCTGAAGGTCTCCTTTATTGAAAGTGACATATGAAACACTAGATGTAAGTTGAAACAGTAATACGAATCCTGTCGCATAGCAATATGAAAAATACTGCAAAACAGCACCAAAGCAAACTGTTGCTGTCCATGGTGCTGCTGCAAGTGAACGGCCCTCTCGTTCATTATTATCTTCCAAGCGTCAATACAAGTTGAACTTTTATATTGTGACACGAGCAGCCTAATGAAACTACATACTCATGCTGGCTACTCATGTTGTTTTAATGTGATCTATTACAGGTTGCCCACCGGGACGCCACGAAAATAAGCGTGAGTATTACAATCCGTATTCACACTAACCATATTTTTATTCATAACATTTTGTTATGTTTAGGAGAATCAGAATCTCGCTTGACGAAATAAACGAAAATATTTAAGTATGAAAGTAATTAGGGTAGGCTAATTAATAAAACGCTGTTGCGACGTTTTCCTCTAAAATGATCAAAGTGTGTGTACCAGAGAGAATGAGCACGCATCTGTTGATATGACTACAGATTCAGCTGAGCCTGAGAATCAGAATATATATATATATATATATATATATATATATATATATTTTTTAGGAATGAATAAAAATAGACGCTGCTCTGAATCTGTTTACATAACATTAGGGGGAAACGTGGTTGAGTTTTCAGAGACATCTGACGTAGCCTTGCGGTTGTCCGCAGTCCAACTTTGTGCAATTTCAGCTAGCAATAAAACTTAAAAAAAAAAAAATAAAAAAAAACTTTCAGTAACTGTTATGTAATTATAATGGTTTTCACAGGGGCCAACTATTGAAATAATAATAACAATAATTATACTAAAACTCTATAAATATATAGCCTATATATATATATATATATAAATATATATATATATATATATATATATATATATATATATATATATATATATATATATATATATATATATAGTTCTATAAAAAGTTATATAGGCCTACAAATGCTAGTTCTATAGGTAATACTTAATTGGGACTCAGTCTTGTGAGGTTGGACTCGCAGAAATCATATTGCTCACGACTAGTAGGCTATGTTTGGTATACTATAGCCTGCGTGTGAGATGTGAATCAGTAATAAAGTAATAAACAATGACAGACGGCTACTTGTGTTTCGCAAAGGAAACGTTCGAAACTGTTCCTAACGCAAGGTTCTCTGGCGTACTGTTGCTATGGTGACCTCCCAGTGCGAACGCGAATTCGAAAAGATCTATTTGCTACAGATGAACATTTTGAACGAATTTGCTTACTGAAAGCAGCAGCTTGCATATTGTATGCTAATGTGTGGAATTTAGCTCGTAAAATGTAGGCTACTTGTAAGACTCTCCAACTAACCAGCCCCAGGCCCGATAATTCCGACAAGCTTTGTTTAGTGTAAATAATACGAATAATAATTGACTGGGCTGCAAAAACTACACGTCAACAAAACCTGTTGTGACGTGTCGTGTATGTCTCTTCGTGAGCAGACGGTGAGGGTCCAGGGCAACGCTATTTCCCACAAGCTCAGCCTATCGGGTGTGCGGAAGGAGGACGAGGGAGTGTATGAGTGTCGGGTTTTGGACTTGTACTCTGATGAGACTCAGGAATACAAGGTGCAGGCCACTCTGCGCGTGACACCGCGCGAGGGAATGCTAGCCGAGGAGGCTGTATCTCACATCCAGAACCGATGGCCACTGAGGAACAGCAACACAGCGACGGGTGGACGGGCCACTTCTGAGCCGGGCCAGGGTCAGGGGAAACCCCGCGTGCCTCCGCCAGTTGGAATAGGACCCGCTCCTCCTTCAACGACTACAACGGGCTCTGCAGTCAAGTCGTCGGCTTCGCCTCGGCCGGGCAATTCATCTATCCTGAGACAACAACACGGATCCGGTGAGTGACAGTGCAACAGCGACACCGAGCGGTCTAGAGAGGAAAAATAATCAGGTGCTCGTGTTTGGTTGTGCTTTTATGTGTGTGTGTGTGTGTGTGTGTGTGTGTGTGTGTGTGTGTGTGTGTGTGTGTGTGTGTGTGTGTGTGTGTGTGTGTGTGTGTGTGTGTGTGTATGTATGTATGTATGCATTTATTCATTTATTTATTTAATTAATTAAATTAATTTTGGAACCCAGGGAGTAGCTGAATACGTCTGAAAACATTCTTGGTGCGTAGCCTACTATAAAATGTGGCTCATATTGAAATTATGTTTGTTTATTTAATTACATATACAGTTTAGGCATTTAATTCTGATATTATCCTTATAATATGAGTAAGCATATTTTGTTTTTGAAATATCTTCCAACAGAGAGGTGTCTGTATTTTCAAAATGTATGCGTGTGTAAAGGCAATAACTTAGGCCATTCATTTTTGTTGCTCTGCCCGTAAACCTCACCCAAGTTTAATTTAACTATGCCCATTCATTTAGAATGTTTATTAGGCTGTTTTTCGCATGTGGACCATAAGCTGGCCTCCACAATGTAGGCAATTTCAGATTTTATTATTCCTGAGGGGATATTTGGAGTTGGCAAAACCTGTTGGCACATTGCTTTACTATCATGGTGGGATTTTCAATTGACTTTTTTGTTTTTTATAATGAGCTAACATTTTATTTATCTTAGTCCTTAGCCTAACCCTCCCTGATTACTCTTTGCATTTATAGATTTTAATTAAGGAATTATTTATTATGTTTATTAAGCTGTTTTCCTCTTGGGCACTGTTGACTGCATCCTTCAGGACTGGTGATTTCAGGATTTACTATCATTGGGGACATTTGGTCGCCACACTGTAGGCTGTTGTTGTGACCCATACACACACTATTCAATGAAGCACATCTCAGAATTATCATGATTGCTAGAAGGTAAAATTTGTCACCGTGCCATATCAAATCTCTGTCCGCTCAGTAGGCAGTTGAACATAGTGTGTTTTCTGTGTGTGATGTTTTATTTATCATGCACTCTATGCTGTGTAAGTGAAAATTCAAGAGAGAAAAAAGCTGTTGGTGACACCATGTCTGTCTTAAGCAGGAAGTGCCATTGCAATCTGTCCTGCCTCTGTGCAAAGCCTTGACCGTTCTTGTCTCTTTTTGAAAATTGTGCAATGTGACAGAGAGGTTATCAAGATATCACCTTGTCTCTTTAACTCTTGACTCAAGGTCAGGGCCTCTATTTATTGGGGGCTTCATTGGGGATTTAGAGGGTTGGGTGTGTTGTGACTCGGGCTTCTGTCACTGCAGGAGTGATTCCTGAAGACAACAGAGGGTGATTACATGAAGTCTCTGGCTGAGCCAGAGGAGTTTGTTTGTGACAGGGATGCATTATCCTGCAGTGACTCCTAAACACTGTGGACTAGACTGATACAGTGAGGTTTACAGTTATAGTGGAAGGTAACGACCCAGTGAAGTCTTATGAGAGACCCTTGTCGGCAGTATGTTCTTGGACTTGTTTAAGATGCTACAATCCTTTCAATCCAGCAAAATATCCTCATTATGTGTAGCTTTAATTTATGTTCTTGTTAAAGATGCTTAAGCAGCAGGATGCATTTGATCCTATATAAAACAATGGCACATGCTGGAACCTTTGAGACTATGACAACCGTGTGTATATATAGATGAGTGTTTGTGTGTGCGAGTGACTGTATGTGTGCCAACATGCTCAGCCAGCCTTATCTTTAGTGCAGCCAGACATGGAGGCAGCCATTTGGCGAGCATGTCGGACATTAAGAGGGCCAGTGCACTGATCCTCCACGGTATTGCATTCCAGGCTTTATTTCACTCTCTCTACATTTTGGCTTGTCATACAAAATTATGAATTAAACATATTATTATTGTTATTATTATTATTATTATTATTATTATTATTATTATTATTATTATTATTATTTTCTTTATTGTATATATGGGTAATTTACCTTAGAAATACAAGCCAGGGTTTCAAATCTCCAGTGCATCTCCCTCATTTGACATTAATTGATAATGTGTAAGTTTTTTTTTTTTTTTTTGTGTAGGCTACGTTTGCAGTTGTTATGATGGAGAGCCCACATTACACTTCTGAATGTGGGAAGGGAGTTTTGAGTCTGTCATTCACAGGGTCAGGCAAATTGATTCAAATGAACCAGCCAACCAGCGCTAGTCACTCTGTCATGAGTCAGTAAATGCTTTGCCACATTTAACATTGACAGAAAGATCTCCAATTTATTTTGTATGTCTCCTTTTCTCTTTTTGGTTTAGAGCTCTGTTTTTGTCATTGGATTGAGAAGGTTAAAGAGTCATCTGCCACATTTGAAGGATTGCACCTTTCAGCTCTGACCACAGTGCCAGCTTTTGAGGAGGGAAGGAAAATTCACCCCTCGTTGCTCACACTCACTCTCATTCTCTCTCTCTCTCTCTCTCTCACACACACACACACACACACACACACACACAACTACTCTTTTGCACAACATGCATCTGTCACTTTTCCATAATGTCATCTCATTGAGTGGCAGAAACAATTAATATTAAAGGAATGCCATGGGCAGGAGCTGATAAGCTTGGCCTTCTGCACACAGTCAGGTGCGTTGAATTGCCTCTTGCTGGTTTCACTTCTTTTATTTGTTATTTTCCCCAGCAGGACTGGGTGGCATGTCTGTCCTTACTGGAAAGAACAGATTAACTCATCATGCTATTGAAAATGACCACAGATGCTCACAAAGCCCAAGAACAATAAGGTTACAAAAATGCAGGTCTCTAAGGAACAGTTTCTGTCTGATCGCTCCTCTCATGAGAGTGTCAAGCATTGTGTGTTTTTGTACACCTGCTCTATAATTAATTGCCAATTGTGGTAATGTTTGCTGGAATAAGACGTTGTCTCAGCATACAGTTTGTTTAATTAATTCAGAAGCTCATTTCATATTAATGCCATTGCTCTTTGCGGTTCCCCTTAGGTTAAATTGATGTAAAAAAGTTTTTACACAGATTTAGCAGGTTTGAATAATCAAATTACACAGCTTCATTTTAAGATTTACCCTTGAATTTGGCTATTTACATCAGAAAAAGGGATTGGGCAGGAGATGGGGTGAAAATTTTGAAATTTAATAGGGAATGTAATATTCATCAACTATTCAACCACATGTTGTTCCAAAGCTGTATGAATTTCTTTATTCTGTGAAACAAACAAACATTTTTCGTTTTTTTTTTTTTTTTTTTTTTTCGTAAGGTAAGGTAATTGTAGCTTTGTATTTTCTCTTTCTTTCCATGGACAAGTGTGTGTGTGTGTGTGTGTGTGTGTGTGTGTGTGTGTGTGTGTGTGTGTGTGTGTGTGTGTGTGTGTGTGTGTGTGTGTGTGTGTGTGTGTGTGTGTGTGTGTGTGTGTGTGTGTGTGTGTGTGTGTGTGTGTGTGTGTGTGTGTGTGTGTGTGTGTGTGTGTGTGTGTGTGTGTGTGTGTGTGTGTGTGTGTGTGTGTGTGTGTGTCACAGAAGAATGGAAGTCATGCAGCTTTGAAATGACATGAGGGTGAGTAAATGATGGTAGAGATTTCATTGTTTGGATGAACTATTATTTTATTTTGGCGGTTTGAGAAAGACAAAAAGAAACAAAATGAAGACAAACACAAAAAGAAAAAGAAGAGAAGAAGCACAAACTGGCTTATTCAATCTCTACCCACAAAGCATTATGTCACCCCTGGTGACCTTGGCGTCCTTGATAAGTTTATATCACTCCAGCGGCACAGCTGTTTTTAGTCTAGTCTCTGTTTGTCTGTGAGTGTGTTTTTTCTAATGCTCTCAAACATCAATCAGGTAATTTTGCGTGCATGATAACTCTACAGAACACGTGTGCCATTCCTGGTTCAGTTTTACTTACTTTTTAAGCACATTTTTGCCTCCCACACATTTTGCAAACTTAAAACACCTGTTATCAAACTGCGTTCCCCTTGAGAGCGAGCACAGGGGGTTGTGGTGGTGGGCTGATTGTGTGCTTGAGGGGAAAAACCCAGTGTTTAGTGGTGCTGCACAGCTTTCACACTTACCTGATGAATCTCATCCAGCTGCAGACCCACTTGCTGCAGACATGTTTTAACTGGAAATGTTTGTGCATTGTCACTGTGTGGGAAGCACTTCAGCACTCTTAGGCGAGTGTTAATTGTTTCATCTAAGCTTCTGTCATGTCGGGACACTGTGTTTAGTTGTGTACCTGCTGACTCCACTAGGGAAATCAAGGGGAACATTCTCTCAATCTAGTTTTTGTTTGGCTACATAACTCACATAGACAGCAAGAGAGACAGAGAGAGAGATGAAGGTAAGCCTGAGCATAAACCATTAGAGAATGAATAATAGATATATGATAGCTGGCTAAAATCAGTATAGAAAGAGGTTTAAAAATAGAAGGTGACAGAATAAATGGCCAGTCTAGAGAAAAATACGACAGCTTCATGACTCGTTGTCAGCTGTTTCAATCAAAGACTGTTTTCACTAACCCACTCCATCACAAATCCGTAAAGACTTAAATAGGATGTCACTTCTATTTACTTCTGTACTGATGGCATGTATCAATATTGTACACAGTGTAAACAAGATGCTATTTGCTGTTACACAGATTTTGCTGTTATTTACTACTGTAAATTTCATCTTACTTAGTTTTACACTTACACCATGTACTAGTACAGGTGTAACATGACTATTCCATTGGAAGAAATTTGTCCATCAACACCAAACACAGAAATGGTGATACATTGCAGTTGTAGCCGCACTGGGTTGTACATTATAATTAACTCAAATGATATATAGGGAATTTTAATAATTAATCAGGAATATGATTAATATATATATATATATGTCTCATATGACAGTTACATTAAAATTATTGAAGATGAAAAATAGGTCAATTGTATATATCAATAACTCATTACAAGGCACTGTAATTTACTCATTAATATGTCAATATTCCATTCTTCATATCAATTATAGTGATATCTGTTACTGTAAATTACCGCAAATCAAACAGTGGTTTGTCCAGCAAACGGCCATCAGATTAACTTATCAACTTTCAATAAAGTTATCACTTCTTATAATTGAAAGGAAAAATATTCTCTGGCCATGAAAACATTATCCTATCATTATGAAATTTCGATTACTAAAAAGTAAAGAGCTTGTAGCTAAAGATCAGACATTTCATTGACTCGTGATGTGAGCGTTTAGACAGAGGCAATCATGAATATATATTGGTTTTTAATAATTGAACTACACTGTAAAACCCGACAAGTTAACTTAACTCAAATCGTTTGAGTAAACCGATTGCCTTGACTTTAAAACCCGACAATTAAACTTAACTCAAAGTGCTAATTGTGAATTAGTGATGAACAGCTGCTGTTAACAAACAGAATTACTGAAGAAAAGAGAAACACAAGAATTACTACAACTGACTTCAGACACAGCCTTAGATGAAATCAACTGAAATAAAATACATGAAATCTCTCAAGATCTGATTAAACAACCCCACAAACAGCATCACCAGCTCCACTTATAAATAACCAGACTGACTTTATTTCTGTCAGACGTCTACAGAAGATCTTATTGAGAATAAACTAAGGTTTAGATGTTGATTTATTGTTTCATTTGAAGTAACCATGTTAGAGATCAGTGTTTGCTTTAGTTGGGCCTTAACCCTTGACTTCTGTCTTAGTCTTTTCTCTGGCTGTTATAACCGTGTGTTTCTAAAACACATTTGTTGTAATTCAGAAGCCCAGAAGAAATGCCATCAGGTGTTAACCTGTACCTAGATGTAGGTTGTTATACTTTATATAGGTGATGATAGTTATTCATTATTATTCACAATTATTGATCCGTACAGAGACTAATCTCTGATGAAATAAATGTGCAATTAGTAGAAGTTGACCTAGTAAAAATGAGACTAAGATTCAGTTAATATAAAAATGACTTCATAAACATTTTGTACACATACATTTTTCTTCTATGCCAGTAGTTGGTCAAACACAGACATTAATAATCAGAATATGAACCTCTACAATGGTGACGAAAAAAACATGCTGCAATGCATGCTGGGTACTATTGTAGTACAAAACTCATCCATGGCTCCCAGCATGCTCTGCAGCATTTTTTTATGGTACATTGTTGAGGTTCATATTCTGATTATTGATGTCTGTGTGTGACTAATTGACACCGTAGAAGACAACACTGTTCGAAAAGTCATTCATATTAACTGATTATCACAGAACCACTGGCTCTTAGCATCACTTTTACTATAATCAATCAAATTACACAACACCTATTTTATCAGAGATTAGACTCTTTACAGTTCAATAATTGATGATTATCATCACCAATATAAAGTATAACAACCTAGGTTAACACCTGATGGCATTTCTTCTGGGCTTTTGAATTACAACAAATGTGTTTTAGAAACACACGGTTATAACAGCCAGAGAAAAGACTAAGACAGAAGTCAAGGGTCAAGAGCCCAACTAAAGCAAACACTGATCTCTAACATGGTTACTTCAAATGAAACAATAAATCAACATCTAAACCTTAGTTTATTCTCAATAAGATCTTCTGTAGACGTCTGACAGAAATAAAGTCAGTCTGGTTATTAATAAGTGAAGCTGGTGATACTGTTTGTGGGGTTGTTTAATCAGATCTTGAGAGATTTCATGTATTTTATTTCAGTTGATTTCATCTAAGGCTGTGTCTGAAGTCAGTTGTAGTAGTTCTTGTGTTTCTCTTTTCTTCAGTGATTCTGTTTGTTAACAGCAGCTGTTCATCACTTATTCTCAATCAGCACTTAGTTAATCACTTAATTACTTAAATGCAAAGTTAAAAAACTTACATGGTTTAAATCAAGGCAATCTGTTTACTCAAACGGTTTGAGTTAAGTTAACTTGTCAGGTTTTACAGTGTAATAATACATCAAACTACAAATCACACAGAGTAAATACGCGTACGAAAATACAGACAGTAACTTTGTACAAGACATAACGGAATCCAAATGAGGGAGAGAGAGAGAGAGAATGAGTGAGAGAGGATGAGAGAGAGAGGTGAGAGAATTAGGCGTGATCACAGAATTACGCGCCCAGTTATGCAAACTCGCAGACAGTAACCCTTGAAAGACAACAAGGAATCAAATCTCCTTGAAAAGGTAATAGACAAACTTTAAGCAGCATTTAAATCTCCATAGAGAATGATACTTGCATGTGGTCACTTTGTGACTCGCCAGACCAGCGTGCGTGTGAGCGTGGTCCTTTGTAGCTAGGCGTGTTCTTTCGTGTCTTCCGGGGCTGCTGCAGAATCGCGCGATATTTGAAAGGTCCAACAAACGTAATGATTCAGAATACGTCTTCCTCGTGTAGAGAGGAACTTAGTAAGTAAAAGAAATGAAAACAACGAAGATGAAAGCTCCGGATGGAGCCATGAGAATGGCTGTTCTCTCAGCCGCCGTGCTGAGATGGGAACAGACGGGGACAAGAGAGCGAAGAAGAGCAAGAAAAACAAGACCGGGAGGAACTTCCTGGGTCAGTTCTACTTATGGAGTGACTGGTTCACGCCTCTGTTTGCGCGAACAAACAACAACGTCCGCGATCTGAAGCGGGAAAAAGTTCCTTTGTCTCTGGGGAACCACCCACTCTAATAAGTTCTGGCTTATCAGATTTCAGCAGTGATATTCTAGCAAGTTCGTAATTCCAGATTAATAAATTTTTCATTAATTTCCTTTATATTAGTGAGTCCGTCAAAGCATGACGATTAAACTGATACCAAAAATAACATATATAACTGATAGAAACACGACGTTACATTCATATGCAGAATTACACACATTTAAAGTTTGATTAACACACGATAAACATTATACTCCAATTTGATTATAGAAAACATCCAATGCACCAAAAAGGCAACACAGTCAATATGTTTAGAAATACGTTTTAAAAAGGTACCATTGATCTGGCTTTGCTGTTCTGTCAGTTAGGTCATAAAGTTTTACGACCTGGTCAGGGGGGTAGGGTTACAACTCATGATTCTATTTGACAACATTAAAATTAGGAGAAACATTTCCAATTTACAAGTCAGCAACTTATAATCCTCGCATAACAGGATTAACCATTTTATGCAACACACAAACCTATTCAAAATACATATTATTAAGGACTTACATAAAGAACCTATAGGAAAGGTTTGTGTGTGTGTGTGTGTGTGTGTGTGTGTGTGTTGTGGAATGTGTTTCGTTTCTCCTTTGAGGCTTCTCACGTGACTGTGGAATTTCTCGTCCACAGTGTCGTAAATAATTTAAATCCAGCCAGGCTGGCGCCAGGCATTTAGTTTAGAGAGAGTTGGGTTTATATGCCTGAATTCAAAATCTACAAGCTTTGGGTTTGCATTGTTTTAGATTCAACGAACCGTGATTCATTAGTTCAGAACCAATGAATCGATGAACTGCATATCCGTTACACAGTCGATCACAAAATAACCAATCAAGACAGTTTGTGCCTTCTATCAGGCCCCGTTTCCACTTAGTATTAAGTATTTTAGATAATGCAAACTCAAGTGGTCAAGTGGATACATTACTGTTTCCATCTGGTCTCCTATTTCCAGATTTATTTCATATTTCATATTACTTCATGGGAACGTTGTGTCTGTGTGCGAATTCTATTGAATAAATGAACCCATGTTGCGTGGCTTGTTTTGGTTGGCTTTGTCAGAACACGTTCCAGAACAATCATGTGTTAAGGTGTGGTGACATTGGTGTATTTTTGCGGGCAAAAGAGGTCCATTGTCAATTGCCAATAGCACAGAAGTCACTTTCAAAAGAAGCTTTCTGTCAGTAAGCTCTCCAGCTGTAAAAAGTAAAAATAACAACACATCCATGTTTTAATGTTTAATATGCACTTGGAGCGCTTCTTTAGTCCAGTAAATTTATGGTGTTGGTGTGGCCACCTGGAGCTATATCAAAGAAATAGTAACCAAGAAACTGACTAACAGATATCGCTCACATATAAATTTAAATAGCTGCTGCCGAAAACATAGGGCTTTTAAGCAGAAACAGATTGTTTGGGCAACGTTTAAGACATTAACATGTGGAAAGCCTTTTCATTCAGTAATGTATGTCCTGCTTACAGTGCCTGTATGTACAAGAATAGTTCAACATAGCAAGCTTGTACTATTTAAATATCAATAAATGGGGTCTATAATTTTTCCGTTTTATTATTTGATGTAATTCAGAAATAAATATATTAAGTTTATATAAAAAGCTTTTACAGTTAAAAACAGATGCCAGTATTTGTGTAAATAAATAAAAAACGCTGGTCATAGCTGTAAGTTCACATTGCATAGGCTATAACCTATAACAAAAATAAAATCATAGATCGATCATAATAATCAATAATAATTCACAAATTAAAAACATGGTATATGTGTAATTAAAGCAAAATTGAATGGAGGAATAGAAGTAATTGTAGAAGTCCAAAGTTCTGTAGAACTATACGCGGATGTCCTTTTTGTTTTGTTTCAATATTAAGCAAGTTTATTCTTTTACTGGATAATGAGTTTCTTTTCAGACCACTTGCCTTTATGGATGGGAAACTTGCCATGTAGTAAAAAAGATTTAATATAAAAATTACTTTTACTACTTGTGTCCATGTCATTTTCCCATAGTAATGTAAACAAAAACAAAATCACGTTGTTTGTCTTATTATTGCCGAACTGTACGGGGAATTTAATTTACACAGTGTAATGTTTCTCACAAATTATCCAAGGAATGACATAAACTGAAAAAAAAAACAAGAGAAAAGGTTTCAAGTATGTATTTTGTGTGGACACATAATCGTTATCATACAAATCTGAAAACAAGCAAGCTACCCATCTAAAGCAGATGCGGAAAAATGTTCGCAAAAAAACCCCACTGTAAGTACATTAACATTATTGGTCTTAACTATTAACTAATGCCTTTCATAATTAAAGTTTTCCCCACATTTTCCGAGAAGTCTCCGGTGTAACGGTATAACGGAAGTACAGATACACTGCTTTGCAGGAAAGCGGAAGTTATCTGACGTCACTGTGAAAAGGGCCTATTTTTATTTTTATTTTTTTATAGGCTTACTGTATGTGAAGATGTATATCATGTATATCATATTCACTGCAATTTTGGACCATGGTTTTGATATTATAACTCATTATAGATCCATCAGCATCTTAAAGAAGCTGTATGTAGGTTTGAGACCGAATAGTTGAACTAGGCATTGCAGTCCAAATTCAGGAACGAGCGCACTTGACAATTAACGAAAATGAAATACACTCTGTTTTCCAGCAACTGGCAACCCAGGATGCCGCAATACAATTGAGTAAACTGGCAAAGGGCGGGTTTCACAAAGCAAAACAATGATAGACATTCTGGGCACATTGAACACACATTTTCAAAGGAGAATAACTGACTTGTTTTTCAGATAAACAAGAATGTTAACTTAGCATGTTTCTTAAATATATGGTATTTTTATGCTTTAATAGAGTCAAAAACTTACATACAGCAACTTTAAGAATGAAATGAAATGAAAAATGAAAAATCTTTGCAGGAGTCATTGATTAACTACACCAGTCTATGCATTCACAGGCATGCTGGGGCAGCCCAGTGTATGCCTGTAGCTTATAGCACATTTTCGACAATCCATAGTCAATTGGATTTTGAGGTGTGTAGAGTGAGCTGCTGAAACTCTATTATCCCTCAGAGGGAGAGGAACATGGTCTCAGCTCAACAGATATGATCACACAGTAACCCTCTAATCCTTCATCTTTAAAGTCCATTGCTTCTGATCTCCCAGTGGGCCCTCAAGGGCCATTAGCTCTGCTTAAGAACACCTGCTGAGATCAGAAGGGAGTGAAAACAGCTGATAAAAGCAAAATGTGACATGACTTATTTAAAAAAATTCTGTAATGTAGCAAGAACATTGCAGATGCTGTAAGAACACTGCAAATGCTGTTGTTATTATCAATATAAAATGATTCAGAAGTGGGCTGCACATACATCAGGATGATTTGCCATCATTATGATAACCATGTTCCCTGCATTGCTTCAGGGGAAACTAATGCAGGATGTCAGGTCATTTCTACTTGGCCCAAGGGCTGGACGGTTGTGAATATCGCTGAGAGCCAATACATTTAAGAACAGGGCCAGTTAAGAAAATTCTGCTTCTTACAGTGACTAGTCCACATAAAAAAAAATGCAATTTCAAGGTTGTTGCAAGACTTGAGGCAGGATGCTTCATGTAGCATATAGTTAAAAGAGTGAGAAAATGAGCAATGGGGGGAACACATGACCCAGGAATTAAGTTCTTCTACACACTGTATGAGAACCATAATATTATAATATATTAAAAGTGGCACTGACCCTGATCAATGGGGTGTGTTTATTAAATATGTTATTAAGCGAACAGACGGATTAACGTTATTTTCTAGAGGGTTTAAATGAGGGAGAGGAGGAGATTACTGATGACATGTGAGTAATGAGCTGGACACAGGCCCTCTGTGTCGATGCTGACTGTAATTATTTCCACAACAGTCAGGGTCATGACTTTGCCATTTTAGCTGATTTGCACGTCTGTTCGTGTTTTCACTTACTGTTTTTTAGTCTAATCTTGTGTGTATCTATCATGTCCCTTGGTAGGAGATTTTCCTTGCAGGCAGAGTGACTTTTTTAAGGAAGATTTATGGAAGATCCTCAGGTTTTAGCTTCGATATATCAGTTTTTAACTCTTTCCTCACCTCTGATTTCATTCGTTACACCACGCTTCTCCGCCAGTGGCAAGTTATTCCAGCAATCCATGTTTTCAGTGATAGATCTGTGTAAAATAGAAGGAGTGGATGGAATTTGGTTATGCTCAGGTAAGCTAACATGATATGCAAGCTTTGGAGGTGTTGATGATAGTGATGGGAGTTTTTCGAAAGTTGAAGTATCTTGGTCAGAATGGTGCAACTGGTTTTATTATAGTAAAAGTGTATTTACCTGTGTTTTTTTTTTTTTTTGGGGGGGGGGGGGGGGGTGTAGTAACTACCATTTGTATAACCACAGTTTTACTACACATATCATGGCTAAACTATGGTTAGTGTAGCAAAACCAAGGTTAATTTGTGGTTACCAAGGTTTAACTGTAGTAACCATGTTTTTGGATTCATTTGTAGTAAAAACATGGTTAATTTTCGTAAGGGGATGTCTCAGTAATTCAGACAGAAAAGCTGAATGTTTTCTTTGTGTCAAATCAAGAGTTAGCCCTGCTGTAATATGTGACTTTACAGAAAGAGCATGAAATTGAATCACACCAATTTACAACCACCCTGCACCAAATCAACCAACCATGCACGAGTACAACACCATCTTCATCCCTCTACAATGATGATGATAGAAGAGAGGAAGAGAAATAAATGTGGCTTCTTTAAACATATGGACATGCTCCAGGAGCCCACTGTAAGATATGTATCTAGAGCTGCTGTGATGTTGTGCTAGCTTTTGCTGTCACGCCATGCTAATTTCTCCGGTAGAGTAAGAGTAAAGGAGCGCCGTGAGAAATGGCCATGGGAAAATCAGAACGGCAGAAAACAGACGGCTGTTTCACACTCTAAAAGTCAGCAGTGCTGCAGCCCGTTAAGCAGTGATTCATTACCAGTGTGTTTATGTCTTGCGTACATGTTTATATTGGAGGGATGTGTGATCAAAATGTGTCCTTCTGGCATTTTCTTGTGTCTGTTATGTGTTTGTGTAAGTGCATTCTTGTCACAAACTGTTCCTGTATTCTGCTGTGGCGTTGTTGGCTAGCACTCAATAGGCCCGTGGGCTGCTGTTTGCTGTCAGTCACAGAGAGGAAATGTCATGTACTTTCCACACAAGGGCATGTAGCTTACATTGAGGCCCTATAGGGCTCTCCTCTCCATGTGTGCCTTTTTTAAACTTCTCCAGCAGAGCAAACTGTTTTGCTATTGTACGTACATTACTGTTCGTAGCAGTTATTATGAAAGAGCCATTTGAATGACTTTAATAATATGAACTATATGAACCACATGCTGAATCAGATTTGGATGCAATAAACTTCCACAATTTCCTAAAAGCAAGGAAAATGCTCAGTTTTCCAAACTAACTGATGATATTTATTTAATTTGAGTGAGCACTGGGATCTAACAAACATTTCTGACTATCTTTCTCTGCTGTTTTTTTTTTTTTTTTTGTGCAGGTTCTGGAGCCATGGCAAACACTGAGCCACTCCTTTACGTCACTCTGCTGGTCCTACATAAGCTCCTCCCCTTCCTGTTTGCCTGCTAAGAGACAAACAGCTCCCAATGATCTCACTTTATGTACCAAACGACAAAGGGAAATATAACTATATATATATATATATATATATATATATATATATATATATATAAATATATCTACCATTGTGGCTCATGACAGAGAGGAATGGGATATGATATCATATGGGAATATAAATATAGTGGTGGGGAAAAAAACTTGAATAATAAAGAGAAGGCCATGTTTTGTTTTGTTTTCTGGGACTTGTGTAGAAGATCCGTCTCAGATTTGGATGTAAAATGGATTCTATAAGAAGCATGATGAAAAACAACAAAAAAATTAAAAGGAGTCTATGTGAATTAGAGCTTCACAACTGTGTGATACACACAACTGACACCCATAAACGCTGCATCCAATTTCCAAATACTAGTGTTTGCCTTGCTAAATGCATGGCTCTCTTAATTTAATATCATTGTTGTTTATTTTTATATATAGTTGTTTTTATGATGATTATTATTATTATTATTATTATTATTATTTATTATTTTTTTTATTATTATTATTATTATCATCATTATTATTATTATTGTTTAGTATTAGTATTATTTTTTCTGTTTGTTTGTTTGTTTGTTTTTTTTCTGTTTTCCTTTTTTTTTTTTTCAGTACGGTTTTAATTCTCCTTTCCATTGTTCTTATTGAAGTACCTGATATTGAATCATAAACAACTTGGACTTTTGAGTGTGCATTGTTTTTCATCATTTGCTTTTTGATAATTTAATCAACCTTTTTTGCATGAACTATTCTGCTGTCTCATTTTTCATTTCATTAATGTGAAAAAAGGCGCTCTCTCATGTCAGTTCTTTCTATAAGACTGTGTGTAATACTGTGTATTCAGTTCCCTCACATCTGATTCTGAGTTCTCAAGCATTTTTGTCTCATAATGTATAAAAATGCAACCTTATATATTTTGATCAAATAAGGCACATGTTACCATAGTTGTTGTTAGTCACCTCTAATAATGTTTATTTTTATTAAAGGTATAGTGTTCAAAATAAGACATTCATTTATAGAATTTAAAAAGAAAAAAAGAAAAACATTGCTATGTTGCAAACACGGTTGAAATAAAAGTTGTTTCTTTAAAAAAAAAAAAAAAAGTTCGTTAGGTTTTTGTTTGTTTTTTTGCTTGTTTGTTTTATTCTAGTGCATTAACAAGTGTTTCCCAGCTAAACACTCTAGCGTCCCACATTTGTCATGAACTGTAATGTATTCTTCACAAGAGGATAAGCCCAATTCCAGCTGAAAAACACATTACTCTCGCTAGCATCACCAACTGAGCACAGCTGGCATACAACTCATGGTTCATTTCATTAGTCAAATGTAAGTCACCCTGTCAAATAACTCTTAACTCTCTGCTGCGGTCTCTTCCGCTCTACCTAAACACATCTCCTGATGAATGGCAGAGACATTGTTCCTTTCTAAAACACTGCATTCTATTGTCTTAATGGATGTGTTCAAGGCATCACATAACAAACCAGCCTCTCACTGACTCAGACATTCATTGTGTTCATCGCCTCCAAGTAACTGACTTTCACTCACTTTGAATTTAACATGCACAATGAAAAGTCGTGCATAAATAACCATTTATACAAACATAAATGCATCCAACGGGTAAAAACGAGCATCCAGAGAGCAAGTCACCAAAACATTGCCATTTTTCTATTTTAAAACAAAATGAGCCAGTTGGCTTTTATTTTTCATGGTGAAGGCCAATCAAATTAATGAGTGTTTGATGTGGCCATTTGTATGTGTTACACAACATCTGACAAGGCCCTGAGTACTTTCCCCACTGCTGTAAATCAAACCCCATTCAAGTAGACTTACACAGCTCTCTCTTACTTCCTCCTCTCATTCCTTCCAAAATCCACTTCTAAAGAAGATATCAGAGATGGAATGTGAAATCATGCTATTCAATGCAAATGCACTTTCATGTTAGACACAATAACAAAGTACATAGTAATTATAATTGCTTTTTCAATGAATAATTTATTTGCACTTTTTCGATGGCAATGAAATAATTAAAATGATAAAGCAACAGAGGGTTGACGTAACTTGTATATATGATTGTTCTTCTATAGCTCAGGACACCTCGTATTAACTTTGTCTCAGATATTTAGCCTAATAATCCCATCAGGAGAAATAATAATAATAATAAAAAAACATGTACAAAAGTAAACAGTGATTGACTTATTATACAAGTGTAGAGTTATACACTAAACAGCCACAACATTAAAACCATCTAACCAATATTGTGTAGGTCCCCCGCGTGCTGCCAAAATAGCTCTGATGCTTTGAGCCATAGACCCCAAAAGACCTCTGAATGTGTCCTGTTGTGTCTTGTGGACACCAAGACATTCGCAGCAGATCTGCAGCAATCCGTTAGGTTGGTGGTACAGGGTGTGTCAAACTTACATCCACATAATTGCCAGGTCCCAAGGTTTCCCAGCAGAACATTGCTCAGATCCGGCCTGCCTTCTTCCCATAGATTATCCTGCTTTCATCTCTTTCCCAGGTAAACAACGCGCACACTGGTTTCAACTGATTTCAACATCGTTCATTAAAACAGGTATCCTGCTAGCGCTATTGTTGTTTATGGTCCAGCCCTGAAGCCCATGTGCTCATTTTTAGCTACTTTCAGTGGAAAACAGGGGTCATCATGGGCACTCTGCCCCAGTCAATGCACTATGTGTGTTGACACCTACCTATCATGGCCAGCGTTAAGTTTTTCAGTAATCTGAGCTGCAGCAGCTGTTCTGGGTGATTAACCAGGTGGGATAGCCTTTAATTCTCAAG
Source organism: Carassius carassius (assembly GCF_963082965.1). Classification (NCBI taxonomy): domain Eukaryota; kingdom Metazoa; phylum Chordata; class Actinopteri; order Cypriniformes; family Cyprinidae; genus Carassius; species Carassius carassius. Next base: position 28,577,302 of record NC_081756.1, on the reverse strand, counting down.
TGCATCAGTAATAGAGGCTGGTCTAATAGCCCCGGACCTGTAGCAACGAGCTGCGTTTCCACTGTCAGCCAGATGCTCTGCTGTGCTTCACTAAAACCTGCCCTTAACAGGCCTCTCAGGAACAACGTCACGAAATCCCATCATTTTACCAACAAAGAGAAGTTATCAGAAAACTAATAAGAAATAAGTCACTGGAACTAGCATGATCACAAAATGAACACGATAAAAGCAGCCGTTTGATTGCATGCTTTGTTAAATATTTAAATCCAAAAGCATCAATGTTTTACTATAATAAGTGATACACTGATCATAATAAATTAATTTATCAGGACTGAAAATAGTCACACAGAAATAAAGCGTTATGAAAATAGCCTGCTTATTCAGTTGAGTCTGTTTCTGTTCAAATGATCAAATTTAGAAATAATGATCATTTATATGTTTTTATAAAAGCTCCAGAACAAAAAAACAAAAAATATATGTTTTTATGACATGACTTATGACGGATAAAATATGTTACTAAATAAATACACGATTGTGCTTGAGAGGCTGATGTCTGATTTCTTCAAGCGGTCGCATAAAATTTACCATGTTAAGGTTAATGGCTAGCGTGCTGTCTTTTGCATTGTTTTAGCTCACCCACTTTTGGCCCGATAGTGGAAATGGGGCTAGTGAGTCTTAGTCACCCCAGACCCTGACACCGGTTCATAAGTTGTCCTTCCATGCACCACTTTTGGTAAGCCCTAACCCTGCATAACAGGAACACCTCACAAGACTTGTAATTTTGGAGAAGCTTTGGTGTAGCTGTCTAGCCATCTCTATTTGGCCTTTGTCAAAATCACTTTTTGCTTACCTGTTTTCTCTGTTTCCAATACATTCAATTTAAGTATTTACAATTGACTTTTCACTTGCTGGCTAATATATCCCACCCTTTGTCATGTGACACTGTAATGATATAATCAATGTTATTCACTTCACCTATCAGTGGTTTTAATGTTCTGACTGATTAGTGTAACATTCATGTGGATAGAACACTTCAGGTTATTTGGTTTTGAAAGAATTCGATCATAAATATTGTTACTAATACATTAAAAATTAATTAAACATAATTTTCACTACTAGCAGATTCCTTGAAATAATTACAAAGAAACAGAAAAATTGCAAGTTTGTGTATATATTTGTTAGTGTTTTTTATGTATTTATTTATTTATTTATTTTATTGTGTGTATATACATATCTGAGAACAATTTGAGACAGATCTCACCTGATATCCAAGGAGATGTGTGAAGATTACAATTTTAGGATAAAAATCTGGAAAGCGGGATGTTACTTTTGCTCTCTATTCCAGTATCGATAGAGAAACAACTGCAATATGAAAGAGATCTCATTCATATTTTTTTTTCCTCAAATACAGAAAGTAAAGGCTGTCTCTCTATGACAAACCTAAACTGATAACAAACTTTATAATGCTGGAATCCCTGGGATTTTGCGCATTGTAGATAAAAAAGAAACAGCATGTTACATTACAAAGAAGATGTTCATACTAAAGCATGTTTAATCCAGAGAGTCACAAGGTCACATTGCATCACTGGCCACTTTATTAAGTACACCTTGCTAGTATCGGTTTGGACCCCCTTTTTGATTTGATTTATTTGACAATATATTTAAAACAAGTACAATCAAGCCCAAAAGACCAATTCATACACATCTTTAAAAAAAAAACTGTCGAGGATAAAATACACAAAAAAGCCATAGGCTTATTTCCATTGTGGTCCTCAGAATTAAAAAATGGACGAGCAGTTCATAATGGGAATGAGATCAACACAACACACATCATCATACATATAATACCTCAAACATCGTTAAAAAGACATTTTTTTAACTTCTCTTCTAAAAAGACCTTCTTCATGAATTTGTTTTAAGCAATCAGGCAATTCATTCCAAGCAACAGCGCTAGAATACAAAAACAAATTCTTCCCATTTAAACTCTTATACCGACACAAGTATATATTGTTTATCCTTGACCTTGTAGAAAAACTATGAATATCTCTTATGAAAACATAATAGTCACACAAATAATTTGGAACATTTCTCTGTAATATTTTTCTCTGATATACACCATCATCAACTTAAGAAAAATTACTCTCTTGTCCACTTTTATCATCCAAAATACATCCTAAATATTTCACTTCTTGCTTAGCAGTAATCGTCAAATCTCCAACCCTCACTTCTAATTTGGAACATTTTCTCAATTTAGCCGCAGAATCAAATAAAATAGCTTCAGTTTTGCCTAAATGTAAAAACAGTTTATTTTGAAAAAAACAGTTGGATACTTCCACAATCTCTCTACTTAATTCACTTTCTCTTATTTCTTTCTTCTCATCAGTAACAATTATTGTTGCATCATCAGCATATAATAGAAGGTGGCTAGAACAGGCCATTTTTAGATCATTTATATACATTAAAAAAGTAAGGGTCCCAATACGCTGCCTTGTGGTACACCACAAGAGATGGGTACATTATCTGAAAACACTCCATTTAAATCTACCATTTGATACCTATTTGAAAGATAAGAGTTAATCCATTTACATGCTTTAGAGTCAAAACCCATAGCATTTAATTTTAATAACAAAATATTATGGTCAACTGTGTCAAAGGCTTTCTGTAAATCTAGTAATACCATCCCACTTAATTTACCTTTATCCAATTCTTTCTTTATGTAATCTGTCAAATACAAAATTGTTGTCTCAGTGGAGTGCTTCCCCCTGAAGCCAGACTGAAGTTCATTCAAAATATTACATTTAAAAATATATTCTGCAATTTGGTCAAATAAAATCTTTTCAAACACTTTGGATAAGGAAGATAGAATTGACACAGGCCTATAATTATTACACTCAATCCTACTCCCTTTCTTAAAAAGGGGGAAAACTCTTGCTTGTTTTAATTCATCAGGTACCTTAGTTTGGCCAATAGAGAGATTTAAATGAGTGACCACAGGGGTTATAAAATTAGCTGAATCTTTAATAAACCTTGCTGGAATATTATCTAAACCTGTCGCTTTATTGCATTTACGATCTGTTAATTTCTTATAAACTGTAGTCTCATTTACCTTATTAAATGAAAAACCTCCTAAAGTGACACTACAATTAGCATAATACTCCTTAACTAATTTGTCATTATATAAACCGGTCTGGACTGGTAACTCCTTTATCAAATTGTCAGCAACAGTAGTAAAAAAACTATTAAAACAGTTGGCTACTTCTTTCTGGTCTGTCAACAATTGATCATTAACTTTAAGACTAATTCTAGAACATTTACTCTTTGCCCTTTTCCGACACCCTAAATCATTTAAAACTCGCCATAACTTTTGAGAATCCTGCTTTACTTCACTAATCTTAAAATTTAAAAAATTTTCGCGTCTTTAATCTTACATCTTGTCTCATTTCATTTACGTTTAAAATTTTCATAGTCATTCTTATTTCCATTCCTTCTAAATGCTTTTAAACTATCATTGCGTTCCTTAATATCTTTCAAAATACTATCTGTCATCCAAGGTTCTGTTCTTTGTTTAATTCTTATCTCCTTGTAAGGCGCAACTTTGTTCAAGACTTTCAAGAAATTGTTCTTAAACTTATCCCAAGCTATATCCACATCATCACACTGCGTCACCTCAATCCAATTAATCTTACTAAGTTCTTCAACAAAAAATTGTGAATTATACCTTTTAAGCGATCTAATTTGTAATGTATTATGTTGCCTTATGGCCTCTCTCTTTAATTTCCTAATTACATATACCATATTATGATCACTTAATCTAGCCTCCAAAACACCACTTCTAAAAATCTTGTAATTATCTGAAACTAATATACAATCAATAATTGTTCTACTTTTAGGAGTAATTCTAGTAGGATCAACAATAATTTGATTCAATGCATATGACTTACAAAATGAACTAAAATGTTTAAACACTGACAAATCCTTCTTCAGCATATTTGTATTTAAGTCACCCAAAATGATTAACTCTTGACCTAAAACATATTTTGACACATTTAAAATCTCATCTAGACTCTCATAAAAGTCACTTTGAACAGGAGGACGATAGCAAATACTCTTCGGCAACAGAATATCCAGCCAAACTGCCTCGACTGCAGTATTTGCAAAGTCGTTTCTCTCTTTAAACATCAAATCTAACCTTATATATGTACATACACCGCCTCCTTTTCGATTTCGATCTTTTCTTAATAAGCAATAATTGTCTATATGAATCTCTGCATCCAGTATCGAATCATCAAGCCATGTTTCACTGCAGCTGAACAACGCCACATTAGATTCTTGACATAAATAACGAAGTTCACTTATCTTTGGAAGCAGACTCCTGACGTTGAGATGAACCATGTGCAGACCTTTCTTTGTCCCAATAGATCGAAGATCGCTGATTTTGGACGTTGTTGATTTTGAAAGAAGTTGTATTTCATCATTCACAGTAGATTTACTCGACCGAGTCCTCAGCATCCTGCCTCCATTCTCTGTCATAGAGAACATATCAGACACACCATAGTCCTTTCGACATAAATTTCTTGTTTCATTACAAGGATGTAAATCGTACCACTGATCCGCCATCAGGCTCCATTCGACACCAATTTCCGAACGCCGACATTGCTCCGCACCCAAAGCCCGACGGCCATCCGCGGCAAAAGTTTGGCAAACTCCTTCACCACCTTTGCACGAACCAGGCCCAAGACATTGATGTATGTCTCCCGACACAAGTAGAGACATTAATATGATTAATAAGTCACTTAACTGTCTTTTTTGGCCGTGTCTTTGTTTCTTTGAACATGTAATCCATGGAAGAAAAATCAACCTATAGATAACATTCTTTCAAAAACCGAGATGTTTACATCCACATCTAGGTTGCTTAATTTCAATATTAAAATCTAAATTAATATTGTCCACCTCCTTAAAATGCCATAAAAACGTATAAAATAGTGAGAAGATGAGTATTGAGATTAACACTCTACACCTGCCTGCCGCCATCTTGAACACTTTTTTACCTTCAGAACTGTCTTTATTCTTCATGGCATAGATTCAACAAGGTGTTGGAAACATTCCTCAGAGATTTTGGTCCATATTGATATGATAGCATCACAGTTATTGCAGATTTGTCGGCTGCACATCCATGATGCAAATCTCCAATTCCACCACATCCCAAAGCTGCTCTATTGGACTGAGATCTGGTGACTGTGGAGGCCATTTGAGTAAAGTGAATAATTTTTTGTGGATAATGTATCAGTTATCAGAACACACATTATACCTCCTTCTGTGGACCCCTCTGTCCCGATCACTTGCTCAGCTGTTTTAACCAGTTTGATCCTGTGTCTCTTTCTCTTTTGAAAGATGTTATTAATCAGATGAAACCCTCTACCTGTCCAACAGATATAGTTCCACCGCATCTTTTAAAGGAGATTTATTGTGCCTGTAGTTCAAGAAATTATAAATAGCAGTTTGACCTTATTTGTCCCACTAGATTTCAAACACGCTGTGGTCCAACCCCTGATAAAAAAAATCCAACCTGGACACTACAGTTCTGTCTAATTATAGACCAATCTCTAAACTCCCATTCTTTTCTAAAATATTAGAAAAAAATAGTTTGTACACAATTGCAATCTTTCTTAGATACACATATAATTTTAGAAGTATATCAGTCTGGTTTAGTAGCTCTTCATAGCACAGAAACAGCACTTTTAAAGGTTTTTAATTACCTTTTATTGGTTACTGACTCAGGAGACTCAGCAATACTTATGCTTTTAGATCTCACATCTGCTTTTGACACAATAGATCATAACATCTTACTTTCCCGGTTGGAACATTTTGTTGGTATTGAAGGTACTGCTCTGAAGTGGTTTAGGTCATACTTATCAGAAACCCCTTCCATTTAGAGTCCCTCAAGGCTTTATTCTCGGCCCAATGCTGTTTACTTTGTATAAAAAAAAAATACAAACCTGGACACTAAAGTTCTGTCTAATTATAGACCAATCTCTAAACTCCCCTTCCTTTCTAAAATATTAGAAAAAATTGTCTGTACACAATTGCAATCTTTCTTAGATACACATATAATTTTAGAAGTATATCAGTCTTGTTTTAAAGATCTTCATAGCACAGAAACTGCACTTTTAAAGGTTTTTAATGACCTTTTATTGGTTACTGATTCAGGAAACTCAGCAATTCTTATGCTTTTAGATCTCACATCTGCTTTTGACACCATAGATCATAACAATGTGCACTGGGGCATTCGTCACCTTCTTAAAAAGTACACAAAGGAAAGTGCCTGGACTGAGAAAGGACACTGGGAACAAGACTGGGTTTCAGGTATTTTTTTTTTTTTTTTTTTCACAGATGACATTTGGCGCACATTTAGATAATGCATTATGTGCCAGTGATTTTTGCCCGCAGACTCTCAGTTACACTGGGGAAAATAAATCTCTGATCCAATCTGTCCAATTCTAATAAAACACAACACAGAGATAACCAAACAGCATGCAGAGGGGTGTAACCAATGAAGTTAGAGTAAGTGTAATGCCAGTCATGGTCTGTTGCATTGTCTGTTGGAGTGACAGTATCAGATCCCTTCACTAACTAACACAAGCCCACTGGCCTGACCACAACTACAACCACAGCCATTTAAGACTTAGCTTAAAGTAACCAGAGTAGGGTTAATTCACAGAATAGAACTGAATGGGATCTCAAAATTACAAAACTGCTTGCACCGCTGGTATCTACATTGCAGCTGTAATGCACAAACCTGTGGGATGATGCATTGCAGTTTATCATCAGATAATACCAAGAAAACGTGTTTGAGTAGAATAAGATACTCAAAAGCTACACTGGTGGCTGGTTTCTAAAAAATGACTCAATGCTCAAGTATCTAATCATTCATGCTGAAGCTAAACACAAAAGTGTGGAGAGTTCAGGGAATTTGTATTAATGCATGTGATTTTGTTAGAAAATGATATTGTTAGAAGTGCAAATTACATATTTTGATGTTAATTGAACGTGGATAGACTGTTTTGAACTCTGAGATAAAACATAAAAAAAAAAAGCTTTTGAAACTTTTAAAAAACTAATATCTAAAATCTGTTTGTGTGATTCTGGAGTATTTTTGGTTTAAGATCTTTTAGACATATTACATCCTGCAGTGGCACAAAATGCAAGGACCCTGTGTCAAGAGGAACTGGGAAAGAAATTTGCACTTGCTGTTACACTCATTGCTGGCATCAGGCAGAACAGATTACAACTGGCTTCTCAGACAATAATACAGTGCTTGATGAATGGGGGTGGGGTAGGGGTATGTATCGTTCACCTTATGGAAGGCTTTAAAAATGTTGTTGTTAGTATTTGTTTTAACTTTTCATGTATCTGCTGTACAGTTAATTTAGATTTACCAAGCAAGACTAAATTAGGGAGGGTAAATATACAGTAAAACCCTCAAATATGTAAATTTGAAATTAAACATTTGAAATCATTCCCAGGCTCGATAAGGAGCAGACCATGTCCTAAGATAACAGCACATGCTGGTTATGTTTTGAAGCACAGTTTAAGCTGGTAATAAACTAGCTTCAAAGCCTAACCAGCATATGCTTTTTTTTTTCAACAGGACAGTCCTTGCCCACCATGTATTATATTTTAAATTGGTATAGCTTTGGTCTGACCTTGCCAGTTAGACAATGGCTAAAAAGGGCAATGTCTTACAAGACAAAGTGATATACTTGAGCCTTTGTTAGCGCGCACTGTTTATGAATGCAAGCAGGCACACTAACAGGCCACTATGCCCTCTGTCTAATTTTTTTTAGTTCTTTAAAAATGTACGGCCATATGCAAACCCTGCATTTATCATGCTGGAGAGTCTTGATTAAAAGCCATGTTTCACAAATCCATATTAAGCGTTATTAGCAAACAAAAGCAATGGGCTTCCTGACCTGACTCATTATTCCTGGGTGCATGTAATCAGCGAGGATAAATTTCTGGCGCAGCTGGAAAAGGTGTTCAAATAAGAAACGTTTTGGTTCCTCTCCCTGACACGGATATCGCTCTTTGACTGCCTGTTTGGAGTGCACAGAGTAGAAACGGCCCCTCTTAAGCTTATTTATAGTCTAGCACTTTAGCAAGCACATTGATCTTTTTTAAAGCATTTCCTCTGTGGTCGGCATTGTGTTCTTTGAATTTTAAGCTGTGGATGGATGTGAGATGTCTCGTGATGCTTGCATGATCTTTCCTCAAGAAAGGAGGAGGATCTAACGCATGCTATATGTGCTTTAGGTCAATGAGAGTATATTGTTTGCGGCTGCATGTCTGGCCATAAACAGAAAAACTGAATCCAGTGCATCTGTTCAGTTTATACAGTCTTTCACTTTTCAGCATGTCCAGTTGTGTGGGCATAAGAAAACAGGCACGAAACCATATTTGTGGCAACTTTAGCCTTGAATTGACCTGCAGAGAGAAGATAGAATGATGTTCTATGGCTTGATTAACTGTTAAAAAGTGAGAGAGTGGATGTGTCAACTGCAGAGCCTCGGGCTAATCCAGTTATGTTAAATCCTGTGAGAGATTCTGGGAAAGACTCAAAACAATTACCCCAGCCAACCGCCTGTGTCAACTGTGATACTGTCATTGTCTGAGTGGACAAATGTAAACTCATTAATGAACCCACTTGCCAGCTGTACACTAAGGCAAAACAAAACTTCAAAAAAGTAACGCCTGCCAAAATAAGAAGCAATTTGAAGGAAAAATGCATATTTGAAGGGGAAAATCAATTTAGATTCAGGCAATGTTTATTCAAAGTTCTATTATTCTTTTTTTACTCGCTTTTTTGCTTTTGTTAGCAATGTTAACCATTTAAAAAGCTCAAATCCATGCTAGATATACTATTTCTGACCTTTTAGACAGACAATTATTTCTGTCTCCAAAACTTGGAGCAAATAAACTGCAGCACTGCAGCATTCATATATACTACTTTTTTGTATTATGTTTCTACTATAAATTCCTTTAATGTTGTTCTATCAAGAGAGATGGAGGTGTAGGCATGAGGTCATATCAGTCTGAAAACCTAAATCTCAGTGTATTTTTTCAGTGTGAATCTAAAGAGAGAGAAAAATAATAATAATCAATCAATAAATTTCACTTCAGAGCTATGCTGGAAGCTTCACTTTGGTATTGTTCCTTTTGGCTTTATTTTGATCTTTACTAAAATATACTGCATCAAATCACTGCATGAACTGCATTGAAATAAGTGTTTAAAATGTGATTCAGAGCCTAAAGTGCATTAATGATTTACAGCCCAGGCCAGTGTAAAGGCTTGGAAACAGTGCAAATGGAAGTCTAGTAGAACAGAGAGCCAGTCAACCTGCACAATGTTTACACATACATAATTGATGTCAAATTATGAAAGCAGCATACTTGCTTTATCAAGTTACAACAGCTGCTGGAAAGAAACACTTGGTGTTTGTTTGTTTGTTTTCTGGAAGTTTTTGCACATTTTAGTTGGTAGGCCTATGAATAAATCAAAAGTAAAACTAATGCAAAATGTGAACATGGAAGTACTAGAGAACCCTGCCACATAATCCTTGTATCATTGTGTTTGATCCTTTGTGTTGTGGCAGTCCATTCACTGAAGGCTCGTAAGTGCTGGTAGAGAACAGAACAAAAATTCACAGGGTAACCCTGTAGTGAACTGCACATTCCAGGGCCCATTTCTGACCAAAATAGTTGATAAAGGTTTGCTACATTTTGATTGGATCTTGGTTGACTAACATAAGCAAACTGTCCAACGACATCAGATGAAGATGTTAGGACAACAGCCAGATAGCTCTTAGAGGGCAAGAATATATTGGGAAGGACAGGACTTCTCATTAATCAAAATGCAGTTTTCACCCACTGATAGACTGATTCCTAAGGTTTTGTCCTGTAAATGCCATAAACATTTTTATGACCTCCAGATGCAGCAGCAGTGAGTGAAACAAAGAGCTAATCACAATCCAAATCAAGAGCTAACCGCCATCCAAATCCACTCATACTGTAACTGTTTTCAACCTTAAAACTGATGCAAACTACAACACACCAATCTTATACTTATTCAGAGAAACAAGTATTCTCAATGAAAGCGATGTGTAGTGCAACATCTTACATGAACTATCAATGGACAAAGGAATCTCTGCATGACAGTTCAATCTTTTTCCATCATGTTTGGACTTAAAGGAGCTGTATGTAAGAAATCTATTTCAATTAATCATAAAATGGCCCTGATGTGTTACTAGACATTAAGAAATCATGTTAATTTCAAATACTTATATCACTGACAACAGTAGTCCGGCCAGGATATTGTCATTTAAAAAGTGGACTTGCAGCCACTTATCCACTTATTCCACCCATCTACCAATCACGAAGTCAGTACCCAGACAGCATGGTAACATTGATTCAATGTTGAGTTTTGATCCAAACCATCATTTTGGTTGACATCAAAATTTCAATGTTTAAAGTGTGTTGGATCAGCATTGAAATTTTGATGAAAGGGAACAGCACACATGGGTGAAGACAGTGACATTGAACTAACATTGAGTCTTAGTTCATGAGCACAATATCTTGCAGGCATGTATCTGTGCAAAACACTACTGGGTGTTTTGCATGTGGGCTTCTCAATAGTTAATTGATGCTTCCTTATTGAGAGAAAACACAAGGTGCGTCCTATACGGAAGTCTTGACATGCATGAACTCTCTGAGTTTCAAACAATGGTGCATATAACTAATTTCTGTTTTTAGCATGCTTTTTACTTGCATTTTATTTATTGTTACTAAATCTACTAACATACATTAATTTTCAAAGTAAGTAAAAAGTGTTGAAATAAATTGCACAGTAGCATGGGGACATTGATACAATGTAGTGTTTTCATCCAAAACATGTTGAATCATCATTGATATTTTGATTAAAGGCAAGAGCCAAAATGGAAGTGGGTTATGAAAAATTATCTCCAATTCATCTTTAGCCTTGATTGATAAAATTCTACAATATTTAGCTGATCTCTAGGAGCTCATGAGCATGAATATTAAACTTGACATAGCCTATGTTTCTGTTACTCTACAATTACTCCAAGGCATTCAGTAGGAGGGGTTAAGACTGATGAGGATGGATAATTAAAGAAAAGAGAAGCACACCCTTAATCATGCTGACATTGATCATACATTGAGTTGTAGTCCACAGCATAACTGCTTGTCACAAGATTGGATTGTATCCCATCTCCTGCTAGCAGATTTATTAGGTAAACATTCATATTCCTGAAAAAGTATCAAACGTAACAGTTCTAAAAGGTACAACTCAAAATCAAAGATGTTTCATGTGATATTCAAATAGATTAATGGTTTAGCATTAGGTAAATCTGCAGCTTTAATGAAACAGCTTTATAATTAAGCTGTTCCCAAAAACTAAATTCAGAACATTTCACTTGCTACAATAAATAGGTTCTTGGTAAATTAGGTGCCATAAAATTTACAAACCGTCAACATACTGAAGTCTTGTGTATTATAGCTCTTCCATTTGCAAATGTTCAAAGCACTAAATGTAAAATATATTGAAACAGTAATAGAGTTTAGATTATTTTAAATCAGTGATACTAAAATCATGTTCTAACTGTCTGTATTCATAAATAGTTAAAAGTAAATGTTATATTTTCAATATATTTTTTCAATATTCAATATTTTTAATATTTTCAATATATTTTTATGTGACTTTATGTATGTATGTATGTATGAGAACTTATTTTACTTTTTCAGAGAATCCAAAAGAAAAGAGGCACAGTCTGAGCCAGATTTTATCAAATTGAACAGTTGCACCACTTGCAGCAATAATGACTTCACGGTGGTCAAAGAGGCGTAAATTGAAATCAATGATTAAGTCTACAGAGTCAGAAATACTACAACAATTTAATGAAACCAGTGCACAAAATTCTGTGTCAGAATAAAATCATGTTGAAGCAGTAAAAGATTATGTTGAATACCCTAAAGTTGTTATAGACTCAGCTGGTTGTGGGAAGTCGTGGCCTAATTGTTAGAGAGTCGGACTCCCAATCGAAAGGTTGTGAGTTCGAGTCCCGGGCCGGCAGGAATTGTGGGTGGGGGTAGTGCATGTACAGTTCTCTCTCCACCTTCAATACCACGACTTAGGTGCCCTTGAGCAAGGCATCGAACCCCCAACTGCTCCCCGGGCGCCGCAGCATAAATGGCTGCCCACTGCTCCGGGTGTGTGCTCACAGTGTGTGTGTGTGTTCACTGCTCTGTGTGTGTGCATTTCAGATGGGTTAAATGCAGAGCACAAATTCTGAGTATGGGTCACCATACTTGGCTGAATGTCACTTCACTTCGCTTCACTTCACTTCACTTCAGATTGTAATGATTCAGTCACAGATAAGGTCCCTGGTGGGGTGTCTGATGAGGTTCTGTGTCATCCAACCAATATACACAATGTTAATAATGACACAGTCAACTTATCAGACGTTGACTCTGATACTGAGTCAGAAGCTCCAACGAGTGAATTTCTTTTAAGGAGTTTGCGATGTTGGGCCTCAACCTTCTCAGTCTCACTTGCTGCACTCAGTGCACTTTTAAGTATTTTGAGAATGTTTCATCCAGAATTGCCCACAGATGCCAGGACAATTCTTAAGACCCAAACCCATGTATCTACCATAAAGATGGAAGGTGGGGAGTATTATCATTTTGGCTTGGCAAAGGGGATATTGTCGTGTTTGAAAAGCTTAATTCTGCCTGAACAATTGAAAATAGTTAAAGTACAGTTAAATTTAGATGGCCTTCCACTTTTCAAAAGCTGTACACTTCAGTTCTGGCCAATTCTTGCCATTGTCAATTGTGACTATACTAAACATTCCTTCCTCGTTGGCCTTTACTGTGTTATGAAAAAGCCCAAGTGCATATTTGAGTTCTTAAAGCCATTTATTGATGATTTAGCTGATGTTTTTATGGGTGGCATTGTTTACAATGGTCAAAACATATTGGTAGAAGTAAGCTCTTTTATGTGTGATGCCCCTGCCAAAGCCTTTGTTAAAAATATAAAATCTCACAATGGCTACTCAGGCTGTGACAAATGTGTTCAAGTGGGTGAGTGGCAAAATAAAATGACATACCCAGAAACTGATGCAAAGTTGAGGACGGATTCTGATTTTAATGATATGATTGATGAAGACAACCACTTGAACAAAAAACTTTCTCCTTTAGCTGGCTTGGTAAAAATGGTTACCATGTTTCCATTAGATTATATGCACTTGTGCTGTCTAGGCGTCACTAGGAAACTTTTGAACTTATGGATCAGAGGTAAAGCACATACTACTAGGTTGTCCACTCAAACTGTAGCTGACATTTCTGAAATGTTAAAGCTGCTGAGTTCCTACACGCCGGTTGAGTTTAGTCGGAAACCAAGAGGGTTATCAGTAATTGACCACTGGAAAGCTACTGAGCTGCGCTCTTTTATGTTGTACACAGGCCCTGTTGTGCTTCAGAATAGCATTCAAATGCCGATGTATGATAACTTTATGCTGTTATCTGTTGCAATGCATTTGCTTTTATCCTCTGGAACCCCAGAGGCGATGATTGATTGTGCTCATGAATTGCTTGTCTCATTTGTATGCCACTTTGGACAACTGTATGGTAAACATGAAATAGTCTACAATATACACCAGCTCACTCATCTGGCTGAAGAGTATCGTCTCTTTGGACCTTTGGATAATGTGTCAGCATTTCCTTTTGAGAATTATTTAGGACAAATAAAACGTCTTTTGCGCAAGCCTCACTTACCCTTACAGCAAGTTGTGAAAAGGTTATCTGAGATGCCAAGTCCAGAGTCACCAAAGCCTCATGAGTGCAACTTAAGTCAGACACATTTTGACGGTCAAGTGCTCCATAGCCTTAGTCTTGGCAAACAGTTCAGAAAAGCTGTCACTGAAAAGTACACTCTGTCAATAGTGCAAGGAGACAATTGTGTACAAATAGTTGGCCACATTGCTATTTTAAGAAAAATCATTAAGGTAGATGGAGTAGGGATTTTTGTCCTGTTTCAAAAGTTTCACAATCAAGAGTCATTTTTCTCCTACCCAGTTGAGTAAACCAGCATAGGTTGTTATAAAGTTTGGGAGTTGCATGACAATCTAGATATGGCCAGGCTCCAAGATATTAAGCTGAAATATTTCCTCTGTCCTGACAAGAATGTTTTCATTGCCATGCCACTCATCCATATGACATAATTAATTGTTTGTAGATTAAAACATGATTTTGCTGTTGTAAGAAAAGCTAGTACTTAACATTAGTTCCTGCTTTTCCATCTCCAAGGAAAAGTTTACATTTCTAATCTTGTATAGTAGGGGAGTTATTTTGTTTTAAAAATGAAGCAGTGGTGCATCGTTCAATTTCAAAATGGTGGCACTGAAATTGTGCCACACAGCTGGCTGATTGGAAATAAGCTTCTTTTGCCACCATATCCACCCAAAGACACAGCCAAGATACGGGCTGCAGTGAAACAATATGAGCTGCCTACTGAGGAATGGTTGTCCTATGAACCTGTTAGACACCTTGCAATTCGGGGTAAGTGTATAAATTAATATGAGTTGGAATTTGAATTATTGTGGACTTTATTACACTCACAACATATAACTTGCAGCCACATACGAAGAAGCTGAGAAGGGTTTGAAAATATACCTACAGGAGAACTGCGACACAAGTGACATTCAGTCTGAAGTAGAAACTGAGAAGTTTAAAAAAAGAAAATCCAGGTAACACAATTAATGAATGACAAGGGGAAATAATAATCATAACATGAAATTCCTAGATGTATCTGAAGTTTTATTTCTCTATTAGACACAATCCCATTTACAACACATCTGATACAGAAGAGGAAGTTAAAAAAAGAAAGCTCTGCCCAGCTCCTAGACTTCTATTTCCAGGTATAACAGTGATGTTATGTAACTAAGACTGAGTGGCACAATATATGCAATTGTTCCATTTATGTGGACATTCCGAAATGTAATTTTGCTAACATGTAAAATCTGTTTCACTGCAGTCTCCAATATAATGCAGGCTCCTGTTCAATCAGCTTCCAGAGTCCAGACATTTGTCCAGCCCTCTAATCAAATTCTGCCTAACCATCCCTCCGAGTCCTCTGACCAGATGTGCAGCAGTTCTCCATACTTGACTGAGTCAAGTCAAAGTCAAAGTCACCTTTATTTATATAGCGCTTTAAACAAAATACATTGCGTCAAAGCAACTGAACAACATTCATTAGGAAAACAGTGTCAATAATGCAAAATGATAGTTAAAGGCAGTTCATCATTGAATTCAGTTATGTCATCTCTGCTCAGTTAAATAGTGTCTGTGCATTCATTTGCAATCAAGTCAACGATATCGCTGTAGATGAAGTGACCCCAACTGAGCAAGCCAGAGGCGACAGCGGCAAGGAACCGAAACTCCATCGGTGACAGAATGGAGAAAAAAACCTTGGGAGAAACCAGGCTTAGTTGGGGGGCCAGTTCTCCTCTGACCGGACGAAACCAGTAGTTCAATTCCAGGCTGCAGCAAAGTCAGATTGTGCAGAAGAATCATCTGTTTCCTGTGGTCTTGTCCTGGTGCTCCTCTGAGACAAGGTCTTTACAGGGGATCTGTATCTGGGGCTCTAGTTGTCCTGGTCTCCGCTGTCTTTCAGGGATGTAGAGGTCCTTTCTAGGTGCTGAACCACCATCTGGTCTGGATACGCACTGGATACGGGTGACTGCAGTGACCCTCTGATCTGGACACAGACTGGATCTGGTGGCCACGGTGACCTCGGAACAAGAGAGAAACAGACAAATATTAGCATAGATGCCATTCTTCTAATAATGTAGCAAGTACATAGGGTGTTATGGGAAGTGTTTCCGGTTCCGGTTTACCTAATTAATGCAGCCTAAAAATCATTTAACGGATTTGGATATTAAAAGCATATTAGTATGTTATGTGTATGCCAGGTTTAAAGAGATGGGTCTTTAATCTAGATTTAAACTGCAAGAGCGTGTCTGCCTCCCGAACAATGTTAGGTAGGTTATTCCAGAGTTTAGGCGCCAAATAGGAAAAGGATCTGCCGCCCGCAGTTGATTTTGATATTCTAGGTATTATCAAATTGCCTGAGTTTTGAGAATGTAGCGGACGTAGAGGATTATAATGTAAAAGGAGCTCATTCAAATACTGAGGTGCTAAACCATTCAGGGCTTTATAAGTAATAAGCAATATTTTAAAATCTATACGATGTTTGATAGAGAGCCAGTGCAGTGTTGACAGGACCGGGCTAATATGGTCATACTTCCTGGTTCTAGTAAGAACTCATGCTGCTGCATTTTGGACTAGCTGTAGTTTGTTTACTAAGCGTGCAGAACAACCACCCAATAAAGCATTACAATAATCTAACCTTGAGGTCATAAATGCATGGATTAACATTTCTGCATTTGACATTGAGAGCATAGGCTGTAATTTAGATATATTTTTGAGATGGAAAATTGCAATTTTACAAATGCTAGAAACGTGGCTTTCTAAGGAAAGATTGCGATCAAATAGCACACCTAGGTTCCTAACTGATGACGAAGAATTGACAGAGCAACCATCAAGTCTTAGACAGTGTTTTTAGGTCCTATAATTAACACCTCTGTTTTTTAAGAATTTAGCTGTAAGAAATTACTCGTCATCCAGTTTTTTATATCGACTATGCATTCCATTCATTTTTCAAATTGGTGTGTTTCACCGGGCCACGAAGAAATATAGAGCTGAGTATCATCAGCATAACAGTGAAAGCTAACACCATGTTTCCTGATGATATCTCCCAAGGGTAAAATATAAAGCATGAAGAGTAGCGGCCCTAGTACTGAGCCTTGAGGTACTCCATACTGCACTTGTGATTGATAGGATACATCTTCATTCACTGCTACGAACTGATGGCGGACATATAAGTACGATTTAAACCATGCTAATGCACTTCCACTGATGCCAACAACGTGTTCAAGTCTATGCAAAAGAATGTTGTGGTCAATTGTGTCAAACGCAGCACTAAGATCCAATAAAACTAATAGAGAGATACACCCACGATCAGATGATAAGAGCAGATCATTTGTAACTCTAAGGAGAGCAGTCTCAGTACTATGATACGGTCTAAATCCTGACTGGAAATCCTCACATATACCATTTTTCTCTTAGAAGGAATATAATTGTGAGGATACCACCTTTTCTAGTATCTTGGACAGAAAAGGGAGATTCGAGATTGGTCTATAATTAACTAGTTCTTTGGGGTCAAGTTGTGGTTTTTTGATGAGAGGCTTAATAACAGCCAGTTTGAAGGTTTTGGGGACATATCCTAATGACAATGAGGAATTAATAATAGTCAGAAGAGGATCTATGACTTCTGGAAGCACCTCTTTTAGGAGCTTAGATGGTATAGGGTCTAACATACATGTTGTTGGTTTAGATGATTTAACAAGTTTATACAATTCTTCCTCTCCTATGGTAGAGAATGTGTGGAACTGTTCCTCAGGGGGTCTATAGTGCACTATCTAATCTTGTGACTCATCAGCCCTGCCTGCCATGTACCCCTGCCAGGAACCATCTTCCAAGGATCATGAGGGTATCCATTCCAGAAGTGCTTTGGCAGTTTTGCAATGAGACCAATATTTGCTTTGATTTTAATGTCCAGCTTCCTAATTTCAGGCAGTTTACACCAATATACAATAGTGTTACTTTATCCTAAAATATAATTTGGTTGCTAATCTGCGAGTCTCTTCACTAGCAATAGTTTTTTTCTTGTTGCAGATGCAAGGGATTCTGCAAGATAGTTAATGAAAGGCAAGTGCAGAGAAGTTTTCCTACTTTCCTTATACAGTATACATGTTAAATATGTTTTGACCTGTAATGTTTTTTATTCTCCACAATATGTTGCTTTACAAAAGTTGATCGGAACTGTAACTGAACTTGTAAAAGAAGTGAAGGAACTGCGTGAGGAATGTCAGGGATTCTTCAGACAGTCCTTGCCCTCAAAGCAACCGCTGCAACCATTGCCTGTCTCAGTCCCTCTGCACAATAGTGATGAGCTTGAGAGTGCAGAGGAGATATTAGCATCCAGTGAAGCAAGGACAATAATGGTTTGTGGTTCTATGTTGACCATTTTGTTGTTAACCCATTTTTTTTTTTTTTTTTTTTACATTTTACATGTTCTCTCTGCTTTGTGTTCACATTTTGTATGGCAGGTAAAACACTTCACCAAAATTGGAGGAACCTCATTGGAAGTTAGGGTCCATCGCATGTTTTCTTGTGCACTGACCAATGAGCTGGCATCATCACTAAATTGGGCTGGGAAGATGGTTAAAAAGCAGTCAAGGCAAAAGAGGGCATTCAAGGATACGTTCTTGAATATGTGTATATTTGGTGAGTTATTACTCTCAATGATTTTAATTGTCGTTCTGCCTTTTGTCTTCCCAGAAATTGACCTTACTTCATCCAATATTTCCCTGTTCCAGTTCCTGCATTAATGTATTAAATTGCATACATTTCATATCCTGTTGTTTTTCTTTTGTTAGATGCTATGACTTTGCAGATGGATGTGGGAAAAGTTTCCCAGTATGAATATAGTCAGGCAGTCCAGAAATGGCTCCGATATGCACCGTACCGTGTGGGCGGAACTGCACTTCAAACAAGTGAAACTGTTCCGTCGGTGCCTCCAGATACAAATTAATTTGCTTTTTTGTTCATTGGTTTATTTGTTTATTGGTTTACTTTTGAGTCTGTATGATGTTTTTTTTTTTTTTTTTTTTTACATGGAATTGAGTGCTTTGAGTTGAATGAATTAAAAGAACAAAGACTGGAAAATAAAGAAGAATGTGATTGAAACAGTGTTTTTAATTTTTTATTAATATAGTTGGTTGAATATTGATTCAATGTTATGAGCATGTTTTTGTCTTCAATATTAATAATGTTTCGAATGTGGGTGCAAAAGTGACGTTGAAACAACATCACTTTGTAATGTTGAAGCAATATTAACACCATTGATTTGTGGTTGAAATCTGAACATTATTTCAATATTAATTGAGGGTGCAAATGTGACGTTGAAACAACATCACTTTGTAATGTTGAAGCAATATTAACACCATTTATTTGTGGTTGAAATCTAAACATTATTTCAATATTAATTGAGGGTGCAAAAGTGACATTGAAACAACATCACTTTGTAATGTTCAAGCAATATTAACACCATTGATTTGTGGTTGAAATCTGAACATTATATCAATATTAACTGAGGGTGCAAGAGTGATGTTAAAGCAACATCACTTTCTAACGTTATTTCAATGTAATCAGCGTTGACACATCAACACTGACTCAACATTGTTTCAATGGTTACATGCTATCTGGGTAGTGTTTCGGGATCCATGTTGCCAGCTTTGCTGTAACCTACCCTACCTCCAGTCGGATAAAAATGTCTAATGTTACTAAATCAAAAAGACCTCATTATAATTCAGAAATTCGTTGTGACAAAGTCCGAAATAAAACCAGAATTTGTATTGGAGATGCTTTTGAAAGATGGAGACGGCTGAAAACGGAGAAGAATTTGAACACATACGCCAACGTTGCTAATTTTCTCCTGGTAGTTGTATTTATATGTTCAAAAAAAAAAAAGAAATCAAATCAAAAACGCTTATCTCTTCAGCTATTATGGCCCCAGCACCTCAACACCCAGTAAGAGAGACTTGAAGAAGCACCACCTGACTGCACCATCAAAATATCTCTCATGAAGCATAAACATAATTAACAGGAAAAAAAACTTAATGTGTACGTCTGTTTCGTCACTTGCCATTGGAAGCTCATTGAAGCAGCCTACGTTTCTGCTGAATCCTGCAGCTTATCTGGCAACCTCGAGTCAGGGGGTAGGGGTAGGGGATACACCGCTCTACAGTATTTTTATAGTGATTGAAGTACCAGTGTTGGCCACAATTCTACATACGGCTCCTTTAATACGTTCATAACATTGCCAAAGGTATTCTGGTTGTGGTGAATAATTCATTGGTAAAACTTTGACACTTTTCTAAATATGTGTTTGGACTATGAAATAAGAAGAGTGGGCCATGTTGTGTTTCCCCGCTCTTCACCAGCCAATTGCTAGCACGGAAATGGGAAAAAAGTACCCAAGCAAGACACCAAGTAAAGAAACACTCCGCAAAATCACTACACCCCATGAACTGCTTCCTAAGTCTTGCAATGCCCCTATTCTTATTTTGGTGAGCTTGATGTGATCAGGGATTTACCGTACAGAAATGTCTGAGATTTTTTTTTATCACCCCTCTTCCATGTTTCAGTAAGTGTGACAGATATCCACCAGAAAAGGGTGAGATTTAGCAAAAAAAAAAAAAAAAATAAAAAAAATAAATGTTGTGAACACAATAGTCGCGATACCCAGGACATCATTTTTGATAGGCATTTGATTCCTCTAAATTATTAAAGCCTCTAAATAATTTACATGATTAAAACTTACATAGTCTACTACATGCCTTCTGTTATCTGATTGATAATTTATAGTTTTTTTTAGCTAGTAAAAGGCCTTTTAATTTTATTCTAAAAACACCCTACTTCAGGTTGTGCAACATGCATTTTATGAAATACAACATAAACAGCAGAATAATTTTATATTGTTAGTAATATTTTTAACATGAACACCCACTGGACTGAAGCAAATAGGAGGTTGACCCTTATTATCCATATTTTTATTTTGTGTGTGTGTGTGTATTTTTTTTTTTGTTTTGTTTTTTTCATTTCGTTTTGTTTGTTTTGTTTTTTTTGTTTCATTTCACATTTTAGAAAAGTAATTTTCAAATAAATCAAATATGTATCAATTATAGTGTAATCAAGTAGATCCACCTTTGAGCTCAGTGCGAGCAGTGAGCAGATCTTGTCCCGAGTCTGGAAGTCCCTGATTTCCTGCCACTGTCATCTGTTCTTTCTATGATGGCAGCTGCTATATTGTGTGTATGGGCTGCACACTGTTGTACTGTCCATGAATCCGCTCCAGCACCCGTTCAAGCCCCATAGCTCAGTCCTTTGATGGTGCCAGCCTTTGAGTTTCCTGCCTGTGCTGTTTTGACAACAGTGGCCATACATAAATCCTCTGCTAGTCATGTCATGGCTAAACAGGCCATCTCTAAACTCTAGGGTTGGGAACCGAGAACCGGTTCTGTTTTTTGAAAAGAACCGGAACCATGAGCAATTTCTAAGTTTTGGTTCCGAAACACCTCTGGTGCGACACGTGACCAAGCGCTGTGAGCAGCCTTCCGCCGGTGTTCTGACGATTCGGCTTTTCCCGTAAAGGATGTCACAAACCAAATAACAGAAACTTCACCCTGCCTCTTTAATTACTGAACTCGCCGCACAGCATAGTGTCTGTAACTGCCGAACACGTTTTCCACGACTGTACGCGCACTCGCGCCTTTGATAACTGTGCACATCATTTTGTCTGACTGTACATGTACCTGCAGCGCTCAGCACCTGCCGCCACTAAATTACATTATATTTGTCCCATATTATCATTAATATACATACTGACTTCAACTTGGACCACTAAATACATAGATTGCCATTGTTATGTAAGTATGAGGGATAGATTATATAGTGTACAGGTCGTTTCAAGAGTGATAAACAAAGTGCAAAAAAGAAAAAAGAAAGAAAAAAAAAAAAAATATATATATATATATATATATATATATATATATTCATGCATTTTAAATGTTTAAAAATGTGGAGACCACTCATTGCATCACACCATCTCCTGATAG
Organism: Carassius carassius; assembly: GCF_963082965.1. Classification (NCBI taxonomy): domain Eukaryota; kingdom Metazoa; phylum Chordata; class Actinopteri; order Cypriniformes; family Cyprinidae; genus Carassius; species Carassius carassius. The sequence goes on along the minus strand of NC_081756.1, from coordinate 28,555,433 downwards.
CATTATTATTTGTAAAATAGGGGCTTTATGGATATTATTTCATTAATTTAGGGAAATTAACAAGTGTCTTAGCCCACAAGGGACTATTTGTCCAACCAGCTTACTCCTGCTTGAAAAGCAAAATGTTATTGCTAGTGTAAAAAAAAGAAAAAAAAATTGAAACTTTGAAGCACATGTTGATTGATGGACTAGCATTACTCAACATTACTTACTACCTTCCAGAAACATTACAATGAAGGTAAAATAGTAAAAAACATAACAGTTTATTAAAATGGAAGTGGAATCGGAACCTGAAAATTTGTAAACTGTTATATATGTTGACATTACCAGCCTTTAAATTAAGTTGACAGTAAGTAATTAACAGTAATGAGCATTGAGTAGTTGAGTGTTGGGCATTTTTCCTTACCACTGTTTTTTTAATAGTTGTTTAATGATTTTAATGGAACCGGAACCGGAAAATTTCTAACGATTCCCAACCCTACTAAATTCACAGTCTTGCACTGTCACAGCCAGGGAGGCCATGCCTGAACTCTCTGCTTGTCCTGCCCTGGCCAAGGAGGTCGTTCCTGAACCCCTTGTCTGTCCTGTCACGCCCATGGAGGCCTTATCTGAACACTGTGCCTGTCATTTCAATGGGCACTGAGGCCGCTCACTGTCTGCCTGTTCTGTTGTCGCCAGGTGGCTTCACCTTGGTCACCTGCGCCAGCCTGGCTTCCTGATGTGCCGGCTTCACCATGGTCTTGGCCCACTCCATGGTCTGGACATGCTATTGCTTTACGGTCCATGGTCTCCGCCACTGCTGCACGGTCCTGGTCTACCACTGCGCCATGGCCCATGGTCTTTCCCTCTGCTCAATGGTTCAAGCCTTCAATTGCTCTATAAAACTAAGCATTTAAATATCACCTTATTGTAATATCACATATTATCGAGAGATACAGAGTGAAACCCTGATGTACTGTATATAAAAAAAAGAGTAAAAAAACAAACAAATGCAAACTTTTTTTTTATTTTTATATTTAGTCTAAAGTTTCAATAAATGGTTTCATTATTTATTTATTTATTTATTTATTTATTTATTTATTTATTCTAACTGTTATTTCATAAGTTGGGCTTTACAGTGTTAAATGTTCATATTACCACACCCAAGTACTACTATAAATATTGCGTCTGAATATGAATAACAAAATGTGGTTTGGGTTTTTAATACTGAATATGAAAGTACTTAAATTATAATTTAATTTTTAATTTGATATATTTTAACATTTAGATATTTTAATATTTTAAAATTGAGTTTTTGTGTTTCAGTCTGAAACAGAGCAAAGTACAGTGTTAATGGAAACCTGCAGCTTGAGAGATTTGTCATTTTACCATGAAGCAAAACATTTTCACCCAAAAGAAAATAAAGATGTTCAGAGATGGTTTTAATAATTTAACTCCAAGGGGAACTGGCTTGCTGAAAAAGTCCTCGCTCCCCAACTGTGATTCCTCTGTTTACTATTTACTATTCAGCACAGACTGTTTCATGTTTCCCTTTCAAGGGAACTTCGAACTGCGTCCTCTGAGGGGACACTATGGGGAATACCTCGTCGTGACCCGTGTCTGAAGCATACTTTGAAAAACGCCAACGTGTTGGCCGGCGACAGCCTCTGACGTCATTACCAGCGCGACTATAAATACGCGCCCGTAGGACCCGTCACTATCTTCTTCGTCTTCATTGACTGTTTTGTTTGAAGCATGCATCTGAGAAACGACCAAAACGGTAAGAGCGATCTATTATTGTTGTCATGGCATCCACTAGCAGGCGTTTAAACAGTGTGTACATCCGTGTCAGTGTTATACGGCACACACACTCTTTGCGTCTCTTGTTTGGGCGGAGAGCACGCGCGTGATGTCCTCGAGGGGGCAATCTGCGTGCACTGCGAGCGTTTTTCGGTGAAAAAGCTCCTCTCTCGTTTGCCTCTCTTTTCGAGGAAAGAGGGACAGCCATCTGGATCCCGCGGCTCAGGACCCACCGTTGCCGAGGCACGGAGGAGGATGAGCTCGGGGGGATTACAGGTGGATCTCGCTGAGGAGTGTAGAGAGGGACTTTTTTCCTTTCACACTCTCCGGCGGCAAACGAGAGTGAACTTCGGGAGGAAGATGCGTTGTCATTAACCCTTTCTTGTACTGAAGTTAGTGCTCTGCTGGGTTTTTTCCCAGGAAGAGCAGGAGATGTCTGAGAGTGGAGAAGAAGCTGAGGCTGAGCCTTTCTCAATCCTCCTGCCCTGCGTATGGGGAGCTGTTAGCTGCAGAAGTCGAAAGGGAATGGAAGAGGCCGTTTTTCTCTCACATCCATCGGTTTCAGCATACAAGTTATGCTGATATCGGGGGCATGCACGAAAGCGGCTATGAGAGGATGCCCCCTGTAGGGAGATGCTGGCTAGCTATCTCTCTGTGGGGGAAACGTCCTCTCTCAATTCCCCCTTTTTTAGATCCCGCTTAAATGGCAAAACATACACAGCAGCAGGTCAGGCAGTGGCTTCGTTGCACACGATGGCAGTGCTTCAGGCTTACCAGGCTGGCCTGCTGAAGGACCTGGATACCGTCGAAAGAAAGGAGTCCAGGTCCGAGCCCGAACAACACAGGGGTCCTGGCCCATCTCGATCTGAGGATCTTAGATGGGCGCAGAAGGCTAGTGTTGCGGCTCGCGCTCCTCCCCCGCCTACGGGCAGGGGCAAGAGGAACCGCGGGTCACGGTGTGGTAAGCAGGGTCTGAGGGACGTGATTCAGATGAGGCTGCGTCCTCGCCCGGGTCAGAGCGGTAGGAAGACCTAGTAGCTCCGGATGTTTTAACCTCTGTTTTAACCTCTGTTTTTTGTCCTCCCCTGCCTAATTCCCCTGTAGCCACCAGCTTTCCACCTGATCGAGGTTAGGTGGACAGTCTCTCACATAACAGTCTCCTACCTGGACCGATGATGTTTTTGGTTGGGTCTATGTTCATAGCAACCACCTTATTGACGGTCCAGACCAGAAGGGGGCGCCCCGCAAGCGGGACTCCAGTACAGGAGGGTGGGTGAGTACGTAACCCTTGCTCTACCTGTTTATGGACGTTATGTTGCTGGTGGTTATATGTCTACTAACAATCTCTGAGAGTTTCCTTTACAGTAGCTAGGTGGCCAAAGAATTGCCACAGCACTGCAGGGAATTCCATAGATGTCCGGCCAGGTCACCCTGAGGGGCCGCCTGTGGTAAGTGTGCACACATGACTTTGCGCACTTTCTAAAATCCTGTACGGTAGGGGTTACGCGCTTCGCTTCGTTCCCTTTCTTATGATGATTAGCCCTGGGTTCCATGGGCTTCATTCAACCAGTGTGTATTTGTTATACACCTCAAGCATCGCTTCCCTTAACATGAGGGGCTGGGTGGACTCCCACATATTGTGGTTATCAGGTGGTAGACTTCATCAGGCCTCCCTGATGGTGAGCTCCCACATACTGTGGTTGCCAGGTAGTAGGCCTCACCAGGCCTCCCTGGAGATTTAGCTCCCACATACTGTGCGTCTCCACTAAATAGCATATTGTGGTTTTTTTCAGATAGTAGGCTTCACCAGGTCTCTCTGAAGGTGAGCTCCCACATTCGGTGGTCGCCAAGTAGTAGGCCTCACCAGGCCTCCCTGGAGATCTGGCTCCCACATACTATGCGTTTCCACGGGGTAGCATATTGTGTTTTTTTCAGATAGTAGGCTTCATCAGGTCTCTCTGAAGACGAGCTCCCACTTACTGTGGTTGCCAGGTAGTAGGCCTTACCAGGCCTCCCTGGAGATTTAGCTCCCACATACTGTGCGTCTCCTCTATATAGCATATTGTGGTTTTCAGATAGTAGGCTTCACCAGGTCTCTCTGAAGGTGAGCTCCCACGTTCGGTGGTCGCCAGGTAGTAGGCCTCACCAGGCCTCCCTGGAGATTTAGCTCCCACATACTATGCGTTTCCACGGAATAGCATGTTGTGGCTTTTTCAAATAGTAGGCTTCACCAGGTCTCTCTGAAGACGAGCTCCCACATACTGTGGTTGCCAGGTAGTAGGCCTCACCAGGCCTCCCTGGAGATTTAGCTCCCACATACTATGCGTTTCTACGTAATAGCACATTGTGGTTTTCAGATAGTAGGCTTCATCAGGTCTCTCTGAAGACGAGCTCCCACATACTGTGGTTGCCAGGTAGTAGGCCTCACCAGGCCTCCCTGGAGATTTAGCTCCCACATATTGTGCGTTCCACTAAATAGCACATTGTGGTTTTCAGATAGTAGGCTTCATCAGGTCTCTCTGAAGACGAGCTCCCACATACTGTGGTTGCCAGGTAGTAGGCCTCACCAGGCCTCCCTGGAGATTTAGCTCCCACATACTGTGCGTTTCCTAAAAAGCAAGCTCCCGCAATTTGTGGTTGTCAGGTAGTAGGCCTCACCAGGCCTCCCTGGAGTCGAGTTCCATATTGCTTTCAGTTTCCACTGAGGTGGTTATCTGGTAACAGATAGTAGGCCTCTCTAGGCCTCTCTGTAGGTGAACACCCACATATTGTGGTTATCAGGTAGCAGGCTTCACAGGCCTCTCTGAATGTGAGCTCCCACATACTGTGGTTGTCAGGTAACCTTTCAGTACACACGCTTGCCTGTGTACTTTCTCAAATCCACATGGTGGTCAGTGTGCACGTTAATGCTTTGCGCACTGTCTGAAATCCACGTAAAGTGGTAAGTGTGCACGCAAGACTCTGCGCACTTTCTGAAATCCACGTAAAGTGGTAAGTGTGCACGCAAGACTCTGCGCACTTTCTAAAATCCTGTACGGTAAGGGTTACGCGCTCCGCTTTGTTCCCTTTCTTGGGATGATTCACCCCGGTGTTCCTTGGGCTTCATCCAACCGGTGTGTACTTATTGTACACCCCAAGCCCCCTCAACTTGGGGGGGCTGTGTGGGCAATTCTCGGGTAGTTTAGCAGCGCTCCCCTTTTCTGAAAGGGTCACCTATGAGCATGCTGCTCGGAGCTCGGAGTCTTCCTCTCTTGGGAGACTGATTCCCGGTTCTTCAGAGCGCTCCAGTACCACATACTGTTTGAGACGCTCTGTGAGAGCAGGCATCCTGCTGAGGCAGGGGCTGAGGCCTCCAATTGCTCTGCTCCCGGGCCACTCTTCTGCGAGCTGCTCTGACAGAGTTCCACGAGAGCCCCTCCTTAGAACAGTATTTGTAAATCCATGTTATGGTAAGTGTGCACGTGGAGTCTTTGCGCACTTTCTGAAATCCACATTGTGGTAAGTTTGCACGCTAGTCTCTGCGTTCTTTCTAAAAACCCTAGATGGTAAGGGCTTCGCGCTGCTGCTTCGTGCCCTTTCTTGAGTTGGTTTAAGCCCCGTTCATCTTGGGCACCACTCCACCTAGGTATCCTCGGATACCTATCTAGAACAGGGCGCCGCTACTAGAGTGCTGTGGGGACAGCCCTTTCGGCAAGTTTTGCGAAAGCTAGCAGTAGCCCCTGTGTGACAGCCAAAGACTTGGTAGAGGAAAGTGCCAGGCTCTTAGCTGTATCCCTTTAAAGGAATCTCTGTGATTCCAAGCCTTTACCTCTACCCCGGGCCAGGGTCCTACAGGATAAGTTGGGTATGTAGCTTTGGCCTTTGGCCGTAAGGGATAATGTCATAAGGCAGCCGTCAGGCCGTCCCAGGGGCGACTCCCGGTGAAGAGAAAAGCGGTAGAGTTGGTACTTAGTGTTTGCCATGATTCTGGTCTGCACTGTCCTCAGCATGGCGGCGTGGGTATACTGTTCCCCATAGTGTCCCCTCAGAGGACGCAGTTCGAAGTTCCCTTGAAAGGGAACGTCTCAGGTTCAGATGTAACCATGGTTCCCTGAGAGGGAACGAGACACTGCGTCCTCTAGCTCCCTGCCATGCTTCGGACGCAAGCTTCACGAAGAAGATAGTGACGGGTCCTACGGGCGCGTATTTATAGTCGCGCTGGTAGTGATGTCAGAGGCTGTCGCTGGCCAACACGTTGGCGTTTTTCAAAGTACGCTTCAGACATGGGTCACGACGAGGTGTTCCCCATAGTGTCCCGTCAGAGGACGCAGTGTCTCGTTCCCTCTCAGGGAACCATGGTTACATTCGTAACCTGAGACGGTACTTCACTGTCAGAAGCACAAGCGTTTTACGACTTCTGCAAGAAATTTTAAGGTTAGGTGGTATTCATAATCACAACCCACATGGAAAGAACCTAAATGTGGGTTATATGCGCATATATGAAACCTATATGCAGTGTATATGCACATATATGCTGCATATATGCACATATATGATAATATATATGCTGCATATATGCGTATATATATACTGCATATATGCTGCACATATGCGTATATATGCCACATATATGCAAAATTGAGGTGCATATATGTGCATATACAGGAAATATAGGTCTCCTGTATTGCTTCTTCAAATCCACATATAAGCCCTATACATACAAGATATGTCTTCTATATAGCTAATGGCAGGATCTGGTCATTTTGTAGCTCATATCTCATTTTTGACTGTCATACATGATGCCTAGCTTATATTTTCTATTATCAAGGCAAAAACTAAGAATTAACGAAAAAAATTATGCAAGAACTTATGTATGTGCGAACATGTGAAATTGGTATCACATGTAATTGGCATGTTATGGAATATAACTATGGCAATATATTAACATGATATACAGAGCCGGACAGTAACGGAGTACATTTACTTGAGGACAGTACTTAAGTACAATTTTGAGGGATCTGTACTTTACTCAAGTATCATTTTTGGGGAGTACTCATGACTTTACTCAAGTACATTTGAGAGGCAAATATTGTACTCTTTACTCCGCTACATTTCTATCCATAACCGTAAATACCCATTACTTCTTCGGCCCCGTCCACACGGAGACAGACCCCCGATCTTTTTTCCCTCGTCTCAAGAAATATCCACGTCCACACGAAACCGATGTAGTATACATGCCAGACCAGCATGTGGCGCTGTAATTCTGCCTCATAGATACACTTAAAACGGAGAAGAAGACATGGATTTGCTGCGCGTGGTACACAAACGAACATGGAACAATACATTTATTAATCCGTGTTAATGTTAGCGTTCAGTGTTTGTTCATGTTTGTTCATGTTTTTGTTGCTGTTACGTGATGTAGTGGTGTTTGACTAGGGGCGAGACGTCAGCTGATGACGCCATATTTTCAGAAAATGTACGGATTCGCTGTGCAGACGAAACGCAAAGGCAGCGTCTTCAAATATATCCACTCTGGGACCTGGTTTCAAAACGTCGGTTTCACTCTTCCAAAACGCCAGATCCGTGTGGACGAAAATGCTTAACCGCTAAAAAATTTGTGCGCCGAAAAAAAAAAGAGGAAGAAATTAAAATCTCGGACACCCAACATCAAACGTCATTGGATAGTGCAGGAAGGAAGAGGAAGAGGAGGAGGCAGCGGAGGAGGAGGATGATGAGCCGCGTCTTCAAAGAATAATAAAGATATTTTTTTTCTGTTCAGTTTTTTGTCTTATTTTTGTTCTTGTACTATTTGATTGTTCTTGTAAATACATAATGTACATTTCTATATTTTGGACTTTTATTTATGTTGCCTAGCAGCTATGGATTTTAATTTTACTATTATAGGTGAACATATAGGTGCATATATACGTGCATATATGTACCTATATAGGTATATGTATGCACATATATATGTGTACATATATGTGTAAATATATATGTACATATATGTGTAAATATATATGTGTAAATATATGTGTGCATATATATGTTCATATATGTGTACATATGTATGTGTGCAAATATGTACATATATGTACATATAATATAGGAAAATGGCCAATTTTATATATGTCACATATATTCAAAACCTATATTCAAACATATATGTTTATATAGGTTTTTTTCCATGTGGGAAGTGCCTATATTGCTATACAATAACTAATTTAGCAGTCCACTAGTTTCACAAACATCACAACAGCAGCAGCAGCAGCAGATCTGAGAAGTTGTGTTCTCTCTGTCACATGGGCATCATCATTAGTGATTATGTTGACCATCTGTTTCAGTGTCAGCAGTCATGGCACCAGCTTCAGGGGAAATGCCGGACGCAGCAGTTAGAGTAGTGTTTAGTATGGCATATTCTCATTATTGGAATGAAATGAATCCCATTCCCACTATAATGTCTCAAAGCTTCCCTGTCAAATGTCCTCCATTCTGCCAGTGAAGGACATGCACGTCTAACAACAGGAATCTTTTTATCCAGACCATAGCACCAACTTCTCTTTTTAACTCTGCCTGTTTCAGCACTTTGTTTGCACAAGATTGCTACATTCATAACACATCTTCCATCTCATGAGAGATGACAACTGCACATCTGTTTCCACCTTCTTCACTTTCAAGAAATGGATCAGTCAACAGTCTCACAACACCAGCTGCGCTTTGTAAAACATGGACTGAAAGCGATTAGCTTCCTGACTTGCAATATTCAATTTGGAATGCAAAATGACAATGCAATATGTAAAATGGCAATGGATTTCTGTTTTACATTTACATTTTCCAATGCATTTGTGCAACCTTTAGTGCAAAATGAAAATGAAATTACATAATTTTCATTTGCCATTTCATACACTATTTTTAATATGTAAAATTAATACAAATTGTAACGCTTTATAAGTTGCAAAATTAAAATGAAAATGTATTACACAAATGATTAGATATGTGTAACATAATCAGGGTATCTTCCATCCATTCCAAATCCGTTTTCAATAAAAAAAAGAAACAGAAAATGAAAAGACTCAAGAGGATTCAAGTAAGAGAACATGAAGAAAAAGTACACGGACCCACCAAACGTTGCACAAATGTGCTGGAAAATGAAAATGTAAATGCAGAAATGCATTGCCATTTTGCTTATTGCATTGTCATTTTGCATATTACATTCCAATTTGAATATTGCTACCCATATGCTTCCATACATATTAACCATGCTGAACTCTGTATCTGGCATAATACTAAAGAGTTGACTGGAACCCTGTTACTATAAACATCACACCATCAAATATGAATTTATTATTTTAGAGAAAACTTTTCAAAGCATTTTTTTTTCTCCTTTCCTCAGAAGTGGCTTGTGCTGAACCTAATCATTAAATAACAACATCATTAAAGCTTCATGCAGGCAATATGACTTTATGAGCATAGTTGTCAAGCTGTCAGACGTATTTTGTCTTGTTTTAGAATTTCAAAAGAGAATATATTGCACAAGCCATGGACAGGGCAATTTGATCCTCCTGCTGTTTGATGTTTTAGAATTTAGTACTGATCCATCCGTGCTCTATTGCTCCCTTCTTTCCTCCACCCTGTCTGGTTTCTCTGCAACTGTCTCTAGTCGCCAATTGTCAGGGGAGCTGTGCACCACCCACCTAAGCATTTAATGAGATATTATATTAAGAGGGTATTAATTTGTTTCCATTTTCATATGCTTATTAAAATCCCAGACTGGCTGCAGGCACTTAAAAACGGCCCTTTTAATTTTATTTAGACACAGTATACATGTTTTTTGTCTTCATGAAAGAATTAGGGCTTAGATGAACTGTCATGCAGGATTTGTGTGCAGGTCTGGTTTTGCTAAAATTGTAGCGATCAAATGCTTCCACCTGAAGTCACTTACATTGTGGAAACTATCCAATCATGGCCCATGAGGAATACAGCTTAATAAAGGGATGTGCCAGAAACAGAAAACAAAAAACAGAATTAGTGGTACTTTTATCTACCATACATGAAATTACAACACAATGGTGAGTCTGTTAAGATAATATGACTGAATTTTATGAATAAAAATGTAGTTGTGATTCCCAGTTCAAATTGGATGGCCTTAATAGACTTACGACAAATAGCGTTCTTTCTTAAAATCGGATCTCCATTAGGACCCCAATCAATCAGCTTAAAGATCTTGAAATGGGTACTATTTTTGGCATCTGATTCTAATTCCTAGAAAATCAAGTTACAGTATATGTCATTTAAACTGTTATAAAGACCATTAATGTATTTTTATTAGCTTATATTATTGTTTAATATATACGTATATACAATGCCCACTACAATGCCAACTGCATCACTTCTATTTAAATACAGATTTTCTTTGCAACAGATACATAACTCATAAAGATCATGACATTGCTGCTCTATGATTAAACATACAACTGTAAATTTTAAATGTCTTAATCAAAATATAAAACGCAGAAAGGTACATATTAGGTTTTTAGAACATAAAATCATTAGCTTAATGTAAAAACAATCCAATCCAAAGGAATTTAACTATTATGATAGAAATATGTGTATGTATGTATTAAATCTTCTATAAAATAAACATAATATTGGAGGCCTTTGAAATATTAATAACAGTGTTACGATCGGCCACATCCGATGATCACCACATCCGTGCGGTCGAGACAGAAGCCCACCAGGGCGGCGCAAAAGACCACCACTTCCGTGCGGACTGGACAAAAGCCCACCAGGGCGGTGCAGAAGTCTACCATATCCATGCGGTCGTGGCAGAGGGCCACCCGGCCAGCGCAGAAGACCACCACAGTGGGATCGATGACACAGGAGAGCAAGTCTGGTTAGGCAAATCTGAAACATAGAACATGAGCAAGTTTAGGGTGGCCTCCGTGGCCACGACAGGATCAGTCGAGCGCTCAGAGAGTTCGGCTGAGACATGACGAGACCCTAGAAGTTTCGCAGAGACGAGGAGAGGCTCCAGTAATTCAGCAGAGACGTTGAGAGGCTCTGGTAGTTCCGCAGAGGCGTGGAGAGGCTCTGGTAGTTCCACAGAGGCGTAGAGAGGCTCTGGTAGTTCCGCAGAGGCGTGGAGAGGCTCTGGTAGTTCCGCAGAGACGTGGAGAGACTCTGCAGAGTTTAGACTGGATTCAGGAAGATCAATGATGACTTGACTCTGCTCATGAAGATCATTGGTGACTTGACTCTGCTTATGAAGATAATTGGTGACCTGACTCTGCTCATGAAGATCAATGGTGACTTGCCTTTGTCCATGAATATCAATGGTGACTTGCCTTTGTCCATGAATATCAATGGTGACTTGCCTTTGTCCATGAATATCAATGGTGACTAGCCCTGACTCTGGAAGGTCAACGGTGACTAGCCCTGACTCTGGAAGGTCAACGGTGACTAGCCCTGACTCTGGAAGGTCAACGGTGACTAGCCCTGACTCTGGAAGGTCAACGGTGACTAGTCCTGACTCTGTAAGGTCAACGGTGACTAGCCCTGACTCTGGAAGGTCAACGGTGACTAGCCCTGACTCTGAAAGGTCAACGATGACTAGCCCTGACTCGACTCTGGAGGGTCAACGGGAACCTGACTCGACTCTGGAGGGTCAACGGGAACCTGACTCGACTCTGGAGGGTCAACTGTGGCTGACATCCTGTGCAGAGGCGCTGGACAAGCAGCCATCTTGTGCCATGACTCTGGACCGGCAGCCATCTTGGGCAGTGGCGCTGGGCCGGCGACCATCTTGTGCTGTGGCGCTGGGCTTGCGGCCATCTTGTGCTGTGGCGCTGGACTGGCGGCCATCTTGGGCAGTGGTGCTGGGCTGGCAGCCATCTTGTGCTGTGGCGTTGGGCTGGCAGCCATCTTGCGTTGTGACGCTGGACTGGCGACCACCTTGTGCTGTGGTGCTGGGCTGGCGGCCATCTTGTGCAGTGGCGCTGGGCTGGCGGTCCTCCTGTCTGTAGTCCCCGGTCTAAAATCGGCTATCCCGCCGGGAGAGACAGGTGTGGCTGGGGTATTCCACGGAGACCAATGTTGTAAATAAAATACAAACTCACAGAAATTATAGGCGTCCAACCGCTCCATTTCCATTTGAGGAACCGGGTCATCCAGCCCGGTGTTGAAAGTGTCCTTTAGGGCCGCATCATATCCTATCCCCTCAGCTAGAGACCAAAACATTTGTGCCATGGCACCCACCTCATTGCCCTCTTGATGGAGTCCTTCTGTTACGATCGGCGACCCAGTGAAACCCAGGAGACGAGAGATCCAATTGCAGTGTGGGTTTATTTGGGTAATCCAACTCAGAATCCAACATCTAGGGGTCAAAAGCAAAAATCTATCCAAACAAACAAACAAATAAACAGAAAAAGCAATAGGAACAGGAACGGGAACAGGAACGGAAACAGGAATGGGAACAGGCATAGAACCTAGAAACTCGGAATGCGAGGAAACTGGGTGACGGAAGGAAAGGACTCCATGCAGACAAACAGAAAAGGACTGGTTAATATAGGGAAGATAATGACTAACAAGTGAAGACACCTTAGTACAATTAACAGGAGTGCAATTACTGTGATGAAGGGACAAGGCTTTGTGGGAATTGTAGTGCCTACGGTGAGGTGCCTATGGGGAAGTGAGACCACTAGTGGAGACTCAGGGAAACAGAGACCAGACAGCGTGACAAACAGACTCTGAATAAAAGTGTGCATGCCAGAATATAACTTTTCCTCACCAATTACTCCAGCATCTTGAACAGTGCAATAAACAAATGTCATTTATGACAAAAGGGTGGATCAAAGATTTATGCATGATAAAACAGAATATGTTAGTAAAATAAAAGCACAGCTTAAGCAAGTTTATTCAATCTTAGATGTAGGCTATTGCACAACAACCAACATTAAAGCTGTTATTTCTGCAGTAGCAAACCAATGTGCCATTTAGTAGTCACAGGGATTGTCTCTCCCATCTGGCCATTGTAAACTTATCAAACACCACTTCTTCTGCCAACCCTTCTCAAGCTGGCTTGTGCCACTTGCTGCTCTATTTAATTGGGAAAATCACCCCAGAGCGGGTCCTCTGACAGCCAATCAAAGCTCATCTTTCACTAATACTCTAATAGACACTGCAGTCACACTAAGCAGTGTATGTTTCTTCAGCATACTGCTGCATGCACAGTACACTAATGATAGAACTGCTTTAATTTAAGGCCACTGTCTCAGGCTGCTCTGGGTAAGTGATATTTCAGTGGGTTATTTCTCTTCATTAGGACACAGTGTGTATGGGAGCACATGGCACAAAGGTCATGAGGTGCACAGCCTTTGATGGCATCTTATCTGGTCTCTGTGCTGTGACAGGGATTGGGGCTGCATTAGTAGCATTAGTACTGTAGCTATCGTAGTATTGCACATTCCCAAGTCCATAATTGGTCTGTCAGTCCTGCAAGAAAAAGCCCTCCGAGGACTTCATAACAGTCAATGATTTCAAGTTGGCAGAAATGTTCCAGTCGTTAAAAATACTTTTTCTTTCCTAATGTACATTATAGCACAAGAGCTTAATTGTCACTTTAGTTGATCTGTCTGGGTGAAAATAAAGGCCAGAGAAGTATTGCACATATTGTAATAACATATACATTTGCACAAACCTGCAATGACACACAAAATGTTTTAATGTTTCCAACATGTGCAAGTAAACAATAAAGATAATAACATTGTGAGTTATATTTTACAGCCAAGGCCAAGTCTAATATGCAACATTGAATTAGAATTAGAAGAGTGCAGCAGAGCAACAGGAAACTTTCAACAAATATGCAAAATGCAAACAGAAAAATGTCCCCTATGTCCTTGTTCCGTTGAAAAGGTTCAGGAGGTCTTGTGCCAGTCATTTCGAGTGAAATTGCTGTCTACTTTAAATCATATCTTGTCCGCAGGACTGCTCAATGAGAGGAAATGAGGAAAATTGCCTTACCTCAACCCCACATCAACAAAGACAACGACTAGCACCAAATGGATGGTAAATTATTGCCTTCATTACAAACTGAACACTGAGATACATATATTTATTTGCAATTTAAAATTGCAAATAAAGTTTAAAAATAAAGGGACTCACTGGTACAGCTTAATCTGTTTTCATTCATACTAGACCACTTCAACTATCAAAGTAGTGTATTTGTTTTTAGAGTTGGGATACTTGGACTCTGACTTTGGGCTGCAATTCTGAAAGAACTTGGACTTGTACCCATTCAGGTGGATTTATACTTAAACATAACACAAATTCAGACATTGTGTTAAAACAAAAACCTTCCAATTAGGAAAACAAGACATAAATAACTACCTCAAAACCAGTTGGTCTTGGACTTAGGCTCTAACCGGTCTTAACAAGGTGGAATTGCTCGGACCCAACACTATTTGTTTTTAGCCACAATCTATCACAAATGCACCTCGTATTCGGTGGAACACATTGTCATGTTTCTCAAACATCAAACAATTAAAACTACTTAAAATCTATTTTAAAAAAAACATGTTGACTATCCACTTTAACATTGTTCTGTGGTAGGTGTGTGAACAAGTTCTTCATTATTCTAGTTGTCACATATCCTTTCTGCTGCATGTTCATGCATCGTGATTTGAAAAAATGATCTGTGCAAAATTACAAAAACATGTTACAAAACATTTTATCTTAGATAATTTATAATGCCCCTTTTTTCACATGTGAATTTCTTTTTCTTTTATTTTTTTCCTCAATGAAGTAAACCACTCAGCATGTACAGAGACCACAGTGAGAAGAGCAGTAATCCTATTTTTCCCCTCTGTCTCAACTCCTTGGCTGTCTGAAGTCCTAATTCTTTTATATCCTTTTATCAAGCTGATCTGTTCTACAAGGCTAGGAAGCACCCTGATGAACAGCCATCAGCTGGCTAATAGATTCACTCAGTTGAGAGTTACAGATCTCTGCCAGAACAACTGGTAGAAACAATAAAATATTGCAGCAGTTTATGATTATCCTTAAAACAATAAAATTGACCTGAACCTGACAAAATAGTTATTAAAGCTGCCAAGTTTAAGGTATTTAAAGGTCAAATATAGGATTGACCATAACAGCAAAAAATACGTTTAAAATTGTATGTATTTTAAAAGAAATTTAATTTATATCTACTGTCACCCCCCATTTTTTAAATAGGCATTAAAATGCACTATCCAAACTAAAATTGCTGTAATTTATGAACACTTTGGAATATAAACTTAAGTTAGGTCTCTTTTTAAAGAAGAAAATTAGCAGATTGTGGCTAAAGTTGAACTTTTTGAAGTATCAAAAAGTTATAGAAGTTTAAATGTACTGTAAATAATGAGTGCTATATTAATTTTATTTTATTTTATTTATTATAAATATTTTACATAACAGGTTTTACTCTAAAATTGGTATAAAATTAAAGCCTTGTGTCTAAATAAGTTATGTTACAAATTTGAAGTTGATGTGAAAAAAAATGAGGTTCCTGTGAGATTTTATTTAGGGCGTCATACCACACACAGCCACTGGGAGTCATCAAAACTATTTAGAATTTTGCTTAACGAATTTTTCTCTAGATTTCTCTGTGAATTTGACTTCTATCTCAAAATAACCACCAAATATGAAATCCTGAGACTCAGACCTTTCCAGTGATATGTTTGTTGCCAAGATTATAAAAAGTTTTGGTTCTAGAAGACCGTAATGCATAATGTTTTATGACACTTGACCCTGCCCAGTAAGGGGGAGGTGACCGCCATTAAATTTTAAAGTACCATTTCCATGGTAAAGCAATGTCCGATTTCAAAATGGTATTCACAGGATGAATATTGGGCTTCTAAGCTTTCAAATGATATATGATTTATGATGATTACTACAAGATTTTATAGAGAAAAAGACAACAACAACAAAAAGAGTGCCAAGCATCCCACAGGTGGGACAGTGACAGTTATATATTGTGATAAAATATTCATGTTTATTAAATTAAAATGCTACAGAAATTATGGTATGTTTGAATTTTTAACATCTGTTTTGAAAATGTATGCATATTTAAAAGCTCATGTGACAGATTCAGCAGAGCAAATTCCAAAAGAGACTGAAACATTTAAATACAAAAATAAAGTTACTATTAAAAAAAAGAAAAAGTAAAGTGAAAAAATAAATAAGTGAATAGGTAAATGAAAAAATGAATGTGTCCTTAATAATAATGAACAGGAGTGATGTTATCATAAAAATGAACAAGAATAAGGGATGTTTGAGGCACTTTTACATAAACACATAAATACACAGACACACAGACATACATACATAAATATATGAATAGAACCAGAGAGGAATTAATGGAAAGAGGAGAAGCTTGTCTTCCAAATTTATTGCATCCACTTTATTTTTCAATGCATAAGCTTTTTTGTGTGTGTGTGTGTGTGTGTGTGTGTGTGTGTGTGTGTGTGTGTGTGTGTGTGTGTGTGTGTGTGTGTGTGTGTGTGTGTCTGAATATGCAAGATTTCTAATTCATTAGCTGCTGTAATAACTTGGAGAATAACAAAATGGACAAATGTACAAAATTAAATATTGTGTTTATGATTATATAAAAAAATAATTATATTTTTTTTCATAAATTAAATCAATGTGATAATAAATAAATAAATAACCAGTTTCAAACATCAAGCAGTATAATTAACTTTTTAACTATTAAAATAACTGGAAGCAACTGCACATTAAATAAAAAATGCCCATGTCCACTATTGCATTTAAAATTAGATAGATACTGTACGTAATCTAAACTACTGTACGGAGTCAAAATTTGTGTTGCAATATTATTTTAAAATAATAAAATAATTATTTAATATGTATTGTTATATATTATTGCTTGCATATATTCTATGCTTAGACTTAAAGAGATGGACCACAGCTTATGAATAGTCATGAAACGCTCGTTTGACAGACTGGGACTGGTGCCTTCATGAGGGACACAGTGATGACTAAGATGTGTAAATGGTAGCAGAGCCATTATATACAGTAGCATTGTTACCTGACCATTCAAGGATAAATTGCTACTTTGTAAATGAAATTGTTATTTTGTTTCAGTGCATTCATATTCATTTTCTCATGCCTTTGATACATTCACAAGATGATAATATTTTGTACTCAGTGTTACTTTATTATAATTCCATGAAAGACAATGTAACAGTTAGCCAGCTCATTAATATTGCAAATATTAATAACTTTTTCAAAAAACGCAGTCATATATAGTTAAACATATTTTGATGAACACAAGTTGAACTACATCAGAAAAGCATTATGCATCTTTAATTTTTGCATACAGGGAAATAAGAACTTATAAGCCATTGCATAAAAAAAGAAGAAGAAAGAAGGTCAGCAAAGATGGCAAAATACATTGAATTTTATCTCAGTGAAAAGACACGCCTTTGAAGCAGAATCATTTCCATCACCTCCTTAAAGTGGCCCTCTGAAAATTCATTTAGCCCTCATTATTACATTGATCTAATCAGCTCGCTCCAATTTTTGTTAAAAAATCAGATCCATAGTCTAGGGGTTTTGAAAGCCCTTTGCTACTAATGATGGCTTTGTTCCATAAAAAGTGATTTCCTGGCTGAAGAAACATTGACTTTGTCCCCTGTTGTGCTGTATGCAACTTTCTCCATATGCTTCTCATATCAATGAATATTCCCATGATGAAACGGATGGTCCGCCCAACAATTATTCACTCTCACACTTTCATTTCTTGGGACCAACTGGCCCTTTTTCACTAAAACTATCAGAGATAGGGCCTGACTAGTAATTTTATTTTTTTTCTGGAATACAATAACCTTATCTGTGACTAGATCAGATGTAGTGTTCGGATTTCAGTGCTCAGTTATGGGAATGTGGTGATTCGCCCACTGCGCTGTGTAATTTAATCAACATCACCTGAGAGATGCAGGACAGATGGTCTGTACGCAAGCGAATAACGGCAAGCATAGAGCAGCACAATGGTTTATGTTGGTTGTTGCATTCTGCACACGCATCAGCGATAAGATGTCTGCACCTACACTGTTGTAATCTCTGTTGTCGAAGATATATTTAAAAGGACTTCGCTGCGCAATACTTTACAAAATAATTGCACCTCTAAGCAACATCACACTTACGATGAACATTTTTGGATGAAAGAAAATTGGTTCAGATGTTTGAAAAGAATGAGTTCACATGTGATTATTTTTCCAATCATTTCAACGATTTTAAAAGCAATGGCAATAAGACACTGAGAGTTTATTACTTTCCCACGTGTATCTAGTTTTGTCATTAGCTGAATCACCCTTTCATTACTCATCATTAACCTCAGAAACATTTTTTTTTCTAGCATATAGTGGTTTCACTCTAAGTTTACAACTGACCTTGTGTATTACTGCTAATGAGGTCACCACTCGTTTTTCCTTTGAAAGGTGAAATTCAATAAAAGAAATTGTCACCGGGTGACTATTCTGAGCTGAACTTTTTTTTTTTTCGGGCGGAACTGGAGTGTGGGAAATATTTCCGCCCGGACTAATTTAAGTGAAACACGAGTTCTGTTCCGTTTGGCCAAGGCGGGGAAATTATCCCAGATACACGGCAGGTGTGGGAAGAGGACGTGTCGGATACTGATTGGATGATCGGGAAGGAAGCAGAGATATAAAAGGGGCTGGTTTATGAATAGGAAGAGAAGTTTTTTTTAGTTCCACTGTTGTTCCACACGATACGGACATGGCTGGTGTGGCGTGGATGTTGTGATTTACGGGCTGCAACGGAGAATCCAAGGAAAGTGGATATTGGAAGTGCGGAGGAAGATAAGTGCCCAACCTTTTTGTATGTTGTGTTTACATCTTATTGGGGATTGGGTTGAAGGAGCGATCCTATGTTTGGAAGGCCCCTGGGTGAAGGAGATCATTGAATTCGTATTGGGAGAGGACAAGACTGTGTACTGGCGGGTGAAAACTTTATGAACATTCCTTGTATATTGTGGAGAGTGGATGACGGATGAGGAGGGAGACTAACTGCCTTTGAGAAAGAGTTCCGACTGCATATTTCCCCGTAGCAGTGGGTAATCCCCCCCCCCCTCTCTTGTGTTGATCTAATAATCCTCAGTGCTCGTGTGTTTACTCAGGGTTGATAGTAGTGCCTTGTGTTGGAGATCGCTGGGAAAGACGGAGAGACTCCGGTGTACGATATATACGCCTGCCGTGGTCTGCCCCCTGCCTTCGTCCATCTGACACGCCCCGCCAGGACTCTGAGCCCGAAACGGGAATACACCACGGATCTTCTTTCACTGAGTGTGTGGAGTGTGGTGAGTGCTGCTATATTGAAGTGTACACACGAGAAGAATTGTAGTGCCTTTGTGGTGTGTGGTGTTTGTCCGTGGCTGTGTCCCCGGTCGTAGGAAGAGATCTGACGGAGAGGAGCAGTGTATTGGTGGTGACCACAGTCTTTACCTTCAGTAAGCTGGAGCTTGGACGTGTTGGAGGCGCCTCTGGAGGAGGTTGGATGACGTCGCCCACGCAGCGATCTCTGTAAGCTTTTAGATCAAAGCCTTACCCTTGCATCCACGTGACGTTGTGTCATTTGCCTTGTCAGCAACCACTGGCCTTGTCCATGTCGTCTGTGCTGTCTCTTCGACGAGGGAAGTGAAGGACAACAGCCGATCCTCCCCCGTGTGCCCTCCTGCCAAGCTGGGCGGGAAGCCCAGTATTGTTTGCAGTCTCACTTGTAAGGCCCACCAGCCGTAGGTCATCGACCAAACCCGTATCTGCTTGGAATACCGACCTCTGAATATCTTCAGTGGTGAGTAGCCAGTTCACAGCCCAGCCATGTGAATACTTACCTGTGTATTGAACTCTGCACTTACCTGAGAGCTAGAAACCCCTGCATGCTAACAGCCCAGCCCTGTGAATACTCACCTGTGTATTGAACTATGTACTTAACTGAGAGCTAGAACCCCTGCATGCCAACAGCTCAGCCCTGTGAATACTTACCTGTGTTTTGAACTCTGTACTTACCTGAGAGTTAGAAACCCCTGTATGCTAACAGCCCAGCCCTGTGAATACTCACCTGTGTATTGAACTCTGTACTTCCCTTAGAGCTAGAACCCCTGCACGCCAACAGCTCAGCCCTGTGAATACCCATCTGTATTGAACTCTGTACTTACTTGAGAGCTAGAAACCCCTGCATGCTAACAGCTCAGCCCCGTGAATACTCACCTGTGTATTGAACTCTGTACTTACTTGAGAGCTAGAAAACCCTGCATGCTAACAGCTCAGCCCTGTGAATACTCACCTAGGTTCCACTTCGAGTTGAGCGACCGCGGCTCCCCAATGGCGGACGAGGCAGTGCCAGAGGCCCCACCCTGAGTCATGCCCATTTTTCTGGGAGCCCCCTGGGCACCGAAGTATGGAGGGCCGGGATCTGAGATACGGCTGTCGGAATGGAAAGCCCAGGTTGAATATCTGGCTGGGATCCAAGGATTGAGCACCTCCCAGAAACTGCAGTTTGTGATAAATTCCCTAGAGGGGGAGGCCCGACGGGAGGTTCAGGCTACCCCAGAGGAGGTTCGAGCTACTGCACAAGCTGTATTGGACTTCCTCATAGGACAATATGGGGATGCGACCCCAGTAGCGGTCCTTCGGGCCCAGTTTTTCTATTGCAAGCAAGGGCAGCAACAATCCTTAAGGGCCTTCGCACTAAGGCTGCGGGAGCAGTTCATCAGGCTGCGAGAGAAGCGGGACCATGGCCTGGGAGAGGGGCTGCGAGAGGGCCCAGTCCGTCAGAGTCTACGCGTCCAATTTCGCAGAGACCCAGCTATGATGTTTGAAGACCTGAGAGCAGAGGCTCTGGCCCTAGAAGCGGATCAGGCGGGAGTGGTAGATTCCCCAGTGTGTGCGGCAGTGAGTGGAGAAGCAGCAGCTGCCTCTGGATCAGGGGATTGGAAACAGGCCTTACGTTCT
The DNA here is from genome assembly GCF_963082965.1 of Carassius carassius. Lineage (NCBI taxonomy): Eukaryota > Metazoa > Chordata > Actinopteri > Cypriniformes > Cyprinidae > Carassius > Carassius carassius. The sequence continues at coordinate 28,534,647 of NC_081756.1, read as the reverse complement.
GAGCTCTTGAAGGATGTCCGAGAGCAGATGGCAGAGTTATCTAAAACCCTCCTAGAAGAGGTGCGACGAGGCCCCCAACGCTTACCACCAATGTCACGGGAGCGGTCGCACTCCGAGGGAGGATGAGGTCTGGAGAGACGTCCAGTACGGGAGACCCGAGCCCGTTTTCAGTGGGACGAACAGGGACGCCCCATTTGTAACCGGTGTAGTGAGCCAGGGCATTATATTCGCCAATGCGGCTCTCGACGGGGTTCCGAAGGGGATTTTTAGGTCGGCCGGCCACTGTGGGTCAAGTGGCTGGGACCTTTGTGAGTGACCCAAATTGGATGAGCGCCCCCAGGAATCAGCTGATCGGGCACAGCCCAGTGGTAGAGGTACGGATCCATGGGGTGAAGATACGTTGTCTGGTAGACACTGGGTCTCAAGTCACCTTAGTCTCAGAGAGCCTGTCCAAGGAGCTGTTTCAGGGTAGCCAGGTACAGGGAACAGAAGCACCCTGGCTGACCTTGCGGGGGGCTAATGGACTGGAGATCCCCTATGTCGGATATCTAGTTACAGATTTGGAGATTCATGGAATCACTGTGCCTCAGAAGGGGGTCGTTATTGTCCGAGATCATTGCCTGGGAACCCATAAAGCCCTGTTGGGGATGAACGTAATTGCGGACTGCTGGGAGGAGTTGTTCCAGGCTAGGCCTAAGAAAACCCTACCACCAGCGGAGAGACAAGAATGGGAAAGGATAGAGGCTGATTGTCGTCGGGTACACATGGCCAAGGCACGGAGGAGTCAAGAAGGTATCAGGCGGGTTGCCTGCCGCTACGCCATTTCTATACCAGCAAGAAGTGAGGCTATTGTCTGGGCAAGAGTACCATCGCACGAGTGCGGGTCGTCAGGCTGGGTGCTGGTCGAGCCCCATATGGACTGCCAGAGTGTAGCAGTGGCCCATGGATTGGCAGTGGTTCGCCGAGGCCGAGTCCCGGTGAAGATACGGAACGAGAGCCCTTACCCCGTCAATTTACATCGTCACCAGCGGTTGGTCCTGGTGACCATGGTGGATGCCCATCAGGAGCGAGAGGGCCGGGAAGTCAGCTTCCGGCAGGTGTGCCCTATGGTCGTAGAAGTGACCTTGGCCCAGACAGACTCATCCCTGGAACAGATCGGAAATGAGGTGCCTGCTCACCTGGCTAGAGAGTCCCTACAGGGAGAAGGGCTAGATGAAAGCCAGAGTAAACAATTGCAGGATCTCCTTACCAAGTGGCAACATGTGTTCTCCAGACATGATGAGGACTATGGCTGTACCGGCGTAGTGAAACATCAGATACCCACTGGCGACGCCCCGCCTAGTCGTGAGAGATACCGTCCAGTACCACCCACTCTGTATTCGGAGGTTCGTACTCTGCTGCAGGGAATGCTGGACAAGGGGATTGTCCGGGAGAGCAGTAGTCCATGGGCGGCCCCGATTGTCCTCGTCCAGAAGAAGACGGGAGCTTGGAGATTTTGTGTAGACTATCGGAAATTAAATCAAGTCACAAAGAAAGATGCTTTTCCTCTGCCGCGGATCGAGGACTCTCTTGCCAGCCTGACACGGTCTGTATGGTACTCCACTTTGGATCTTGCGAGTGGGTATTGGCAAGTCCAGGTCGAGGGGGTCGACCGAGAGAAGACTGCTTTCACCACTCCCTTTGGGCTTTTCGAGTGGGACCGTATGCCCTTTGGCCTATGCAATGCACCGGCCACGTTCCAACGGCTGATGCAGCGGTGTCTGGGTGGCCAGTTGGTGGACTCTACGCTGGTATATCTAGATGATGTCATCGTCTATTCCCCAGATTTTGAGTCCCATCTGCGACACCTGGAGGATGTGTTCCGGGCCATGGAGCAGTATGGGTTGAAGCTGCAGCCAGAGAAGTGCCACCTGTTGAGGAAGGAGGTGAAGTTTCTGGGCCATTGTGTGAGTGCCTCGGGGGTCTCGGTTGATCCCGAGAAGGTGGCGGCTGTGCAGGGCTGGGAGGCGCCGAAAACCGTGAGGCAAGTTCGGTCCTTTTTGGGTTTCGTCAGATATTATCGGCGATTCATCAAGGATTTTTCAAAAATTGCCAAACCCTTAAATCAGCTGTTGGCAGGGACTGGGCGCCCTCGTGGCCGTGGGTCTCCCTCCATTGCTTGGAGCCCGGTGTGTGAATCGGCATTTCAAAAGCTGAAGCAAGAGCTGCTCCAGGCTCCGATCTTGGGCTATGCGGATTATTCACAACCTTTCACCTTGTACACAGATGCCAGCAACCTCGGGTTCGGGGCAGTGTTAGCTCAGCAGCAGCAAGGCTAGAGCGAGTGATCGCCTATGCTAGCCGAAGCCTTCACCCGGCAGAAAGGAACGATTCGAATTACAGTTCATTTAAGCTGGAGTTGCTGGCTTTGAAGTGGGCCCTGAGTGAAAAATTCAAAGACTACTTGTGGGGTGCTAAAGTACAGGTGGTAACAGACAACAACCCCCTGGTCCACTTACAGACGGCAAAGCTAGGGGGCAGTGGAGCAAAGATGGGTGGCCCAGCTGGCAAACTTTGACTACCTGATCCATTATCGGCCAGCCCGGGAGCACACGAATGCCGACGTCTTGTCCAGACTCCCGGAGGCACAGCAGACGGTGGGTGAACAAGAGTTACCGATAGGCCAGGAGGAAGGGCTGGCAGTGGGGGTTGTGGAGGTATCGGGGGCTCCACAGGAGGCTGTGCCAGTGAGCTGGGGCTGGGACCCGCAACTATGGAGGGAGCGTCAGGAGGAGGACCAGGATTTGAGAACGCTAGGTCATTGGTTAAGACTGAGGAGGGGGCCAACGAAGGTGGAACGGCGAGCCCAGACTCACAAGGTGAGGAAGCTGCTGGGGCAGTGGGCACGCCTTGGCTTGAGGGATGGGGTGATATGCAGGACCATTAAAGACTCGAAGTCGGAAAAACAGGTCTGCCAGGTGGTGGTGCCAGGAGGCCAGGTGCAGGCTTTGTTAGAGGCCTACCATACACAATTGGGGCATCAGGGGAATGAGAGGACATTGTCGCTCTTGGGGCGACATTTCTACTGGCCCGGGATGGAGGCCGCTGTGAGTTTGTTCATTCAAGCATGCCCTCGATGTACCCGGTTTAAGGCTCGGAAGGAGGCGAAAGCCCCGATGGTTCCGATACAGGCCAGGGCCCCATTGCATATCCTGGCCATGGATTATCTGACCCTGGGCAGGCCAATGGACCGCTACCAAAACATCTTGGTGGTCACTGACCTGTTTACCAAGTATGCTTGGGCCATCCCGACTTTGGATCAGACAGCCAATGTGACCACCACCGCTTTATGGAGGGCAGTGATTCAGCCTTTCGAATGCCCAGAATTCTTGCACAGCGACCAGGGGCCGAACTTTGAGTCCAGAGTGATCAGGGAGTTGTGTCGGGTGTATGGATGTACAAAGACCCATACTACCCCCTACCATCCCCAAGGGAATGGGTGCTGCGAACGCTTCAACCAGACTCTGTTGAGTCTACTGGGTACGCTGGACCAGGAACGTCAGAACGATTGGGTGAATAACCTTCCTGCACTGGTCCAGGCCTATAACAATAGCGTCCATAGCACTACGGGGTATGCCCTGACCTACCTGATGTTCGGGAGACACGTGCGGTTGCCGACGGACTTGGTATTGGGGGTGGCTACGTTGGAGGAGACCTCGAGTTTAACCGAGTTGGTAGGACGCCACTACCAGCGCCTTCACTCCGCCTATGAGCAAGTTTCGGGGAGGATAAATGCTGCTGCAATTAAGAACAAGCAGATGTATGATCGAACGGCCCGAGAAGCCCCGTTGTTACCAGGAGAGAGAGTGCTGGTACGGGACAACCGGCGACAGGGGAAAGGGAAGTTGAGTGACCGTTGGGAGTCTGTTCCATATGTGGTGCAGCGGCCGGGGCAGCCGGTCTATGTACTTCGACCTGAGGGGAAGGCTGGACCAGAATGGGTATTACATCGCAACTTGATTCGGCCGTGCCCGAACTACCCTAGATCCCCCCTAGAGGCGCCACCAGCCCCGACTGTGTGCGTCCCACCGCTGCAAGGATGGGCCATAGTTCAGAGGCTCCCAGAGGCTGAGCCAAGGGGACTGGACCCCGGATCACCACCCAGACGGTCCCAACGAGAGAACCAAGGACGGCCCCCCGAGAGGTATGGGGACTGGGTTGAACAACCACGTTCTAGGGACTAGAACGATATGGTGGGGGAGGATGTCACCGGGTGACTATTCTGAGCTGAACTTTTTTTTTTCCGGGCGGAACTGGAGTGTGGGAAATATTTCCGCCCGGACTAATTTAAGTGGAACACGAGTTCTGTTCCGTTTGGCCAAGGCGGGGAAATTATCCCAGATACACGGCAGGTGTGGGAAGAGGACGTGTCGGAAACTGATTGGAGGATCGGGAAGGAAGCAGAGATATAAAAGGGGCTGGTTTATGAACAGGAAGAGAAGTTTTTTTTAGTTCCGCTGTTGTTCCATACGATACGGAAGTGGCTGGTGTGGCGTGGATGTTGTGATTTACGGGCTGCAACGGAGAATCCAAGGAAAGTGGATATTGGAAGTGCGGAGGAAGATAAGTGCCCAACCTTTTTGTATGTTGTGTTTACATCTTATTGTGGATTGGGTTGAAGGAGCGATCCTATGTTTGGAAGGCCCCTGGGTGAAGGAGATCATTGAATTCGTATTGGGAGAGGACAAGACTGTGTACTGGCGGGTGAAAACTTTATGAACATTCCTTGTATATTGTGGAGAGTGGATGACGGATGAGGAGGGAGACTAACTGCCTTTGAGAAAGAGTTCCGACTGCATATTTCCCCGTAGCAGTGGGTAATCCCCCCCCCTCTCTTGTGTTGATCTAATAATCCTCAGTGCTCGTGTGTTTACTCAGGGTTGATAGTAGTGCCTACTCACCTGTGTATTGAACTCTGCACTTACCTGAGAGCTAGAAACCCCTGCATGCTAACAGCCCAGCCCTGTGAATACTCACCTGTGTATTGAACTCTGTACTTACCTGAGAGCTAGAACCCCTGCACGCCAACAGCTCAGCCCTGTGAATACTTACCTGTGTATTGAACTCTGTACTTACCTGAGAGTTAGAAACCCCTGTATGCTAACAGCCCAGCCCTGTGAATACTGACCTGTGTATTGAACTCTGTACTTACCTGAGAGCTAGAAACCCCTGTATGCTAACAGCTCAGCCCTGTGAATACCCATCTGTATTGAACTCTGTACTTACTTGAGAGCTAGGAACCCCTGCATGCTAACAGCTCAGCCCCGTGAATACTCACCTGTGTATTGAACTCTGTACTTACCTGAGAGCTAGAAACCCCTGTATGCTAACAGCTCAGCCCTGTGAATACCCACTTGTATTGAACTCTGTACTTACCTGGGAGCTAGAACCCCTGCAGGAAGGAAGCAGAGATATAAAAGGGGCTGGTTTATGAACAGGAAGAAAAGTTTTTTTTAGTTCCGCTGTTGTTCCATACGATACGGAAGTGGCTGGTGTGGCGTGGATGTTGTGATTTACGGGCTGCAACGGAGAATCCAAGGAAAGTGGATATTGGAAGTGTGGAGGAAGATAAGTGCCCAACCTTTTTGTATGTTGTGTTTACATCTTATTGTGGATTGGGTTGAAGGAGCGATCCTATGTTTGGAAGGCCCCTGGGTGAAGGAGATCATTGAATTCGTATTGGGAGAGGACAAGACTGTGTACTGGCGGGTGAAAACTTTATGAACATTCCTTGTATATTGTGGAGAGTGGATGACGGATGAGGAGGGAGACTAACTGCCTTTGAGAAAGAGTTCCGACTGCATATTTCCCCGTAGCAGTGGGTTATCCCCCCCCCCCTCTCTTGTGTTGATCTAATAATCCTCAGTGCTCGTGTGTTTACTCAGGGTTGATAGTAGTGCCTTGTGTTGGAGATCACTGGGAAAGACTCCGAGACTCCGAGACTCCCTGCCTTCGTCCATCTGACACGCCCCTCCAGGACTCTGAGCCCGAAACGGGAATACACCACGGATCTTCTTTCACTGAGTGTGTGGAGTGTGGTGAGTGCTGCTATATTGAAGTGTACACACAAGAAGAATTGTAGTGCCTTTGTGGTGTGTGGTGTTTGTCCGTGGCTGTGTCCCCGGTCGTAGGAAGAGATCTGACGGAGGGGAGCAGTGTATTGGTGGCGACCACAGTCTTTACCTTAAGTAAGCTGGAGCTTGGACGTGTTGGAGGCGCCTCTGGAGGAGGTTGGATGACGTCGCCCACGCGGCGATCTTTGTAAGCTTTTAAATCAAAGCATTACCCTTGCATCCACGTGACGTTGTGTCATTTGCCTTGTCAGCAACCACTGGCCTTGTGCATGTCGTCTGTGCTGTCTCTTCGACGAGGGAAGCGAAGGACAACAGCCGATCCTCCCCCGTGTGCCCTCCTGCCAAGCTGGGCGGGAAGCCCAGTATTGTTTGCAGTCTCACCTGTAAGGCCCACCAGCCGTCAGTCATCGACCAAACCCGTATCTGCTTGGAATACCGACCTCTGAATATCTTCAGTGGTGAGTAACCAGTTCACAGCGTGCGTGCAAACCCCTGCACGCTAACAGCCCAGCCCTGTGAATACTCACCTGTGTATTGTACTCTGTACTTACCTGAGAGCTAGAAATCCCTGTATGCTAACAGCCCAGCCCTGTGGAAACTCACCTGTGTATTGAACTTTGTACTTACCTGGGAGCTAGGACCCCTGCACGCTAATAGCCCAGCCCTGTGGAAACTCACCTGTGTATTGAACTTTGTACTTACCTGAGAGCTAGAACCCCTGCACGCCAACAGCTCAGCCCTGTGAATACCCACCCGTATTGAACTCTGTACTTACCTGGGAGCTAGAACCCCTGCACGCTAACAGCCCAGCCCCGTGAATATCCACCTGTGTATTGAACACTGTACTTACCGGAGGGCTAGAACCCCTGCACGCTAACAGCCCAGCCCTGTGAATACTCACCTGTGTCTTGAACTTTAAACTTACCTGGAGAGGAGTCTGCTGGAAATCAAGGGCTGAAGTGGAGTGCTGTCTAGGAAGGGCTGAAGAGTAGCATTATCGAGGACTGGAATCCGTATCTGTGGACAAAAATAGTTCGAGTCATCAGTAGTTTTAAAGTTTCCTCTCCCCTTTTCCCCAAACTTTTAAATAAATAAAATTTTTAATTTTTAATCTTGGTTGTCTGTCCGTTCATTGGGGTGTTGTGGGACATCCTCGAGGTGGAAGTTAGAGGGAGGAGCGAGACCCGTTAAATTGGTGGTCCGCTCTGACCTGCGACAAAATTAAAATTGTAGACCATTCTTTGATAGGGCAGTTGTACACTTTACAAGGTTGCTCACTTATTTTTGGTGCTTGTGTATAAATAGGATTCTGGTTTAAAGCATTCTTGGTAAGTGCACTGAAATGAAACGCATAACTTTATTGTCGTGCCTAATGATGTTTTCATTTTCCATCAATATTGTCAGTATGATCTTACATTCATCACCACTGTCAGTATCATCTTCCTCACAATCAGTCATGTGCAGCCCAAAAGCATGTCAAACAAAATCAGGAAATTAGGAAATATTTGCTGACAGCTTTGTTTTCTGTCAAATAAAGTCAGATGCATCTGTCTATGAGGAACTGAAATGTAAATTCCACTTTGGATGCATATTCTTTATCAAATTTGTTCTTGTTTTGTCAACAAATTGTAATGACTGAGAAAGCATATTTGAATAAAAGCACACTTTTATTCTGTTTACATTGCAAAACCGAAATTATAATAAGCTACTCTTTCCTTTTGCACTTTCTACTTTCTTATTATAGAACTTTTTATGTGTGTGGGTAAGTGAAAATGAAAAGTCTAGTCAGCTCAGCCAAAAGAAAAATGCTGCTTGACAGTCTGTTTATACACAAAAGCAGACTGGCAAAATGCTCTGTCATCTCTGTTTGTCCATTTGACCAAATATGTCTCATAACCTATAAAGAGCAAAAGAAAAAACACAGACTCTGGGGACGAGCAAAGAGATACTCTGGTTCCAGCTGAGATCAAGGCAATCGATTGTAGAGCAGTAAAAGAAATTTAAACAAGTCAAGAAAAATCGTTGGGGTGTATAAATACATTTGGGAGTTTGTGGAAAATGCTGGATCTGGGAAATGAAGAGAGTGAAGAGGGACTTAAAATATGAACAGTCTGTTTATAACCTCCTCATTCCAACAGTTCAGGATGTTTTATACACATATGTATCATGTCATTTTAACTGGACATTTGGATTCGTTGTCTATTGTTTGATACAGTATTACACACACTGCATGATAATAATAACAATGTGAAAGTTACTTCAGGAAATAATGACACATTAAATAGATGTTCATATTACATGCTACTTGCACATGTAATGCAGCTATAACATCAAATTAGTGTAGTAGACTTGCATTATTTGCATTATATGCATAATCATATGGATAATAATTATTTTAGTATTTCATCTGATTCACCTGCTAGTTGAAAAATGTAAACGAAGTAGACTGTAATATTTGCTTTTATCTTGCAACAGTCGTGAAAATAAATTGTATGCACATAAGGCCAAATTCAATTTATTAAATAGTTTCCCTCTACAGAAAAACAGAGTTATTGTAATTATTGCATTTCAAATTAATTTCATAACTATATAAATTTCCTCTTTCAGGACTGAGAAGGATAAACAGCCCAGTTTGTTCCCCAGTGCTGTTAGTTTTTATCGTTAATTTTGTGATTTCTGTGAAGAGTTTCTAGCAGGGCACATGAGGGCAGTCCTCATTCAATATGCTAAAGCCGCCGAGCTTTTTGAGTCTTTCTAATTAAACTTGTGCATAATGGTCCACACATCAGCATGCATACAAAACATAATGTGCTTACAATCTTTCTGAAAACATGAAAGTGTTTTCTATGTTTGTGTTTATCCAGAGTGATTCCCTAAGGTAGATTAACCTTCATCCAGCAGAAAACTTAAAAGAAATGTACCAAACACACCTCCAGTGTTGCAGTTAGATTCCATATATACATCAAATACATGCCTACTACCATTTATTACTGTTGTGTCTGCATATTCCATATGCAAATATAAATATGCCAGAATACAAAAGGTCCTATATCTTTATGCCTATTAATATAAAATGCTGCTTCATATATTCATCATATAGTATGTACAAGAAATTCACCTTTTTATGCCACTTTTAATGGTTATGATAACACTGCAAGTATCAGTAATAGCAAGAGCTAAATATTTCAGTTTGGTCTGACTCGAGACAAAAAAAATAAATAGGGTTGACTTGCTTTCCTTACCCCTCTGTGCCCATTCAGTTGAACTGCTGAAGAAACTGGCTGCAGCTGCTTCAGGCCAATGATTCAGCCTGTCAACCCCACTGGAGAAAGAGCCAAAAACACAGTGACATCCCCAATGCCAACACCCTCAGCATTTTCACTGTCCCCATATTTGCCAAAAAGTGCACAATCCAAGTTTTAATTATAGAAGTATTTAAGCATGTTTGTATATAAAGGCACTACTTTCACGTCTCACATTACTTCACAGAATGGGGGAAAAAAGATATCAGAGGACTGCTATCATATTACTATAATATAACTATGGTTGCAGTGTTCATATTGTTGCTAGGCTGATGTTTTGAACATTATCCTTAGCGGAAAAAAAAAAAAGATCAAATCAATGTCATGTCCACATTTATTTTTTAGGTGAATAGCACCAGGGTTTTGATCATCCTTAAAGGTTCTTTATTAGAATTGATGGTTCCATGAATAACCTTTAACATTCATAAAATCTTTCCAGTCCACAAAAGGTCCTTAAAGTGGAAAAAGATTCATTAGATTATTAAAATGTTCTCCACACTAAGGAGAAAAAAAAGGATTATTTTGGGTTCCCTAAATAACCTTTCAGTGAACAGTTCTTTAAAGAATATTTTTCTTAATATGAAGATCGTTTTAATAATCTAAAAAACATTTTTAAAAAAAAAAAAAAGATTCTTAAGTGTGTGTTCACTGAAAGGTTTATTGGTGAACCTAAATATGGTTCCTCCTTGACATCACTGTGAAAATCCCATTTTGGAGCCTTTATTTTTAAGCAGTGACCAGACACATTATCCGGTACTAAGCATGTTTATTTGTAGTTATTATTGTGTTCTTTGTTCAGCATCGTTACCTCTTCAAGTAGAATAGATACAAGTGTATCAGATACATAGGCATATGCTCCAAAGAGTGTGTATCAAGTTGGCTCTCCACCAGCCATCTGAACCTTTAATCAGCAGTGTGGCTGAAATCCAGAGTAAACAAATGAATCGACTGCAAGACTGAATATCTATGATACCCTCTGCAAAAAAAAAAAAAAAAACACACTGAGAGAACATGGTCCGCCAAATATTGTCTAAAATCTCTGTCAAAGTCATTTGCAAAAACATATTCCAGACAAAACTGTGAACATGTGAACAGCTGTGACTTTAGTTAAGAGGTTTTTGACTTTCTGACTAAATGTGAATGGATGCTACAGAGGAGAAGTCATTATGTTCATAGTTACAGCTGCGTTGAGCTAAATAGGTCAGTACTGTTGGGTTAGTATCTGTGTGGCACACATTTATTCAATTATTTATATCTCCCCCTCATGCTCACCAACCCTGACAATGATATTGTAATCCACAACTTGTTTCCTACCTATTTATGCCCTCATTTTAAAATTGCACGTGCCCCCTACTTACTCTGTCGACTATTGTGCCTCATACCTCTTATATCATACCTGCTCATTCTTTATTCATCACAACCAGCCACTCAAAGCTTTTTTTGCAGGATTTTCAAGTCTCTCCCAGTAAACCTTTGAGCAACTTCTGCTATTATAACAGAATGAAAGACCTACTTGCACTTAAAATGTCAAAAGCAGTCAGTAGCACCAAGAAAGGGCCAGATTCAAGTTTTAATCCTGACCCTTGTACGAGGGACATGGCTCTCCACAAGGAACAGTCAGATGAAATTCAGAAAGATCCTGATGTGTCAAGTTATGTCAAGTGACCTTTATTTATATAGTGCTTTAAACAGTACAGATAGTTTCAATGCATCTTTACGTGATAAACAAGAAAATAGTGATTCAGTGGTGCAAACAAAATTAAATTCTGCTGTAAAGCAGCTCTAAGGGGCCATTCACAGGGGCTCTGGAGATCACAATGATGTTGTCATCCATCTAAGTTTAATTCATGTCTCATCCAATAGTGTCCGTGCAGTCAAGTCAATACAATTTTTTTTCAAAGCAGCTTTACAGTATTAAACAGGACAGTTCCAGAATGCAGTATATCACCATTGCTGTGTTTCATAAGTCTAATGTTGATGCCTGTGATTGTATTAATGACACAAAATATGTTTTAAACAAAAAGTTAACAATGACAGTATTTATACACTCACAGATATCAACATTCAGCATCTTAAGTATAACAAAAGTGTTACCAGTTATTTCTTTTCATATTGGTTGAGTTATTTAAACCACTTAAATACAATTGTTTGTCTGTTATTAAAACAACAGAGATGTTGAGCTGCTTTTATAACACAGTAATGTTTTCTGAAAACACCAGCAATCGCTTCTAAAGAAGCAGCTCAACAATAGCTAAGGGTCAAGAGCACAACTTAAACACTGATCTATGTGATGGTGACCTCAAACTAAACATTTTCCATAAGACATCAACATCTAAACTTCTGTTTATTTTCAATAAGAACTGCTATGTCTGACAGAAATAAAGTAAAACTGGTTAGTAATAACTGAAGCTGGCAATGCTGTTTGTGGAGTTGTTTAATCAGATGTTGAGAGATTTAATCAGGCCCGGCGCCACAAGGGGGCAAAAGGGGGCAATGCCCCCTCAGCTCTGACTTGTGCCCCCTCTGTTTAATTTTTGTATTCATGGTTAAAAATAAAATGTTCAACCTTTTGAGTTAAATAATAATTGAACCTTATCCCCATGGGATTTAGAGTGTTCAGTGTTGTGACTCGTGACATTACTGCAAGATTCAAACGTCTTTCGCGTTGGTTGGCGCTGAGCCAGAGACAGACGAGCTCAGCGCTGTCATATCACAACTATGCAGTGTTTTCAACCTCATAATGTTTATTTTAGATTTCATACATTTAAATAGGCTACACATAAGCACTGGTAAAACAATAGCCTACATTTGGAGTCTGTGGAAGCAGCAATAACAATCTATTCAAATATAATTTGCTGACGTGTGTTTTTCATATCAGACAAACACAGTGGAAGTAGGCTAATTATAAAATTTACTCTATTGTTATAAAGGTTTTTAAACGACCAAACACACTCACTTAAATATATTTGAGAATTGGAATATCAGATAGTTGATGACATGGTAAGTTTGTGAATATTTTGAATAAAAAAGGAAAAACGAAATGAAGCATAGCCTACATCTGACGCGTTGCCATGGAAACATTAAGGGGGAACGTTCTAAAATAACTGCCTTGAAAAATCTTACTCTCGGGAGTCAGTTAGAATATTTTAAACTTAAGTGTGAAAGGGTTAATTATTCATAAAAAATGACGCTGGATTATCTTTTGTCGACTGTGTGATTTCCTGAAAATACATTTGTTACTAAGGAGATTCAGTGCCAAATCAAGGAAACTGCAGCTCTTTTAAAAAGGTATAGGACATGATCTATCATCATTACGCTGTTTAAAATTTGCTAGTCTCTGGTTAACTTACCTGCAGTTGCATAATGGAGTGTTTTAGGGAGCGCTGTATTTAAAAATCTGTCGTTGCAAAGCGAGATCTCAGTGTGTATTAATCATTGATGGTGTAGTAAAGTTAAGCCCCCTTAACAATTTCACATGCCCCCTCAGTCATTTCATCCTGCTGCCGGGCCTGGATTTAATGTATTTTATCCTCAGTTCTTCTAAGGCTGTGGCTGAAAAAAGTTGAAGTTTGTGTTCTTATTTCTCTTTCTTTCAGTGCTTGTTCACAGCAGGTGTTTGCATGATTGAAAGAATGTTTCAGGAACATCATACTAGGCTAACCTTTAAATAACATTCTACTAACATTAGGAAATTTTGGAATTTTGCAATGAAACAAATCAACGTTCCTAGAATGCTGAATTTTAAATCAAAATTAAATTGAAATAACATTTGAGGAACATCATACCTTTTAACATCTATTTAACATCTAACTTTATGTTCCCAGAACCAACACTGAATATATTGGAGAACGTTCTTGTAACAAAATTTTGTTAGCTGGGAAGAAGCTTAAATTAAAACAGTAGTGCAGTTATTCAGTTTAATACGGAGCCCCACACATGAGATGCAAGAAAAAAATAATGGAAAAATCCTGCATGTCATGTGCGGGGCTCCGTAGTTTAAGCTGGTTCAGTGCTGATTTAATTCAAATTCAATAACAGTGTCAATATAGCAAAAAGAAAAGGAAAAGAAAAGAAGAGAAAAGAAAAAAAACTGATTCAGCTATGAAGCAGCTTTACAGAAGACAGAAAAGCAGCTCAAGCAGTCATTTTTGAGGATCAATTTAGTCAAAGTTTTGTTATCATCCAATAGTGTTAGTGTCATTAATTCGATAATATGACTAAACATTAAATGTCTTTTAAACCCTGACTTGGCAAGCTAAAGGTGACAGTGGCAAGGAGAGTGTGCACATGTGTTTGTTGGTGAAATTAAGTGGTATTGAGAGGCATGTCTATCTGATGAACATGTTAAAAATGGAATATTTAGAGTCTGCAGTGCCTCTTGTTTTCTTTATCTCAATAGTGAAAGAATATACTTGTTCCAACAATGGATCTGCTTCTATTGTACTGTAGAAAGAAATTGAGTTGTTGTTTTTTTTCAGAGCACCTTAAATAATCCTCTTATTTGTGTTCATCCAATGAGGGAATAAAGAAAGAAGGATATCAGAGATTATCTACTTTCCCTATCTACTGGCATTAAACCCAGTGCAGATTGCTACAGTTCTTGTCATAATGAATAAATGGCAGTTATTGTCATGTGGCAAGACTGCCCCCTTATGGCTACAGAATAATTTATGCTGTCGCTTTGCCCTCAGATAAACTGAGATGCTGAGATAAACATTTAAATCCCCTCAAAAGGCCAATTTTTTCACATCCTCACTCATCTTTGAGAATCAGGACATTTTTGATAGCAGCCATTGGGTTTAATCATTCACTCTGAAGAAAATTTGTCATTTGCTATTTGGACACATCTAAAGATCTTCAGACATACTAGTAGACCTTTAGAATTTAGATTTTGGTGTCAGATTTTAAAGCAGTCGCAGTGGGAATGATGGAAATAAGTGCAGTGCTAATTAAAATGTTAACAATTGTGCATATCATGCAAATATGTGGGAAAGCAATACTATACTAACATTTCACCCAACAGAATTTGATCAATACCAGCACATCTGTGAGTTTAGAAAGGCTAAAATGTTCTCCTGGAAAGAAGACAGGGGTTGTGGCACATGAATAAATTCCTTTATCCTATACCATTAACCTCTGACCTTCACAGAAGCACACAGAAGCTGTCAGCGGGTGGATGGCAGTCTCTTTAAAGGATGATGCAGAGTAGTGCTGCCAGATTTATAGTCTCATGGTTGGAAAAGAGTCTGAAATAAAAGCACTTGTCCATTAAATATAATATGTGACTCTATGGATAATCTCTTTGTCTATAAATCCTTTGTGTGGATGATTCAATGTCTCAGGAAGAGAATCATTATGAACTGAAGTACTGGCCAGGTTTGTGCTAGTTTAACATGATCTACAATTTAATAATGCACCCACTGCATTCTCAAAATGCCAGAGCTTCTAAGAATAAAGAAAGCGTTATGAATACTATGAAACCGCAAACTGAGAAATGTGAAATACTAACATTTGAGTTCTCTATGGCAGCTAATGCAGTTAATTTAATCTCAGAATGTCATAATACTTACAGTGTATATATATAAATATATATATATATATATATATATATATATATATATATATATATATATATATATATATATATATATATATATATATATATATACTGTATAATAGGACACATTTCAAATGAGTACAGTGCATTCAATAAAGAGTGTGTAAGCAAACATAATAAGATTTTATTTTTTATTTTTATTTTTATTTTTTTATTTTTTTGTGGGGGGGGGGGGTATAGATTGCTAGGAATGATTCTTTAAAATACATACAATGAAGTACAAATTATCTTTAAATGTAAAAATTCAACTATTCGTATTGTTAGGACTAAGTCTAAAAGTATTTATTATTGTGCAAGGAAGTGCTGGCTGTCCCACAATGAAGACGATTTATTCTAATCTCTATCACTGTAATTGTATTGGTTTATAGGATTGCTAGGCCTTGTGTGCTGTTAGGCTTTATTGAAGATCTGTACATGCTGGTCGATGCTGATTGGTAAAACAGAAGCAGGTCTCTGTTGTTTTCCTGGTGATGACTTAAAGATGCCTAACATTTAGGTTAAAATGTTATTTTTAAGTGTATTAATCTTGATTGGGTCACTTGGACCTGACCTCACTGTTTAATCAAGGTCAAGCTTTCAAGGTTGATGAACACTGCTTAGATGTGTGCTTAACCTTAAAAAAACTAACAATATTAAGGGAAGACAGATCTTTGCTTTCTCCCGGTGGTTATGTTATACTGTATAAAATTACTATCAGCCCTCTTAGTTCAAGACATTTATTTATTTATTTATTTATTTATTTATTTATGCATTTCATGTTTTTGATACATAAGGTTATTCTGTACAATGACATCATTATTATACATTTAAATTTTCATTGTATATATATATATATATATATATATGCTTTTATTTTGAAAAATACAAAGTGGATACTGTTTCCGTTATTTAGATTGACTTCCGGCTGGCTTGTTTTGTTTTCGACTTCGCAGAGTTGACAACCTTATTTAACAATAGTGTATTGATCGTTTTGTGTTAGTTGTATTATCATTTTACCGTTGATGAGGTTATGATGTCAGGGGGAGCTCGCCTAGAGAACGCCAATCCTCTGATATTTCAGCGCTCGGGGGAAAGACTCGTGACTGCCATCGATGAGGATGAAGATGTAGCGGATCCCATCGATGACAGAGAGATCTTCGATATCCTTTCAGAGCTGCAAACATGGCTTTAGCTTCACTGCAACTGTGACTGTGACATGTCAGCCTTGTTGCTGTTAATTATCTGCGATGATGATAGCTAGTTACACTTGCAAACTGCGTTAGTTCAGAAACCTCATTTAATGCGTTTGTGATTGTTTTGAGTCAGGCCTTAACTCATTGAATACATCTAATCAGATCGATCAATGACCCTGAGCACCCACTTTCCCTCGAAGAGCTGAATGTCGTGGAACAAGTGCGCGTCAATGTGAGTCGGATCTGTCTGTCTGTCTGTCTGTCTGTCTGTCTCTCTCTCTCTCTCTCTCTCTCTCTCTCTCTCTCTCTCTCTCTCTCTCTCTCTCTCTCTCTCTCTCTGTCTGTCTGTCTGTCTGTCTGTCTGTCTGTCTCTCTCTCTCTCTCTCTCTCTCTCTCTGTCAATCAATCATGTTGTGCTCCCTGAGCAGGTGAATGATCCGGAGAGCGTGGTGTCTGTGGAGTTCACTCCGACCATCCCACACTGCAGTATGGCCACACTCATTGGCCTGTCCATCAAAGTCAAGCTTCTGCGCTCCCTTCCTGACAGATTTAAGGTCAGTATAGTGAGCAGCCAAACACATTTAAGCTTACATTAGGCTTACTGTAAAGCTGCTTTGACACAATCTGTATTGTATAAAGCACAATATAAATAAAGGTGACTTGACTTGAATATGGAATTTCCATCCAATTCATTTGTTATTTTTATTTTTTTATTGTTGTTGTTAGATTGATGTTCACATCACTCCTGGCACACATGCCTCTGAGGATGCAGGTAAACGCTCCATATACAATACTGAGGTTTAAAGGCATCAACTTCACACAAGTGCAGTAAATGATGACAGAATTTGTCATTTTTGGCTGAACTATCCCTTTGACCCTAAACAGTGAAACAGTCTGAAACAGTTTATTGCACCTTTAGACAAAAGCTAAAAAAAATGTGTTTGCAAATGTTTTATGTTTTGTATCATATTTGATACAATATGGCCTGTATAGTATGATCAAAAGAGAATCATAGAACTCACGCAGGAAGAAAAAAAATGTCAATTTAATTTAAAGGCCCAAACTGAGAAAAAAAAATGCAATTTGGTGCATGTTATTTATATGGCCATAGTGCAAGATTAATTCCTAATAGCTCTTAATATAAATCAGTGAGAATTTATAAAAGTAAAGCAAAACACTGAATATCGGGTGCATATGAATATCAGTTATTACTCTATATGCACTCTCTCTCTCTCTCTCTCTCTCTCTCTCTCTCTATATATATATATATATATATATATATATATACATACAGTGGGTATGGAAAGTATTCAGATCCCCTTGCATTTTTCACTCTTTGTTATATTGCAGCCATTTGCTAAAATCATTTTCAGTTCAGTTCATTTTTTTCCTCATTAATGTACACACAGCACCCCATATTGACAGCAAAACACAGAATTGTTGACTTCTTTGAAGATTTATTAAAAAAGAAAAACTGAAATATCACATGGTCCTAAGTATTCAGACCCTTTACTGTGACACTCATATATTTAACTCAGGTGCTGTCCATTTCTTCTGATCATCCTTGAGATGATTCTACACCTTCATTTGAGTCCAGCTGTGTTTGATTAAACTGATTGGACTTGATTAGGAAAGTCAAACACCTGTCTATATAAGACCTTACAGCTCACAGTGCATGTCAGAGCAAATGAGAATCATGAGGTCAAAGGAACTGCCTGAAGAGCTCAGAGACAGAATTGTGGTAAGACACAGATCTGGCCATGGTTACAAAAAAAAAAAGAAATTCTGCTGCACTTAAGGTTCCTAAGAGCACAGTGGCCTCCATAATCCTTAAATGGAATTAAGGGGAGAAGAGCCTTGGTGAGAGAGGTAAAGAAGAACCAAAATATCACTGTGGCTGAGCTCCAGAGATGCAGTCGGGAGATGGGAGAAAGTTAACCATCACTGCAGCCCTCCACCAGTCAGTGGTTTATGGCAGAGTGGCCAGACGGAAGCCTCTCCTCAGTGCAAGACACATGAAAGCCCCCATGGAGTTCGCTAAAAAACACCTGAAGGATTCTCTGGTCTGATGGGACCAAGATGGAACTTTTTGGCCTTAATTCTAAGATGTATGTGTGGAGAAAACCGGGCACTGCTCATCACCTGTCCAATACAGTCCCAACAGTGAAGCATGGTGGTGGCAGGATCATGCTGTGGAGGTGTTTTTCAGCTGCATGGACAGAACGCAATCGAGGGAAAGATGAATGCGGCCAAGTACCGTATTTTCCGCACTATAAGGCACACTTAAAAGCCTTTAATTTTCTCAAAAAATGACCTTAAAAAAGTGTGCCTTCTAATCGGAGCGCCTTACATATGGATTAAGGCACTCTGTCAAATGTTGACATTCCCTTTAGCACAGCTCCATCTAGTGGATGGACAACGCAAACCCAGTCAAACATTTGACTGCAGTATCTTCTATTCTATGCATATGAATATATATCTGAAAAATGAAAACAGTTCTAAAATAGGCCATTCATTGAAGGTGCGCCTTATAATCCGGTGTGCCTTATAGTGCGGAAAATACGGTACAGGGATATCCTGGACGAAAACCTTCTCCAGAGTGCTCAGGACCTCAGACTGGGCCGAAGGTTCACCTTCCAACAAGACAATGACCCTAAGCACACAGCTAAAATAACAAAGGAGTGGTTTCACAACAACTCCGTGACTGTTCTTGAATGGCCCAGCCAGAGCCCTGACTTAAACCCAATTGAGCATCTCTGGAGAGACCTGAAAATGGCTGTCCCCCAACGTTTACCATCCAACCTGACAGAACTGGAGAGGATCTACGAGGAGGAATGGCAGAGGATCCCCAAATCCAGGTGTGAAAAACTTGTTGCATCTTTCCCAAAAAGGCTTCTACTACATACTGAGCAAAGGGTCTGAATACTTAGGACCATGTGATATTTCAGTTTTTCTTTTTTAATAAATGTGCAAAGATGTCAACAATTCTGTGTTTTTTCTGTCAATATGGGGTGCTGTGTGTACATTAATGAGAGAGAAAAAGAACTTAAATGATTTTAGCAAATGGATGCAACATAACAGAGTGAAAAATTTAAGGGGGTCTGAATACTTTCCGTGTGTGTGTGTGTGTGTGTGTGTGTGTGTGTGTGTGTGTGTGTGTGTGTGTGTGTCTTGGTAACATTTGAATGCTTTTTTTGGGACAAAATGTTATGAAATGCAATTCAGACGCCTCAAAAGCATGTTTCATAACCTAAATGTGTATGATTGTAGAATTACACTAAAAGGCATTTTACTTGCTAATGAAAGGATCAACTGTCAGTCAGATAACTAAACGTTAGAGGTTTTAGAAATCCAAGTGTTTATGTAGCGTATATATATTCAGTAGGCTTTATATGGTTAAGGGCAAGAATATTTTTTTTTTTTATTACACAGCACCGTTTTTTTTTATTTTAAAATAAAACTCCAGTTGTGTTTTTCTTCTCCAGTCAATAAGCAGCTTGCAGACAAAGAGCGAGTGGCAGCAGCTCTGGAGAACTCTCAGCTGCTGGAGGTGGTCAACCAGTGTCTGTTCACCAGAACCATGTGATCCCAAGAATCCTGCCGCTGTTGTGTACACCTTTGACAGTCCGCAGTGAACTCTTACAGTCAAGCCAGAGTTGAGTGATGATAAGATTTTTAGCTATTTTATATATATATATATATAGGGCAGGAGGACTTAGTGCTTAAAAAGTGAGAGATGCTTCCAAGTTGAGTTTAAAAATGTGTTAGGAAAAGAACATTAAGAGAGAATTCACGTGGAACCATTTTTGTTTCTTTCTTTTCTGTTTGACAGTACATGGATACATAAAGAAATGTTGTTCTGTAATGCCATATACTTATGAATATGTACAAAATGACTTTTACTTTTAGAAAGTTGTGGACTTTTCCAAGAAATTTCTTATTGGCCAAAACGGAGAACGTGTGCAGCAGAAATAATTCCCACTGCTTTGTTTTGTAAATCTTGTTTTTGCCAATAAAACCAAAAAAAAAAAAAAAAAAAGTGAAATCCGTTTTGTCAGTTTATACTAGACACTTTATAATATAGGCAGGGTAACTTCTTTAATATTAGCTATTATTAACCTTCATCACAGACCAACTTATAGCACACTCTATGTTATTGCATCTTTGAGAGACAAAAGTTAGGCTGATGCTCATCAAATGATACCGGGAATGACAGGAATCACATTACTTCTTTAGGAAAATTGTAGTTTTTTTTTTTATAAAGTTATGATTAAAACTTGTTTGTCTTGTGAAGTCTAAAGGGTAATAGTCTGTGGAAGTTTAAGGCAGAAGGTGATGATACACAGATGCTAGAATAAGCACAATAGTTTGCAGAGTCTGTTTAGATTACACTTACTTGGCTTTCAAGTCACAAAATTGCTTTCGCTAGCATGCATTAAAAATGCATGGTAGATACTATTTCACGTAACAGAACTCTTATTCAATAGTTTTGTCTTTTTTTGGTCTGGTCATGAAAATAAACACCAAACTTCAAATATAAATTTTCTTCATTTATGATTATTTATTTGAAGTTTTTGCTTGTTGTGCATCTGCGCTTTAAGTAGAAAGGACATGTCAGGGTATGTTTTATAGTGTAAAATTGGTTGCCAGAACTGTACCGTAAAACATATGGTAGCAACATTTTAGGTTTTACAGACTTAAAATCACAGTAAAAAAAAAAAGTATTTAATTTACTGATATATTCTTAAAATACCACCATGTTGAGAAAAAAACAAGAAGAAATGGTTATTTCGATGAAAAAAAAAAAAACATCAAATATGAAGTGTCACGCAAGGAATTGTGGGAGTGTCAGTTATGTTTGTTTGTTTGTTTTTTATTGTAAATTATAAAAAAAAAAAACATCAAATATGAAGTGTCACGCAAGGAATTGTGGGAGTGTCAGTTATGTTTGTTTGTTTGTTTTTTATTGTAAATTATGACTTAATGAACGTAATTTTAACAGTACCTTATAGTGAAATCACATTAAATGTACGGTAATCACAATTTTTCACTGTATATAGTATGGAAACTTAATGTTAACCAATTAAAATGTTTTTACTATAACATTTTTACAGTGTTTTACTGTTAAAATAATGATCATATTTTACAGTGAGGATGTAAAAATCCCATAACTTTGGCACGTCATCACAATATATAAACCTCTTCCACATAATAAGTTTGAAATCAGCTTAGTGTGGATAAAAGACTTAGGCCTGATGCCTACTTGCCAAAATCATTTAGTTTCACAGAATCAAATGCTAATGAAAAAATTGACTCTTTAAAATCAGATCTGATAAAACATGAAGAAATTGCTATATGTAACTCCCATAAACAATCAGCTGTTAAATGAAAGTTAAAAATATTAAAATGTATCTTAAATTATAACAGTGGAATAATAAAGTAGAACTGTATTGGCAAGGCACAGGATAGTTGATACACCTTCTGGTAAATGTCTGTACCTGACAGTACCTATCATATACCACTGGATGGCAACATTGAACTACCTATAAGTGTACTCCACCAACATGATTTTGCCCTTGAAAATTATAGGATGACGTTTTTAGCATGCAACAAATATAATAAATGATAATCTGACAATGAATACTAATTCTGATACTAATCGGGAATCTCTTTAAGTAATACCTTTGGAATGCTGGGGAAAACAGTTAATTGCTGGTCCAGGGAATATTTAATCATAGTATTTCATAGAAATCCAAAGTGATGACATTATGGTGACTTGGTGATTTTAGTTCATAACTGTATATCATGAAATCATATATGTTAACCAACCAGTCTTGTTACTGTACAGTACAATCAAAATCCACATGATGTTTTTCAGAAATTGACCTTTCCAGCCACTGTGATAAACCAATAATCACACTAGAGAGCACAATTAACGACACAAATAAAGCAAAAGATCATTAAGGTAACACTCATAATTCTAAAATAATGCTATAACATATAACAAAACACCCCAATGTACAAATTAAGGTCTAAACACAAATCTAAACAAATGTTTGGTCAAGGAATTTGTGGAAAACCCCTTTCTCTATACATTTTTACATTTTAAGGATATTACTTTTTGCTTACATTTTTGTAAAAAAATGAATTTGTACCAATTCAAGGCATTTTCATATTGTTTTGCCTTAAAAATGACGAATTATGAGCTCAGGCTGGGAGACCAGCTTCAACCAGTTAAAACTAGCAAGATGTCTATTTTCAAAAAAAAAAAAAAAGAAGGAAAGAAAGAAAGAAAGAAAAGTTATATATATATGTATATATATATATATATATATATATATATATATATATATATATATATATATATATATATATATATATATATACATACACACACATACACACACACACACACACACTGATTTCTTTTCCTAAAGCATTTTTATGTTCGGACTATACGCCATTGCTTTCTCTACAGTGAAGAAGGCGTTTCATGGCTGCAATAAAAGCGGAACATGATTCAGCCCATCGTTAAAGCAGTACACGCGCAGGGGAGGGAAGACCCTCTCTGCCGAACGCCCTCGCAATACTCGCAGAATTGTGAATCACACGCCCCTCCCTCAAAATGATGTTACTACTATAAGAAAGACGCGTGATTCTCCGCGAGGCAAGCCCTCCCTCGGGCTGACGTCACTCACTCGCATAAATAAGGGTTCCGTCTCATCACCGTTCATAAGCGAAAACCTCAGCGGAAGAATAACGGCGTTTACCGGAATAACTGGAATCTCTCACATTACACGGAAGACGTTGTAGACGCAATCAGATGTAAGTATCCTTTTGACACGTTTTCATATCTTACAACTCCTATTGGTAGTATTAGGCTATTATTATTATAGGTGTAAGTTTGTGACAAACTGTCATTATAGTGTACAATTGTTATAATATAGTTTTGCACAGACAGGTTTGGAGTCATGACCTTAAACAAAGGAGACAAGTTGAGGAACATGGACAAGAGGAGAGGTAGCATGCCGTTTCCCCTCCACCTGCAGAACCTGCACAGAAGGAGCATGCCTGTGGACGACCGAGAGCTGCGCTCGATGCCCGAGGCTCAGCCCACCGAGCTGGCCAGCCTCATGCGCTTCAGTCCGGGAGAGGAGCACAGGAACAGCTGCGTGTCCGACTCCTCCGACTCCGTCATCTCGTCCGGCAGCGACTCAGACGGACAGGTCTACAAGGTGGTGCTCCTGGGCGAGCACGGCGTCGGGAAGTCGAGTTTGGCGAGAATATTTGGAGGAGTTGAAGACAGTAACGACTGCGAGGAAACAGGTAAATTACTAGATTTTGTCCTGATTTGTTCAGAAGCGCTCGGATCAAGATTTCCCTTTCAGATTAATCATTTCTGAAAGTGATGTGGTGCTTTTTTATTAATGTATTACAGGCCTGTGTGACATTACAGATGTGTAATCATTGCCCCTTTCATTTCAGGAAACACATATGACAGATCCCTTGTGGTTGATGATGAGGAGACCTCAATTCTTCTCTATGACATATGGGAACAGGTAAGCAGTGGGCATGAAGAGTTATTTTAAATAAATGAAATAGTATAATATTTTTTTTTACAATGAAATATTTTCAATAAATTTAAACAAATAAAACACTGAAGTCGTGAAAATTATTAAAGTTAAATATTTGATCTAAATTAAATACATCATATACACACACACACACACACATATATATATATATATATATATATATATATATATATATATATATATATATATATATTACAAATGTTTCAAATGAAATATTTTAACTAAATTAAAATAATATAAATAAATACAATTATTTTATCAAAATAAATAAAATTGATTTAAAAAAATGTGATGTCTTAGCTATGATCAGCATTAACTTTACACTGTATAACCATCAATTTGTTCCTGCAGGACAACAGCCAGTGGCTGAAGGATCAGTGCATGCGTATGGGAGATGCCTACATCATTGTGTACTCAGTGACAGACAAGTCCAGCTTTGAGAAAGCTTCAGAGCTACGAATCCAGCTGCGCAGAGCTCGGCAGTCGGAAAACATCCCTATCATCCTGGTGGGAAACAAGAGTGACTTGGTGCGGTCCCGAGAAGTTTCTGTTGATGGTAAGATTTCAGCCACCTTCTTCTCCATTTTAAATATGGCAGGTAGAAACAGACTTTGCAGTCTCTGGTTGGAGTCAGGTTGTAGATGTTTTGGATAAAGCACTTGCCTGTCTCCTGAGCTCTGAGTAACAGCCAAGAGGCACAGTAATGATGACACGTAGCCTTCATCCCTCTGGTAATGGAGTTTCTGCTCACCTGCACGTGTGTCTCTTTCCCCCCGTCTCTCTAGAGGGCAGTGCCTGTGCTGTTGTTTTTGACTGCAAGTTCATTGAAACCTCAGCCTCCCTACATCACAATGTGCACGACCTCTTTGAGGGGATCGTCCGGCAAATTCGCCTGCGCAAGGACAGCAAGGAAGAAAACGCCCGCCGGATGGCCAACTGCAAGCGCCGCGAGAGCATCAGCAAAAAGGCCAAACGTTTCCTGGGCCGTATGGTGGCCCGGAAGAACAAGAAGATGGCCTTCAGGCAGAAGTCCAAATCCTGTCACGACCTGTCAGTGCTATGAAAAACTGGACTAATTTGCCCTCTGATTCCCACGACCAGAAGCTGTGTGTTTTCCATGCTAATATGAGGACTGTCTAGCTGTACAGACGAAAATGAACTTGTTTTTTAAACTGAGAAGAGATTCTATACGAAACAAAACTGACAAAATCATGTTGATTATGTTGACTGGCATGAGGCTTTTTATTGTTGTTACAATTTTCAGTGTTTTGCTGCCTTAATATTTAGAGTTGTCAAATTCTGCGCATGTAAATAAGATGTAAATCCACAAATCACAATGTTCCCTTTGGAGAGCTGTGGGGGGTGTTTGCACAAAGGCAAAAGAAATAGGTTCTCTTCATTATGTGGACTATAGCTGTGTCAGATGTCTAGGGGATGAGCACAAGTCATTGTTCTTGTTGATATTACTTATGGAATCAAATGTTACTTGAAACTGAGTGTGCAGGTTCGTAACTCAGCCAAGACACTGAACTAAAAGGTTTGGGTTTTTTGGGTGGGCCGGGTGGGTAGGGCAAGAGGCAATATAAATAGGATGTTTCAGTATAAGAGGTCTGATATGGTTATTCTGACATCTGTGCTCCATGTGCAAATGAACGACATAGAAGCAATAAATTATGTGTTGTGAGCGGTTTTTCAAAACATTTGATTTGCACTTAATGCCATTTAATATTATTGAGTTGTTAATTTTGTTACGTTTACAATTGGTTTTATAATAAAATAATTTGAAAAAAGATATAATTTTAACGTGCATTGTGTTCTATCTACTACAAACACAAAATACACATTCAGACTTGAAGCTATTATACCATGTAATTTATTCCCCCATACATATGCAAGACAGGGACTAGCTAGTCAGTTGTGTAATTGGAGGAAACAAGGTAGTTAAAGGTTTTCTCGGCCAAATTAAGAAAGCTAATCATTAATCAGGTACAAAAGAGAGGCAATGCTTTTAAACACTTGAAGCCATTCTCAATTTCGCTCACTGGAAGTGTGGACTGAAGGTAAGAGCATTTATTAAACAGCATTATGTTCAGATAAAGAAAGACGTGCGTAAGATTTTGTCACAGTCCACTGTGACCTCAATTGGCTTTTTTTAATGCCTTATTCAGCAACCGCATCACTGATTCCAGTAAACTGACTTGAGTTTCTTAGAAAGTTGAGTTTCTTAGAAAGTTCGACTAGACATACCATAGTTGTGTAAGGTGTATATAGCTTATTATTTTATTTTACAATATTTACCCGACTTAATTGTAGAGTATACAGACTTTTGTTTGTTTGTTTACATTCATGTACAGTAGGCTAACCGCTGGGTACACACACATCATTTATTGTCATGTTTTGTAAAGCAGATATTCTTGTTTTATGATCATGCTTTGTATAAAAAAAAAAAAAGTAAAACACTTTAGCCGAAATCTTGTAGCCATCTCTGAAAAAGCATATAGGCTACAAAAGTAAGTCGACACCTGACGTGATGTTACATTAATGAGGTGTACTCGAGTTTAACATTAACTGGAGGGAAAGTTGTCTGATGGCACGCTTGATTCTTTCGCTCAAACTATTACTTTTCTCTTAAAGGTGCACTCAGTATTTTACACACACAAAAAAGTATTAGAATGTTGGAGAAATATCCTTAGAATTATGTAGACTACATTTACATTACACAGCGAAACTGCAATAGCTGACGAGCCACATGAAGAAAAAAAGCTTACACAGTGCACCTTTAAAAGTGTATCCATTATTATCTATTAAAAACGTCTTCTTTTTTTCTTACATGAACATTAACAGATCACTAGATAAACAAATAATTACCTTTAATGCAAAGCCTGAATGCTAAGATTATGTTTTTTGGCTTAAGTGTGAAGGCCACTGTTGTCTGGATGAAATCTCTGATTGCTTGAGTGTAAGTTCTCTTAGTTAACCTTTTTGCCTGGACTACAGTGGGTATAGAAAATAATTACTGTCGTTTAAAATAATCACATTTTGTTTCTTTACAACGTGAAATGAAGACGGGACACAGTTTTTCTTTTATCCAGCTCAATTTACTCAATTTACTCAATTAACTCATCGCAGCTTATGACTAACATCCAAGTGAAAGATGTAACAGCAACATAAAAAAATTAAATAAAAAAAACATCACTGAGTTGGAAAAAGGATTACTCCCTTGTGTCAGTATTTTGCTGAATCACCAATTGCTTTAATTACAGAATTTAGTCTTCTGGAATATGTCTCTAACTTTGCACATCTCAACTTTGCAATATTTGCTCACTCTTCTTTGCAGAACTGCTCATGTTCAGTTTAATTTGATGGTGACTGTTTATATCTGCAGTCTTCAAGTCATTGCACAGATATTTAATGGGGTTTGAGTCTGTGCTCTGACTATGCCATGCAAGAACATTCACCTTCTTCTCCTTCGATCACTGTGTGCTCAGTTTTGTTGTGTGCTTTGGGTCACTGTCATGTTGGAAGGTAAACCTTCCTCCCATTGACAACTTTCGGGCAGAAGGCAGCAGATTGTCCTCAAGAATTTGATGGTATTTTGCCCCATCCATGTTTTACTTCTATCCTGACAAGTGGTCCAGTCCCTGCTGCAGAGAAACACCCCCAGGCTTTTTACTTGCAACCCTCCAATACAAGCCACATTTGTGGAGAATTAGATATTGTTGTCACAATCACACAGTGACCACTCTTTGTCATAAATTCCTGCAACTTCTTCAGAGTTGCTGTAGGTCTCTTGGTCGCCTCTCTGATCTGTTTCCTCCTGCTCTTTTATCCAGTTTGGAGTGATGTCCTGATCCAGGAAGGGTCTGTGTTCAAACAAATACCTTCACACTTATTAATAATAGACTTCACTGTGCTTCTAGGCATTGATAAAGCCTGTGATTCTTTTTTTTCTACTATCTCCTGACTCCCGTAGACCTTCTTGTTTTTTTATTTTTTTATTTTATTTTATTTTTTTCTGACATGTTGGTGTTATATCTTTCACTTGGATGTGTGAATAAAACACTTGGAAATATCTGGATAAAACAAAAACTGTGTCCATTTTTATTTCAGGCTGCAAAACAGCAAAATGTAATTATTTTAAAGGAGTATGGAGAATGATTATGTTTCTATACCCACTGTATATGTTTATCACTCAACATGATTTACTTCTGCATCTAATTGCTTTCTTGTTTTAGGTGCTGTCTCAGAACAGTTTGCTTTCTGAGACTGCTCATCTTAAAATTGGTGTTCCAGAAAACTATGATGGTATTTTCCCATGGTACCTCGCCAAGGTGAGTTCTTTCAGTAAGGAGGACAAAATGACTTTGAAGGTTAAGAGGAGTGTTTTGGATTTAATACAAGACGATACAGGTTGCCAAACTGTCTAGCTGTGTTTTTGACTACTGTAGACTGATGAAAAGGGCATTCCAGTAAAAATGATGGGAGATGATGAAGTCATAGACTGCCAGCCTTTTTCATATTACGTGTGGTGTGTTGGTGTAGGGTTTTTTTTATTTATTTTTTTTCTATACTGAAGATTTTATGTGATTTTCAAAAGTGAGCAGATGTGACACCAAGGTTCTGAACATTTCAGTAGGCTAAGAATTGTAATCTCTGTAAATTCGGACTAGGTGACATATTGTCTAAAGCGACTAAAATGAAAGAAATTGTTGTGCATGTTATTTATAGACTGAATTTGGTTTAAATGGACAGTCCTTGTGACATGTTGCGAATGAATAAAGAGTTCTGAGAATGTATTAATGACTGCTTCTAAAAGCAACATAGACAAAAGACTGAAAAGCAGAGCATTGAATAAGGCATTCAATAAACCCTACATCCGACTTCCCAGAGCACTCAGAACTCAAGGTGTAATTATGATCAGGAATTCACGCACAAACCAGTCGTCATAAGTCTAAATATGGAGCTCCTGTACAATGCCTTACTTCAAACCCTGTGTTAGGCATCTTTACCAGATGCCGTTTAGTAATAGCCTGGTTGCTCTCTAAAAAGCATTTCGCCTTGACACTGTAATTGGCGGCATTTCTGAAGCACTGTTTGGGTCCCAGTGCTTGTCACTTATCATTTTTTCGCATTTGAAGGCATGCTATCAAAACAGTCTCTGTGCCGTGTCCAAATGAAGTATAATGGCCTATATATGAGTGGGTGCATAATTACCCGCACCCTGTGTAAACACTGAAAGAACAGAATGATGGCTACATAATATTTGTTTAGGCTTACAAAAATAAGTGACAGATGAGGTATGATGCAATTCATATATATATATATATATATATATATATATATTGTATAGTGTTGTATTTTGGCTACAGGCAACACAGTATGGGTTTAAAAGACTCTGTTCCCTGGATGTCCTGTGCAGAGGTGTAGGCAGCATTTCAGATTGAACAAAGGGAAAGGCGAGCTACAAAGTGCCACGCGAGTCATGCTGCGTGTGCAATTAGTACTTCAATCAATCTTCACCTTTCCTAACAAACACTCACTGGCATGTTATTCTAAATATGCCAGGCAAGCATGGGGAAAAAGTCTTCAGAGTTACATTCCAGGAACCAAATAAAAGAATTAAAATTCATTGGCCAGAATTTTTGGCATGACACTGAGTGTCCAGGTTTGTGTGCTATTTAAGATATGTGACCAGATGTACACTGTGCCCTGTTTTGAATGTGCCAGTACTGAACACAAAGCATTTGGAGCCGCATGCCCAGCTTAATTCAGAATCTCTATATGTATTGGTGTCAACCACTGAGCCACATAACTGCTGTCAACAGATTAAGCCATGTTTATTCACAGACATCTAGAGAATGGTCAGTCAAACATTATTACCATCTCACTGACCATTTCTACAAACAGTGTTTACACTAACAGCCATTAATGTGCTCTTCAAGTGTGTTTGGAAATATAATTGCGAGTTCCGAGCACACAAATGACCAAGATATAAGCGGGAAATTTTAGATGGTACACAAGGTGATGTTGGAAGTAACATGTTGATTTGAAACTTGGCAGAAACACTGGTCTATAAAATAGATGACAAATGTATATAATCTATATAGAGATCAGTGAACAGAAAGCAAGTCTGCAGTGAATGGTGTTAATTATTGAACTTTCACGGTTTGCTTCACAGATAGCATAGTTGTGATAGCCTATAGAGTATGTGAATTTTGAATTCTGATGTTGTTACATAGGTTTATTTTTCAAAATATAATTCATTTGTTTTGTTTAGGGTACTTCCATGTTATGGACACTTTTATTTTTACCAACAGAGTGCAGACACTATGTAAATAATATGCTGTATTCCGTGTACACTGATTTCCAATCCCAAACTGCATTTCAAACTTTCTCGAATTATAAACAACCAGTTCACAAAAGCTTTTACACTTGTCTTTTTAATGCATACGTTTACAACATCAATTCCAGATACAGAAATCACATTAATGCCAAGTGTAAACTGAGACAGCGCCAACCAGAGCCATTTCTCATATAGTACATAATGGTGTCTATAAAAACAAATGAATGAAGCAATAGATGTTCATTAGATGTTCACCAGAATAGCTTTTGACAACTACACAGAGCATACAATTTCACTCTATTGATATTTATAATATGTGTTTTGATATTACAGTTGCCAGATCTCCCCCTGACCTATTCTGATCTGACTGTAAGTGGTGACGATGAAGGGATTTTTGGGGTGGAGTCGGGCTTCCTGTACACCCTTAAACCTCTGGACAGAGAGAAGCAGCCGGCTTACTCTTTGCAGGTGCAGAATCGTAAAGGGACTTGCTATTTGTTAAAAATCATTCCATAAAGAAATGTTCCTTTGACTTAGAGCCATTTTTAATGCACATTTTTAAAAGAAGACATCAAGATACACTTTCATATGTATCAATTGTGTTTCAAGAAGACTTGTTTTTGTCATTTGTTCTTTTACAATTAACGTGAAGCAAAAAGCTTTGAGCTCTAATAAGACATGCTGCTTGATTGATTTTACCTGAGTCATTTTTTCCCAGATGTCCTTCACAAAGTCCATGCACACTCAGAGCTTTACTGTTGAGGTGTGTGTCATCGATAAGAACGACAACGTGCCAGTGTTCTTGGAAGAGAGCATGAGAGGCAGCGTGCAGCTGGGGCTTCTCAAAGGTGGGTGAGGAAGTGCTAATCGCCTTCACTTTTTCTACAGCCACGAGATGCTAAATGAGAAATAGACTGAATGTCACACATTTCTTACACACCATGAATTAGAGTAGCATAGTAGAGCAGTTAGAAATTGTAATTCAATGGTAGTTTTCCCCCCTCTTTTTCCTTTCCATAATGAGGCACACAAAGAGATCTGTATGTCTGTTTGATATATATGAGAACAAGATGTTTTACCTGTACATCACTGTGAGGACAGATGAAGCACTAACACTCATGTGTTCTTCAGGTTCTTGAATGTTTTCTCAGAAACACTAACAGAGATTGGAGTGAATAACAAGACCAAAATGAAAAATGATTTTGCTCATTAATATTCAGAGATTACTCATCTTTTATTTTAGGAACATCACAATAAAGAGACTAGTGTACTCTGACCTCAGAGGCTTCATGCTGAGGATGAAAACGAACATACTAAAGAAACAAACGATGCAGTGTAGTCATCCTCTTATGTTGAATATACATTGGCAATTTTTTGAATTATAGAAAATCAGTAATGACCTGTGTTGAAAGTCAGGCTAGTTGTGAGATTTTAAGATGTTTTGCAATCACTTGATTGCAATCAGACATTAAGAATGGGGCAGTTAAAGGAATTTGAATATATTCTGGTTTCAACAAAATGAAGCTCTGTAACCTCATCCCAGTAATCTCAGAATTATTTTCAGTGCTAATTGACAACTTTGCTTTGATATGTTGCACAGCACCCAGTCCCATTCCTCCTTCTTCTCGCTGTCGTTTCCTGTCTCCTTTCACGCTGAATATATTATTAAAATGATATAATTGTAAGAAAAAGCTATTTTTGAAATCTGGTTAATATGCAAATAGTCACCATTTGCTTGTCACTCTAAATGTGTCAGTTCATGTGATAAATAATTCTGATATATGTGTGTGTCGTTATCACAGGAATTCCATTTATGCAGGTGGAAGCACTGGACTGAGACGACCGAAACACTGCCCACGCGGAACTGCGCTTCAGTCTTCTGGACCAGATACCACGCACCCCTGCCAGCCACATGTTCTCCATCAGTTCCATCACTGGAGAAGTGTCCCTTACAGAGGATGGTAATAAACTACTCCTGCTTGTGTCTGACTAAGATTAGGATGGATTAAATGAATAGTCCAACTGATATATTTGGTCAAGAATAATTAATAATATGTTTATTATTATGCATTAGAGCAGTCAGTGTCTCCTGAACACCATACCATTGCATCTACCAATCAAATCTTGAAAAGGCATAGAATAATATGTATTTTCTTGTGAATTCTGGACTAGTGGCTTCATGCCTCTTTTAGTGTCTTGGTGTAAACAGCATCCCTTCCTGTCTCCCTTCCTCAGCTGTCACTCCTCTCGGCCCAGTTAAACCATGAAATTAGCTATTAACTCTCTCTCTCTTTCTGTCTTTCACTCAGCCAGTCCAACACGCTCTGCTTATTGCATTGTTAACTCGGCTGTTAACAACATTGCCCCTTGGTTTTTTGAACATGGCCACTAAATAAAAAGTATTTTAACCAGTGCCAAACCTCACAGAGCCAGAAAAGAAAGATGGTTCATTTGGGAGCCCAAGCCATCAGGTCAACTCGGATGATTCTGGTTCAAATATAACCAGAGCAGCCTAGCTCAGAGAGATAGAGATAAAAACAGAGGCTTAATATGCTCAAAGAATGTTTGTACACTGTATTTTCATGTCAGAGTGCAGAAGATAGAGATGGTTTTAAAATGCAGGTCTTTACAGCTGCCTTAAAGTTGCTTCCAGGGTAAAAAAGCTATTTTTGACATTCAGCTGTTTTGTTTATCACCTAACTGTTACTAACACTCCTTAGAAATACACTGGAACAGTTAGGTGATAAACAAAACAGCTGAATGTCAAAAATAGCTTTTTTTTCAGTTGTACTCCAAGAACTGAAACTGCAGTTGAAAACATTTCAATTGTTTGTGGTGCAACCAAATGTAGTCAGTTTGATTCAAATAACAGAAATTTAATTTGACTTACACTTCCATCATTAAGAAGTTTGGGGTCAGTATTTATTAATTATTTTTTTATTTTTTTAAAGAAATTAATACTTTTATATTCAACAAGGAAGCATTACATTGATCAAAACTCACAGTAAATAAATTGACATTGTTAGAAATATTTATATTTCTGAATGATCATGTGACCCTGAAGACTAATGTAATGGCTGTTGACAATCCAGCTTTGCCATCACAAGAATATATTACATTTTAAAATATATTAGAAAATGCACATTTGAAATTGTAATAATACATCACAATTTTAATATTACATTTACATTTACATTTATGCATTAAGCGGACGCTTTTGTCCAAAGTGAATTACAGTGCATTCATGCTATACATTTTATTAATAATAATAATAATAATATACACAATTTCTTTTGCTGTATTTTTGATCAAATCAGTGATGAATTGGTTAGCATGAGAGACTTCTTTCAAAAATGTAAATTCCCAATCTTTGGAACGATTGGGCAAATGAAATCAACTATATATTTTCCCTTTTTAGCTATTGTTGGTGTGTTGTTGATCTTTGTAAGTCAGCTGTTTGTGTTTTTATCTGTCCATCTGTCCAGGTGCCTCAACTCTAGATCCAGAGATGTGCGGCCGCTACAAGCTGTCTGTGATGGTGCAGGACATGGCCGGCAAGGACAACGCTTTCTTCTCCACTGGAACTGTGTTAGTGGAGGTGACTGGGAATGCGTGGGCCTCACCTGACCCTGTGAGACATATATATATATATATATATATATATTAACATAGGTGTGTCTGTTTTATATTGCATTCATCCTCTTCAAAGGCAAGTTGTGGCAGCATCCCACAATTGCACATGGCTTTCATCATGACCTTGTGCTTGTTGTTCAGATTTTATATTAGTCACGACTCACTGCCATCTTAACACAAAGTCACTGTGTATGAAACACCTGATGTCATGATAGTGGATGTGGTACTTTTGGCCTCTACTTTTAGCACTTATCTTAACTTAATTATGCATCTATTTCCACCGCAAAGGTGAAATCTTGTTGTAGAAAGTATTGTAGAAAGAAATGCTTGAACACAGCCAGTGATATTATAGTAAAATTGCACAGTGTGCAGGGAAAAGTGTGTATGATATGTGTTTGCAGAATAATCTTTTGCAGTCACAAATTGTTTGTGGGTTTGTGGCAAAAGATCCTCCTCTCTCTCCTGTTCCTGGGCGCCTCCTACACACACCAGTGCCTTTTCACCCACTAAAATTCCTGGAAATACCTTCCTTTCCCAACCAGGGATATATGTGCTCAAGCAGGGTGGAAGATTCCGATGTTGCTTTTTAACCCTAAAACATAAAATTCCAACTTTAAAATATTAGGCATATCAGTAGATTACAAGAAATAATCATCATTTTTCAGGACTCTTTTAAGAAATGAAAATAGAGTAATATGCTAAATGTGTCCAAGTTAATTCCTATTAATGACATTAATAAAAGAATATATGCGCTTTTGTGACTTTGTGAGTTTATTTATTTATGTATTTACCAACATTGATATTTTAAAATAAGAAAAATAGTAAAATAAAAAAAACTTTAGTGATGTGGATGAAGGGGTACTTGAGTCTTACTGGTGAGGCTACTGTTCTTGATTATAGTATTGGTTTTGATATGTGCAATTTGAACTGCATTTTAATATATAACTTACGTTTTATTATAAAAAATAATACTCTTAATATAAAATATTAAACAATATAATCTTAATACAAAATATGCTGTAATCGAACATTAGGTTGATATTGAATTGCATTATATTTAAATTAATTTAATTCAAATAACTATTGATGTAAGGGAGTCAGATAAGGAACAATCATACGTGTGCTATGTGTGTGCTTTTTTTTATGGGAAAAGCCTTTTTCCACCCACTCGTGTGTGCTGTGATGTGCATGTGGGCGGTTGTAGTTATGAAACAGATTAGTGGTCATGAAGGACTCAGAGTCTGCGTGTCGTGCATTTCTCTCTGTCTCTCATAGCAACACTGCTGGACAGCATCGCTTGTGCTCTCCTCATTTCATCTTTCTCCATTTTTAAATTTTTGAAACAGCATTGAAATAAACCTAAAAATCCTCTTAACTCCATGTGTTCCTAAAAAACACTTTTGGTATTTTTTTAGATAAAGAGCTTTATTTGATCATAATGCTTAGTGGATGACTTCAGCTTGGGATGTCAGCTTTGTTTGTTTGCTCTGACTTAAATCCACCAAATATAGGGGTGACACAATTCAGGAGAGCAGATAAACTGAGTGTCTTGCCCAATCCCCATTTCATAGATATTGTGTTGAGCTGATGCCACAGTAGTACAATCAAATGTTTCTCTCCAATTTGGGTTTCTTCTTTTTTTTTTTTTTGGCCCAAATTCACCTTACATGACAAATCCCAGCTCAAGATTCACATTGTGCTGTTTGTGACCGAGTGTGTATGAGACACAGATAGGCTGGCAGCAGAAGCATTTTAAATCAAGTCTGGAGGATGTCATGAAGCTATAGGCTTACAAAAATTATATAGTTCCAGTAAACCTGTGATCTGTGATACTCTGTGGTTTATTTTGCAAGATGCTGGTCAAAATGTCTTGCTTAAACAGGAAACACTCTTCAGGGTGCTTGGACTTTACTGTGCTGCAATTTAATTAAGTTCTAAACATACGTTTAGAAGAAGCCTGATCATTCTGTCCTTCACAGAAATATCTATAAGGTACTAATTGTCTCAAGTCATAACTTCATGTCTGCCAATTCAACTCAACAAATGTTGCTTATCAGGAGTTTGAAATAAAAGTTGTTTCCCCTAATTTTTTCCATTTATAACCCCAATATACATGGCTGCATCATGCATGAGCAATTTATTTTGATTGTTTTTAATTACTTTGATCAGAGAGATTCACTACTGTGACTCAGTGACGGAGCATTTCCAAATCAGTATCAGTAACACTTGAGGAGGAGGAGAAGGAGGCTACAACTTCATCAGCATAGACACAATAGTAACTGAGAACATGTGATTCATTTAATTGTTAATCCAGAGCTCCTGCATGATTATATAGAATGATGTTTGTCAGATGCGATTAAATAATTTGCGACTAATCAGTGAAAGGGTGAGTAGTTTTGATTTTCTCGTGATCGTAACAAAACGCAACAGGACAAAAATAACAATGGCCTCCTAGGGCTTCCATATTAACCTGCATGTCCTCAGTGTGCGTGGATAGACTCCTTATCACAAGAATATATTTTCAACATCCAACTGGTAACACTCTCTCTTGTCAATCTACAGCACTAAACATCAAAGGCATGAACTGACTCGTCCTAAGAGGATTCTATCACTTCTATCAAAAACAGGCTTTGGAAACTAAATAGATGACATCACCTTAGTTGGTGCTCACCATTTTTAGAACAGCAGGACGACACACATTAATCTCTTCAAAGCCCTGCTCTTGACGGTTCATAACAGTGTGGGCAGGTCATCTTTAGAGAGGCCCACTGATGTATACAAAGTGCTTGAGTTTGGAGAGCCATCTTCATAACAAATGGTTGGAGGGTGAGGTATTGAGGAGATACACATGTCCACCTCACTCTCCCCTCTACAGGGTCCTCTCCTTCTTCGGTGCGTTTCCACACCCTTTCCAGGACCGTTTGCATCATTTGTTGCAGTGCAGTGGAAAATCCCTCCATCGCGAGGGCAGCTGGTTTGTTTTGGCAGGTGCCGGCCTCGCCGCACTTATCAGCTAACTCTCAGCAGTGCCTAAACAGGCAGGGTTTTCCTCAAACACTGTATCTCATCTTTGTTTAAATCTGATGTCCAAGCCATTTGCATGGTTCCTTCACAGGTGCCTAGTTAGAGCATTGTATAAAGAAAGCAATCTCGATTTTGGGTAAACATGTTCATTCAAGTTAACTACTGTTAATGTCTTCAGTAGTATTGATGGGTTATGTTGTGCATTTTGTGTGTGTGTGTGTTTGCAGGTGAAGTGGAGCGGCAGTCCTGTTGAGTATAGTCTTGAAGGAGAGTTTCCAGAAATGCTTTTCACTATCAACAGGGAAGGAATCATTTACCTGAATGCTCCTCTAGACAGAGAAACACAGGACCAGATGAAAGAAAAAACAATCTATATATATACTTTTATGTTTATATCAGTAATATATGTGCTAAACCCTCTCTGAATGTTAAAAAAACAGAATGACTACAGAAACTCTAATGTGCAATAGTTAATCTCATATGTACTTTTGTTGTTTTGCTCTTGATATTTAAATGATAAGAGAACAAGAGTGAGAACTGTAAAACCACAGTCTGGTGTTGCTCCAGCTCCTTTTTGTCCCATACTCCAGTATCATTTATTGATGATCATGTGTATCCATTTATATTTATATATATATATATATATATATATATTAAATCAAGTTGTCCATCAGTAGTCCATGTAAAAGCTTGAGCCGAGTTCTGCACTCAGACACGTTTTTGACAGCACACCAAATCCTATGTAATGCTTGAGGATTATATAATTACTGTTCTTAACTATACCATTCTAAATCCCAATTGTTTGTTACTGATCACACAGTTTTGTTACATGACTTCACTCCCCCATTTAACTGCATTAGGCCACATTCACTGAGCAGCAAAATGCAGCTTCTGGTCCAGTATTTGGGTCATTAATACGGTTGCATTTAAACTAATTTTATTCATTTACGAGAGTAACAGCCACATTCTATAACCAAACTCACACCAGCAGTCGTATTCATTAGCTATACAGTGTGAGAGAGCCCCTCTGTGACATGTTGTGGGTTTTCATGTATGGTTTCAGTAATATTCAGAGACGTAGATATGAGCTTTGTGTCATCTGAAGGTTTAGATGACGTCACCGTCCTCCACAGTTTATTTGGTCTTCGCATGACTCAAATCACATGCTTACTGAGGTTTAAACCTTCTGTTGATTAATTAAGATGGAACACCTCCGTTGAACTCTTTTCATGTCACAAGTCATAAGAATTTGCGATTTTGGATGTCACCATATTTACTTTAGTAACTGTCGCTATGGTTAAAGGTGATAGTCACAAATAGAATACGAGCTTGACCTCAGTTGCTCATTCGGACCGCTGATTGAACAGAATATTTCAAGACTCACGCCAAAAGTAAATGCAATTGTCAGTCCCAAACACTGACAGTTTGAACGTTGCCTAAATGTCTTAAGATGTTCCAATGTAAATATGTCTGCTTACTGAAGATTCCCCACCATCAGATAACATATGTTTTGGACACAGAGAAACAAATTTTCTATTTTGTTTTTTAAACCATTTTTTTTCTATTCAATATATAGTATATTCGGGATTTCAGTGAGCATGATTTCTTTTCATCATGTACTCCAGACCACAGATGACTATAATACGTCGGCTGAAGACATACTGATTTCTTTGCAAATGAGAATTCACAAAATTCCCTTTTCCCTTTTAGTTTCATATTGACATAGTGGTAGAGAGGCCAGATGGTAGAGAGATTGCTAAGCCTGTGGAGCTGCGAGTGATGGTGGGGGACGCCAATGACAATAGGCCCACGTTCCCACAGATGCAGTACCACACGGTGGTCAAGGAGCTTCCGACTAAAGGTTACACACACTATATAAATGCTATTTGAATACTAAAATAAAGCAGGTTAGCGAGTGGTATGATCTTCTTCTCGCAGGTACAGAGATTCTCACAGTCCAAGCAGCGGACAACGACGATCCAAAAACCGATAATGTGCGGATATTTTATCGGCTGGTGGGCCAGATGCCTGAGACTCCCCTGAATTTGTTCCGTGTGGACCGGGACTCGGGAGTGATCACAGTGCAGGCGGACAGCATGGAGGGCACCGCTCCACAGTACACACTCACCATCACGGCAGAGGACGCTAAAGGTCGACACATCACCAGCACTGATCAATGCTAAATTAGTCTTGCAAAATGGCACCATGCAATTTAACTGGTGTCATTTTGTGCAATTTTCTCTGATTGGTTTGTGTGATTAGAGACACCTTTTTTTCAGATTTCACATTGTGATGCTCAAACATAATTTCATGTACCACTTGAGGAAGTTACTGTAGTTATGCAGCATGCTAGAGCTGCTATAATCAATCTCTGTAATTGTATGGACCCAAATAATGGCTCTCAAAATAGTGTGCCATGTAGAATCTGATGTACTGTCACACAGCAACATGAGATCTTGCAAGACTTTTTATGTCGCTTGATATTAATAGATAATCAATATGTTCTCTGACTTGTTTCTCAGGGCTGAACAGCTCCTGCACTGTCATAGTCAAAGTTCTGGATGAAAACAACAACCCACCAATCTTTACCCATCATGAGGTATGGACAGTGCACTATTTTCAGTTTTGTGAATGAGATCAGTTGCCTTTAGACTTTTTTGTTGTTGTTGCTTTTTTGCTGACATCTCAGCTGGCTGGTGGACTTTTCTCTTTCTCCTTTTATTTCTCTTTATCTGTTAGCGTGTGTGTTTGTACAAGACCTATGTTCTAGACAATGTGATTTACAGAGGCCGATGAGATAAAGAGCTTGCAGAGGGAATCCATGCTTTAATCTCAGGCTTATGGCAATGTAGTAATTTAGCTGGGAGTGTTTCTTTTTATAGTTTTGAGCACTATAAATGAACAGTGTTCACAGCTATAATTGAATGACTCCAGTTAAGTTTATTCAGATGTGTTGTAGGATTAATTGAAGTTTCTCTCTTATTTTAGACATATTAGTGTCCAATTTTAATATGAATTTTAATTTATAGAAAAATAATAGTATATATATATATATATATATATATATATATATATATATATATATATATATATATATATATATATATATATATATATATATATATATATATATATATATATATATATATAATGAATTCAAAATGTTTTGGTTATTGAACAGAACAATTAAATAATTATCATCTGTATAAGCCAGAATGTTAATATCAGTACATAATTACATTGAGTAAACAAATGAAAAATAATGTACTGTCCCATTATGTTAAAGTGGAGCATAATTTCAAATGTTTGCATAACATATCTGATTCTCCTATTTTTGGAAATATTTCTTATCCTTGGGTGATGTTCTAAATATGACCACTTACTAATTTGTAGCGCTATCTATTTATGCTACATGAGCGCATTCTCTTATGCAGAACAGCCCTAAGCGCCTTTCTTATGTCATCATCTTTGTTCATTAATGCAGCCGAGTTGAATAATAAACAGTGAGATGATCACTGACTAAAATGACGGGAAGAGATGAGCAAAAGGGGAAATGAAGTGCAGATGCAGGATGTAGGCAGGCAGTGGTCCCTGATTTCAGGAAAATACCCTGCGTGTTTACGCCTACGTGTTGTGAATAATACAGGAGATGTAGGTGGGTGCAGACAGAGTGCTGGAGTGAAGATGGAGGGCAGCAGCAGTGGAGAGATAAAAAAGCAGTGCTGGTTTGAATTAAGCAGGTATATTTAGATCCACTTGGAAAGAAGAAGAAGACATGCTCTGTTCTGCATTCTGGAAACATCCATAAAGCTCACCTCACTGGCGCTATGCCTTTCATTCTCATTATGTATCCCCTAATTTAGTTGACAATGAATTGTAGGAACTTTGATGCAGCCATAACTTGATGAATAATGTTTTGATAAATGGTGCTTTACTTACATTAATGAACAGCATTGTTTGCAGAAATATTCACAAACACACACATACATTTTCTACTCTCCTGCTAGACACTGTCATGCCACATTCAGCTAACATTTTGGTTCTTCTCTTCCTCTGTTTCCATATTTTTATTTCACTTTCTCTTGAAGTAGAAGAATTTTATAGAAGGTGGTACTGTATGTTAGGAGTTTAGTCGTGAAGTGCTGGAGGTGTGTTGACATTTCTTGGTTGGGCAGACCAGTGAAAGAGTGACTAGCATCTGAATACAGCTCTTCTGAAGACTCTGAAGTTCTTAACATCAGAAACACAATAGCAAGTGGCCGTAGTTGTAACTACACACTGTTGAAAACAGTTGCTGCTTAATATTTTTGTTTAAATGTTGATACATATTTTTCAGGATCCTCTGATGAATAGAGAGTACAAAAGAACAGAATGTATTTGAAACATATATATAGTATATATATATTTGTTACAATATAAATGTCTTTACTGACACTTTTGATCAATTTAATGGATAGCTCCACCCAAATGGAAAATTCAGTCATCATTTATTTGCACTCCACTTGTTCCAAACCTGTATGAGTTTATTTCCTCTGCTGAATACAAAAGAAGATATTTTGAAGAATGTCTGTAACCAAACAGCCATTTAATGGACTCCCATAGTATTTTTTCCCCCATTCTTTGGAAGCCAGTGGCTACTGTCAACTGGTTGGTTAACAGTATTCTTCAAATTATCTTCTTTTGCCAAACTCATACAGGTTTGGGACAACCTGGGATTGAGAAAATGATGACCGAATGTTTATTTTTGGGTGAACTTTTTAGCATCACTTTAATGACTCTTTGCTAAATAGAAGTATTAATTTCTTTCCAAAAAAAGTACAGTACAGTAGTGTATGTTGGTAATATTTCATTACATCACATGTTTTGTTTCTCTAAATTGGAAAACACTCAAAAATGATGCGTTTAATGCTTAAATTTGTTCAATGTGTTTTGCCTTAGAAACTTAAATGCCTAGTCGTGGTCAGAATTGTTGGCACCCTTGGTAAATAATTTGCATTGTTAATCCTATTGATTTAGAAATCCTTTTATTTAGAAAAAATAACAAGAATTGAACCTTTCATTGACGAAATATGAATTCAAAATAGGGGGAAATCTCATTAGGTTTTTTATTTATTTTTATTTTTTTGTCTAGTACACGTTGGCCACAATTAATGGACCCCGTTTATTCAGTACTTTTTGCATAATTTGCCATGAGAACAGCTCTGAGTCCTCACATTTAATGCCTGATAAGTTTGAAGAACACCTGACAAGAAATCAGAGACCATTCCTTCATCCAGAATCACACCAGACCCTTCAGATTTCCAGCTCCATGTTAATACTTCTCCTTTTTAGTTCACCACACTCATTTGCTATAGGGTTCAGGTCAGGGGACTGGAAATGACCATAGCAGAATATTTGTTTTGTGCTCAGTGACCCATTTTTGTTTTGATTTTGCTGTTTGTTTTTGGATCATTGTCCTGTTGTAAAAACCAGCCTGGGCCCATTATAAGATTTCTTGTAGGACAGTCTATTTACATTTTTTTTTATCTGTTGTTATTTGAAAGAATCCATGATGCCATGTATCCGAACAAGATGTCCAGGACCTCCAGCAGAAAAAAATAAATAATAATAAATACAAAATACACCAAAAACATTAAAGGGACAGTAGTTTATTACATTTTGATGTGCACATGGGATACTTTTTTACTCCTGTGTGCACCAAACCTATCTTGAGTTTTTAGTTTTATCTGACCATAGAACACAGTCCTGTTTGAAGGTCCAATGGTGTCTGGCAAATTAATATGCTTTAAGGTTGTTTTTGGATGAGAGCATTTCTTTTCTTTTTTTCTCTTTTTTTCTTGAAATCCTCCCAAACAACACATGGTGATGTAGGTGCTGTTTGACTTTTTTTTTTTTTAGGCTTTAGACTCAACTAATTTCTGCTATTGTGCAGCTTTGATCCTTGGAGAGCCTTTAGCCACTTAAACTCTCCTCCTCACTGTGCATTAGGATGATATAGACACATGCACTCTTTCAGGAAGATTTGTAACATCTTTAACATCTGAAGAATTGATGACATCTTTGCACATTTATTAAAAAAGAAAAACTGAAATATCACATGGTCCTAAGTATTCAGCCCCTTTGCTCAGTATTTAGTAGAAGCCCCTTTTGATCGAATACAGCCATGAGTCTTTTTGGGAAAGATGCAACAAGTTTTTCACACCTGGATTTGGGGATCCTCTGCCATTCCTCCTCGTAGATCCTCTCCAGTTCTGTCAGGTTGGATGGTAAACGTTGGGGGACAGCCATTTTCAGGTCTCTCCAGAGATGCTCAATTGGGTTTAAGTCAGGGCTCTGACTGGGCCATTCAAGAACAGTCACAGAGTTGTTGTGATACCACTCCTTCGCTATTTTAGCTGTGTGCTTAGGGTCATTAGGGACACAGCTGGACTCAAATGAAGGTGTAGAACCATCTCAAGGATGATCAGAAGAAATGGACAGCACCTGAGTTAAATATATGAGTGTCACAGTAAAGGGTCTGAATACTTAGGACCATGTGATATTTCAG
Source organism: Carassius carassius (assembly GCF_963082965.1). Taxonomy (NCBI): domain Eukaryota; kingdom Metazoa; phylum Chordata; class Actinopteri; order Cypriniformes; family Cyprinidae; genus Carassius; species Carassius carassius. Next base: position 28,491,301 of record NC_081756.1, on the reverse strand, counting down.
TTTTTCTCTTTTAATAAATCTGCAAAAATGACGTAAGAGACCAGGAAGCTATAAAAGCACGTGCCATGCAGCTGGCGTCAGCTTCGCGTCTTTCAGCAAACGCTCTGTGTGTGTATGTCATTTTGTCCGTCTTGTGAGTCTTATTTACTGTTGTCTGTCCAGTTAAGAGCTCCTAGACATGCCAAAAAGCAAGGCTAAAGTTAAGCACTCCGATGGCGATTCCAAATCGCGTTATAGGTCGTGTGTTCCTCCCTGCCCGAGATATATAACGGTTGGGGATACACACAGCCTGTGCGTGGTTTGCCTGGGTTCGAAGCACGCTGAGTCGGCTCTCGAGGGGGCCGACTGCCTGCACTGTGAGCGTATGTCGGTGCGGCTGCTTCGTTCCCGGAGGGCCCTCTTCGAGGAGAGGGCCTTCGCCAGCATTCCCCGCGGTGCTGGTCCCGCTTCTGCCGAGGCAGAACGGCGGCTGCACTCGTGGGGTTCGCAAGTCGATCTGGTGGAGGGAATGGAGACGGGCCAGTCCCTATCTCCTTCCACTTCTGCCAGATCTGGCACCCAATCCCTAGAGTCGGAAGCATGCTCAGCGGTTCCTTCCACTCAGGGAGAGGGATCGACGCTCCGCCTCTCTTCCTCCGAGGAAGTTGATGTGGAGTCGGTCGATAGGGATTCGCCACCCCACTCGCTACAATATGAGGAGCTCTTGGAGGTGGTTACTCGCGCGGTGGCCAAGTTAAGCATCGATTGGCCCGCCGAAAAGTCAACTGAACCGCAGAGAAGCAAGCTTGACGAACGCTTCCTGCACGCGAGTCAGCCACCTCCCAGCCGGGGCCTTCCATTCTTTCCCGACCTGCACGAAGAGATCGCCAGGTCGTGGAAATCCATTTTCGGCCCGCCTCTACATCCCCTCGTCTGACTATTATGGAAATGTAGTGGGGATGGGAGAGCACGGTTATAGAGCGATGCCCCGGGTGGAACAGAAGCTCGCGAGCTATCTGTCCCCTGGCGCGGCATAGTCTCTAAAGGCCCCGGCATTGCCCTCAAAGCCACTAAGAACAACGTCGGCTTTGGTGGGCAAAGGGTATGCGGCTACAGGTCAGGCTGGTGCATGTCTGCACACCATGACAGTGTTACAGGCGTACCAAGCCGACATGCTTAAGGAGCTAGATGAGGGAGAGGAGATCAAGTCCCACGATATTTCAGAGCTGAGAAGGACCGCTGATCTCTCCCTCCGCGCCACCAAGGAGACCGCCCGAGCTATTGGGCGGTCCATGGCAGCTATGGTGGCCGCGGAGAGGCACTTATGGTTGACCCTGTCTGATATCAAAGAGCGGGACAGGGTCTGCCTATTGGACGCCCCGATTCAGCCGACTGGCCTGTTCGGCGACGCAGTCAGTTCTGTCGTCGACAGGTTTCAGGAGGCCCGCAAACAAGCAGCGGCGTTCCATAAGTTCCTCCCTCGTCGCTCCCTCGGGGCATCTGGGAAGGAGATGCCCCAGCCGCACCCTAGCTCCTTGCATCGCGAGGCCCAAAAACAGACGCTCTCAGCCGAGGTCTTCTAAGCCCAAGCTAGATCTCAGGGCAGTTATTGAAGCCAAGAAGTCCTCGGCCAAGAAACCCTGACGCCAAAGGCCCGGGGTTTCAGAGGGCAGCCTCTGCTGGGGTAGAGCAGTACACACCGCAGTACATGGTGCCCGTCCCGCCTCAGCGCCCTCTGGGGGCCGGTCTGCCAACCCTGCCAGTGTTCCAGGGTGCAGCGGCCCCGAGCGAGCATCAGTCTCAGTATCTTCCGCCCGTGCGCGTAGCGGGGCTGGGACGCTCGCCACCCCTGCGGGGGTCTCTTACACCAGACGTCAGTCTCGAGAGACTGATTCCCTTAGTAGATTATTTAGCAGCGTGGAAACTACTGCCAAATGTATCTCGTTGGGTCCTGCACATAGTAGAAAAAGGCTACTGCATTCAGTTCGGCTCCGCGCCGCCAATATTCAACGGGGTCGTTCAGACGATAGTCGGCCCCAGGCAGGGTCTGGTTATGGAACAGGAAGTGAAAACCCTATTAGAGAAGGAGGCCATCGAGGTGGTCCCTCCTCAGGACAGGGAGTCTTGATTTTATAGCCGGTATTTCATAGTTCCAAAGAAGGATGGGGGGCTGCGTCCGATTATAGACTTGAGGGTCTTAAATCATTCAGTTATGAGACTGAAGTTCAGAATGCTCACAATCAAGCATGTTGTAGCTCAGATCAGGTCCGAGGACTGGTTTGTCACAATAGATCTCAAAGACGCATATTTTTACATCTCCATCCTTCCACAACACAGGAAGTTTCTGAGGTTCGCTTTCGGGGGCGAAGCCTACCAATATCGAGTACTTCCCTTTGGTCTTGCACTCTCACCCCGCACGTTCACAAAATGTGTAGATGCGGCTCTGGTCCCCCTGCGCATGCACGGCATCCGCATTCTCAACTATATCAACGATTGGATGATTTTAGCTCAGTCAGAGCAGGTTGCGGCTCGGCATCGAGATGTCATTCTCGCACATATGGGGGAGCTGGGTTTGAGACTGAACGCCAAGAAGAGTGTACTTTCTCCGGTTCAGAGAACCACCTATCTAGGCGTAGTATGGGACTCGACCGCGATGCAGGCACGATTGTCCCCTTCTCGTATCGAGTCGATCCTCATCTCAGTCGAGAGAGTCAGAGAAGGCCAGTCACTCACTGTCAAACAATTTCAGAGATTGTTGGGTCTGATGGCAGCTGCGTCCAACGTGATACCTCTTGGCCTGCTGTACATGAGACCCCTACCGTGGTGGCTCAAGACCAAGGGATTTTCCCCGAGGGGCAATCCACTTCGCACTATCAAGGTCATGCGGCGCTGCCTCCGTGCCTTAGACATGAGGAAAGAGACCTTGGTTCTTGAATCAGGGCCCGGTGCTGGGAGCTCCTTGTCGCCGTGTGACACTAGCGACGGACGCATCCCTCACCGACTAGGGTGCAGTCATGAGTGGCCACCCTGCCCGTGGTCTGTGGAGCAGTCGCCATCTAACGTGGCATATCAATTGTCTAGAAATGCTAGCAGTTTATCGTGCACTGAAGCACTTCCTCCCAGACCTGAGGAGGTGGTGAAGCAGATATGGAGAGTTTTTGGCAGGGCTCAAGTAGACCTATTTGCGACTCTAGAGACATCACGATGTCCCCTTTGGTTCTCTCTAGTTCATCCAGCTCCTCTGGGACTGGACGCTATGGTACAGACCTGGCCGAGGCTTCGTCTGTACGCATTTCCCCCTATCGCTCTGCTCCCGGGAGTTCTGGCGAGAGTACGCCGGGACGGGGCCCGTCTGTAATTAGTAGCCCCATTCTGGCCGGGCCGAGTATGGTTCTCAGATCTAGTCTCGCTCCTCGACGGCTCTCCGTGGGAGATACCGATCAGGACAGACCTACTCTCTCAGGCGCAGGGTACAATAGTTCACCCTGGTCCGGAGTTGTGGAAGCTGTGGGTGTGGCCCCTGAGGGGGCACAACTGTTAGCTGCTGGTGTCTCAACTGAGGTTGTTGAGACCCTCCTCCAATCCAGAGCTCCCTCAACGAGGAAACTGTACGCCCTGAGGTGGAATCTCTTCACCTCATGGTGCAAAGACCGCAAGTTAGACCCAGCAAACTGCCCAGTTGGTACAGTTCTGGAGATTCTACAGGCTAGGCTCTCTGCAGGGTTGACCCACTCCACACTGAAGGTCTACGTGGCGGCCATTGCGGCCTTCCACGCCCTTCTCGATGGCCAGTCTCTGGGAAGACACCCCCTAGTTACACGTTTCCTCCACGGTGCACTGAGGCTGAGACCTCCAGTACGGTCCCGTATTCCCCCTTGGGACTTGGTTGTGGTGTTAGAGGCAATGTGCAAACCCCCGTTTGAACCTATCCAAGATATATCAGACAGACATCTCACACTTAAAACCTCCTTTCTGTTGGCTATTACCTCTCTGCGGAGAGTGGGAGATCTTCAGGCCCTCTCTGTGGCCCCTACTTATCTTGAGTTTGCACCGGGCATGACCAAAGCGTTCATATACCCTCGAGCGGGATATGTTCCTAAGGTTCCCTCGGTTACACCACGACCTGTAGTGCTGCAGGCCTTCTGTCCTCCTCCCTTTCAGGAGCCTGACCAGGCGAAGCTAAATTGTATGTGTCCAGTTCGAGCACTGGACGCATACGTCCACAGAGTTGCCCTGTGGAGAAAAACTGACCAATTGCTTGTATGCTACGGTCCCCCCAAGAGGGGTTTTCCTGCTTCTAAGCAGACTATTAGTCGTTGGATAGTCCAGGCTATCAACGTCACCTATGAGTCCTCTGGTCGTCCCCCGCTGTCGGGAGCCAAGGCTCACTCTACTCGGGGTATGGCGGCCTCCAAGGCCTTCCTAGCAGGTGTATCCATGCTGGACATCTGCAATGCTGCGGGGTGGTCCACGCCCTCTATGTTTGTTCAATTCTATGGCCTAGATATGCCAGTCACTCCAGGCGCTTCTGTCCTCCTGTCCTGAGCTGTGCTCTTCGGATACACACTAGGCAGGGGTTTGGTAGTCTGGCGGCGTTGGTACTCGTTCCCCAAAGCGCTTTCGACGCAGCTCGAGTTCCTGAAGAGGAACGTCTCTAGGTTACGTATGTAACCCTAGTTCCTCGAGGGGACGAGACGCTGCGTCTCGGAGCCATACCCCCGGCAGGCGCTTGCTGGTACTCGAAGCTGACGCCAGCTGCATGGCACGTGCTTTTATAGCTTCCTGGTCGCTTACGTCACCCCGTCGGTGACGTCACGCTCTTCCATTGGACTGATTACACACGATATTCAGAGTCGCTCATGCTGGGCGCGTTACCCAAAGCGTTTTCGACGCAGCGTCTCGTTCCCTCGAGGAACTATGGTTACATACGTAACCTAGAGACGTTTTTCTGTCAATATGGGGTGCTGTGTGTACATTAATGAGGAAAAAAAAGAACTTAAATGATTTTAGCAAATGGCTGCAATATAACAAAGAGTGAAAAATTTAAGGGGGTCTGAATACTTTCCGTACCCACTGTATATTCATATTGAGAACAATATTAATTTGGCCTTTGTTTTGCCTTATATTTATATTAATGTGAAACTGGAAGCAACGGCTGGACAATTCCATGTTCAGAATGTCCCTGGTGTGCCAAAAATTGTAAATACGAATGGGAATATACTTCAGAGATATTTTACTCATAAGAATTTCTAAGGGTACCATTAATTGTGGCCAACATGTATTAGAGAAAAACATTTATTCCACAATGAGAAATTTTTTATTATTATTCTTTCAACCATTTCTGAACATTTTTTACAATAAAAGATCATTAGGATTAACAATGCAGATTTATTTTCACAGCCTTATTTGATCACATTTACCTGGGGTACCAACAATTCGGACCATGACTGTATAATTTATTTAAAGGCTCTGACCATAAAGTTGTTACAAATATTGTGGTTTCTAATCACAGACCTATTAATGATTTCTCTATTCTCCATTTTTATTTTAATTGCATATATTATCTTAGAATCGTTCATTCATTTATGTCTCTGTAGTATGGTCCCTTCCACCTAGCTGAGGATTCCTCAGTGGGCACTACAGTCACTGCAGCGTCGGCATGGGATGCCGATGAGTGGGGTGGGGACAACTGGCAGGTGGACTACAGGCTTAAATCTGGGAATGAGGATGAGGTTTTTACTCTAGTGACTGACAGACAGACCAATGAAGCTGCCATCATCCTTGATAAGGTATCTTCTCTGCCTGAAAACTGCTGGTCATAGATTTATAGATACACATCAAACCACTTGCACTTTTTTTAAAGAATGTGCTTTTAAAGCACAAACATTCTTTTTAATGAGGGCTTGGGGAAAGCTAAGGATTAAAAAAAAAGAAGAAAAAAAATAACTTTCAGTGGTCTGTTCTTTTTCACTGATTTAGGGGGAAATCTTGAATTATCACCCTGACATAATGTGATTGCTTTATGTTTATATAACTTTTAATCTGTGATTTGAAATCGATGTTCTGTCGGAAACTTCTAAACACATCCAAGTGAGCTACATGCAGTTTTGTGAAGTGCTTACAGAGTAGGACTGACACTGCAGATACTCATCGTCAAATCGTCAAAATGTATGATTGTTCATACTCTTGAGTTACTATAATTATCTCTGTGTTTACCTTTGTTGAACAGTTTTATTTATACCAGCTGCTATATTTATAGGTAACATTAAGGACATGATGAGGTTTAAGTGTTAAGCTAAAACACTAGTTTTCAAATATTTCACAAAAAAAAAAAAAAAAAAAGTATTTATACTGTATATAGTATATACTGTTCAAGAATTTACACCAATGTGAACTACAAAGGTATTTGCCAGTTGGTAAAAAAAGTGTTCATATAAATAAAGTAAATGACCAAAAAATGTCCGGTATCAAATGCTACTTAGTTTGATATAATACAATTCAATTTGTACATATTAAAAGTGGGGCTTAGGTTTTTAAATACTTTTTGAGGTCATTGTTTGAAAACAAGCAGTTAAGTCATTATTTAACAGGCCATTCAACCAGGGCTTAAGGCCTGATCCTCACCGTGACCCACATTCCCTTCAGGTGATGCAGTTGTTCCTGTGCAAGGTCACCACAAGTGTGTGATTAGTGTCTCTGATTGCCTTGATCTTGGTCCACACCGTATATTAAATGCAACCAGTCTGATCCATTTATGACATATTTTATTCATGTTTTGCCGGATTACAAGCTAGGAGTTTGACATTCCAACAGAGGGTATCTGAATCCTGATGTTTACTGATATGTCAAGGAACTGAGCCATTTGTTTATCTTGTGTTCATCTGTGTTCTCGTTTGCACTGCACAACTCTCTCTGTTGTTGTTGTTCTGTGTCTCAGTAATTAAGTGGTTTTATTGTATTTTTAATTGGCAGGAGTTAATTACAGTATGCCATGTTTGCAGCATGGGCAATCAACACTGGAGACCACATACATTCTGTATTTTTCAGGAGATTAACATTTTCTAGGTAAACAACAGTAAAAAATGGAATTTACTGTTGACGTGAAGCATGCTAGATCAATGTTTTAACAGTTGTCAGGAGCTATGATACATTTTTGTGTGTGTGTGTGTGTGTGTGTGTGTGTGTGTGTGTGTGTTCAGTTTAATGCAGGGATTTGAGAAAAGCTAATTTCTTGCCCATAGTGACAGGTGTGCTAAACATACATATGTGTTCTGGGTGAAGCAAATGGATAGAGGAACACACTATTCCATGTGAAGAGCACTAAGCTTTGTGTAACATTTTTAAAACTCCATTATTGTAAAAAGGTTTCTCAGACTGAATTAGAAAAAATTGGAGTTAAGGGGTGTGCCTGAAGCATGAATCCTTATAAGGGAAAACAACTAATGATTCTTAACGTGTCTACACCAGATGTGAGCAGCGGAGCGCGACAAAATACTATAGAACCAGTGATCTATAATAGAGATTCATTATATAGATAAGTCAATAGAACTCATTATAATCAGTAATGCTGTCTACACTGGATGCAGCACGGCATGACGTGACACCACAAATCCCTGACAGTAAACTGCTGTGGCATTCTATTAATGACATGCTAACAGAAATTTCAAATTATATTCAATAGTCACTTTGTCACATCCAGTGTAGAAGTCTTTAGCTGATACAGCACGGTGCAACACTACAACTGTCGCATCCAGTGTAGGCACGGTGTAAAGAGAGATTACTGATAGGACAATGGTGAATGATTTGCAGATCCTCAGTAACACCGATAAACATATAATCTTGTAAAATAAGAGTACTTGTGATCAAGAATCTCGTAAGGGATATTGAAACTAAAAAGCAGTTGTGCATTCAAAAAGTGGGGGGGGGGGGTCATCATGATGTCTATCAGCCATCGGCGATGAGGATGGCGTCGTCTATCGGCCCAACCCTATTTCATTCCTCCATTCTGCTGAATTACTATTTACGGTGTTGTGTGATACTTACTGTAATAATTAAAACTCCATAATCATCGGGAAGAAGGAGGCGGGAACCGGCGGACAATCAAATGAAACTTTAATAATTAAAAATAAACACAAAACAGCGCATCAGCCCCTCACGGACGACTGATGTGCACAAATAAAAAGCAAACATAAACTAAAGCCCAGGCCTGGTCCTCTCTCGTCCTTCACTGTCGTCCCTCCAGTTCCATCCTTCCATCTCCTCCGTGGGACTCGAGACCGGTGGTTCGAACAGGTGTAGTTCATCTCCAATCACTCCACCGGCCTCGCTCCTCGTTCCCACGTCCCTCGGCCCCGCCCCACTTGTCACACTTACCATTGCTTTGCATCGCTTGCCTCCATTGCTTGCACTGCTAATTGAAGATCTGTGTTGAGCTTATCTGCCATCTATCCTCTTCTGTTGGGACAGAAGACTAGACCGACAACACATCTTGGACCCAAGCGATGTTCTTCACCCTGTATCAAATCCATTCACTGAACTAATACAGGCTGTTTGGCAATCTCTACCCCCACAAACAATTCCATCTTCACCACCACCACACCACAGTCCCATGGCACGGCAGGCACCCTACAGTGGATAGGAGTAGGAATGCAATGGTTTTATTCTCCAATGCTTACTGTATTTTCAGCCTCACTTATTCACTTCAGACCATGTCAAGATAGCACACATCATTTCACTTCTATCTGGAAGAGGTCTTTAATGGGCTAGAGTGATTTGGGATGCCAATGGCTCAGCTAACAGTGCTCTGACTACCTTTACCACCTATTTAAAAGAAGTGCTTGGTCATACTGCTAATAGCCTCTCTGTTTACTATCAACTGCTGTCTACAGCAAGGGAAATCATCTGTTATGGACTATGCCCTAAAGTTTTGTACACTCATGGCAGGCAACAAGTGGTTGGAACGAGACAGCCCTCTTTTCTACTTATCGGCATGGTCTGTACCTGCAGATCTGTTAACAAATGGCCATCTATGATGAAATTATTGGACTAGAGGCCTTCATCCAATGTTCAATATGGATTCCTCAGAGGCTCGCTGGCATTACCTTCAACATTCCCGCTGCAGCTCCTCCGCTCGCAACCCACTCTGTCAGCCCTCCAGCACCAGAGCCCATGCAAATTGATTCCATCCATCTCTCATGTGACTGCTCAGTGCGTCCGATAAGCCATAACAACCTTAAGACAATTATCTGTAATAGTAAATGCCTCTTATCGCTCCATTCCAGCCCAAGCTCTTATTTATTCTGGCTGAGAGGACAACTTCATCTTCGCCAAATTAATCAAGAAACTTAAAATCAAGAGAAAACAGTTCTCCCAAGCCTTAAAAATCTACTCAGTCCTGGGAGAGCTGCTGGGTCGGGGTCGAATCACTCACAGCTCACCTCCTAGAACTCCCTACATTGGCTGCAAGTGTACTGAAACCATCTCCTTCATGGTGCTCAACAGCAGATGTCATCCTGGGATGCCTGTGGTTATATCAAAATTCCTCAACATTAGAAGGTCCAGTGTAGAATTCCTACAGTGGGGTGATTATTGTTTTACCATCTACCATATTGTCTACCATCTTTACCAAGGCCCATCATTTTCCATACCACCTTTTTCACTGTGGTCAATCACTCCACCTCTGTTGGGAATCTAGAACCTGCTGAACATAATGAAATTCCACAGGAATACCGGGTGTTCCAGGATGTTTTCAGTAAGCAGCTGGCCACAAAATTACCACCTCATCAGCCATGAGACTTGCTGCCTGCGACAACCCTGCCTAAGGGAAAGGAATGTCCCTTGTCCATTCCGGAACAAAAGTCCATGGAGTAGTACATTGAAGAGGCCCTGAAATAGAAGTTAATTTGTCCATTTACTTCCCCTGCCACATCAAGTTTCTTCTTGGTCAGCAAGAAGGATGGGGGCTTGAAGCTTTGCATTGATTACTGGGCCCTCAATGTGCAGACCATCAAATATTGTTATTGTAAGAGAGACAGTGGTTTGACTACTGCAAAAAAGTGGCACAGAGATGTTTCAAACAGTATGATCACCACGGCTATAAAGGTACCGGCAGATGGAGGCGTAAAAATTAGGTGACATGACAATGAAGTCAAAAGTTCAGTGTTTATTCTCAGAAGTGCAAAAAAATTGTTTTCTCACTTGTGTGCCAATATTTACAGTTAAAGTCAAAATCCTTGCCAACCTGCAGCAACTGCGAGGAGCTCGCATCTCCACCAAGCTGCACCTGTGGAGCGCGTACAATCTCATCCAGATACATGAGGGTGACGAGTGGAAGAACGCCTTTTCTTACTCCATCTGGGCATTATAAATATCAAGTCATACTGTATGGGCTTGCTAACACACCCTCCGTATTCGAAGGTTTCATGAACGAGATGTTCCGGGAGTTTCTCCACCAGTTCATCATTATCTACATCAATGATATCCTGATCTACTCCTGGAACCTGACCAAACATCGCCAACATGTGAAGCAGGTCCTGACCAAGCTGAGACCACACCATCTTTACCTCAAGCTATAGAAATGTGAGTTCCACTGTGACAAGCTTTCATTTCTAGGCTATAATATTCAACCGCAATGGCATACAAATGGACCCGAAGAAGGTCCAGGCGGTAAGGGACTGGCCTACTCCAAGGACCATCAAGGACCTCCAATGCTTCCTGGGCTTTGCCAATTTATACCACTGGTTTATGGCTAATTTCAGCAGGGGTGAAAATGGAAGGATGACTATTTAATGTTAATAAAATTCAAAATTCTTTTCAATTCATGTCTCAGAATGTGTATTTTTTGTTTGTAATTTCACAGCTATAATACCATAACAGGTTAATGAAGTTGGAAAACACTGTGTTTCTATCGCGAATGTGCCGAATCTGCTAATGTAATTACAACTGCTAGGTGATAGAGAAGGAGAGGGGGAGGCCCGTGGGAGATTTGAGCACTCGTGCCTCCTTTGGTAAAAAAAAAAAAAAAAAAAACACTGCCAATCACTATAGATTGTTCACTTTTCAGTGCTGAGGAGTGTTGAGAAAAGAAACCTCGCAAGGGAGGCTTGCCTCCCTTCTGGTTTATCAACCAATCATCATAGAGACATAAATTATGTGCTATTAGTTGGAACGTCTAGCGCTGCGCTGATAATGTACCAAGTACTTATGATGAGTAGTGATATTGAATATTTGATCGCCAACAGATATACCAAGCTGTCATTCAAACAGTATATATACAAATAAAGGTACAACACACCTAAACTGGATATAGGCTACAGCAGTCAGCTTAATTAAATGGCACAACAGGCAGCATTCGTTTAACACACAGCTGAATAATAATAATAACAATAATATTAATCAGCATGGATCCCAGACCAATACAATTAGTGTGCCTCTGAATTTCAGTCAGTTCATCTCACCTTTAACATCCCTAATCCAACAAAGGCCCAAGTCCCTATCATGGACATCTGCTGCACAAGAAGCTTTCCAGCAACTGAAGGAAGCCTTTTCATCAGATCCTGCTCCTGTGCTTCCTGATCCCAAGCTTCCCTTTCTGGTCAAAGTAGACACATCTACCACCAGGGTGGGAGCCATCCTCTCTCAGTGGCATGGTGAACCTCCAGTACTCCATCCATGTGCCTTCTACTTAAAAAAGCTGTTCCAGGTGGACCATAACTATGATATTGGTAACCGTGAGCTGCTTGGCATGACATTGAACCTCAATGAATGGATGCATTGGCTCGAGGCCTCCGGTCACCCATTTACCATCATCCCAGATCATAAAAATCTGGAGGATCTACAAGATGCCAAACTCATTCCGCTAAAGGGTCTACCCACTGTGATGGAAGCAGCTGATTACCCAAGGACATCATGTCAGACCATGGTTTACAATTAATTTCCCGGGTCTGGCGAGCATTCTTCATTTTACTCAGAATATCCATCAGTCTTTCTTCATCATTTGTCAACATCAACATTTGTTCTTAATTAACAGGATGATTTTTGTTGTTGATTTTTCAACAAACGAGCTTTAAAGGTGAAGCCTTTAGAATAAAGTTAAATGAGAAATGGAAATAAAAGATGACAATTAAAGGTATAGATAACCAAAGACTGTTTTGACATTGCCCACTCTCAGATCCGCATTTATCTGCATTTTATTCATTATTTTTATTATAGCCTTGTTTTCCTGGAAAACAGCAAGTGTATGACATACAGCCAGAGTGATGTCAGCAGGTTGTGCGCATCCAGATAAATATCTGACCTTCAGTCTGAAGAATGACATCAGAGCATACAATGGGTCTTTCAGAACCTGATTTGAACACATTTTACCTTCAGAAATGCAGTTTGACACATTGTGATGACCAGTGACACACTCTCAGATTGATTTTGTCCAGGTCTACAGTGTGCTGCTACAGATTAAGACAACTGCCTGTGAAACTCAGAACACGGCTTTTTGTTATTTTTATATTATTATTTTCATAATTACAGTGTGTCATTATTTTCTCTTGCAAAAAAAGGTCATGTACTTACAGTGTGCTCATTGGCAAACTGCGTGCAGGTGCTGGACTTTGAGCGGGAGAATGAGTATATACTAGTACTGAGCGCTCAGAACCCAGTTGCTCTGGTCCGAGGCAGGTACGGACCAGCATCCACAACAACTGTCACCATTTTTATCGATGACATCAACGAAGGACCCGTTTTGTCTCAAAGCCATTATGAAGTCACTGTTAGAGAAGGGGAGGAGCGAGGACGTGTTATTGCCACAATCAGAGGTTATGACCCTGACTCTCATCCAATCAGGTAAGGTGATATTTTACTCATTTAAATGAGTAAAACTACCAATAACAATACAAATTGTATCTATGCATCAATTGACGTCCTGCAAAAATTTCCAGCTGTCCCTTTCATTCCTAAACAATGAGAGATTCCCCAAATTAATTAATTAATCTCAATTGACACAAACACCTCATTCTCAAAATCTAAAACACACAGAGAAAACTCACTATTTGTGTTAAACACACACACACACACACACAACTCTTAATCCAGAACTGTAAATGTGTGGAAGCATAATTTAACATGTTGTATGTTCATATAGATTTCAATCGTTGTCCATTGGAAAGTGGAAAAGAATCTGAATCTTGATCTAAAATACATTAAAATAGTACAATACAATATCATTTAAAAGAACTGGTTTCTTTTGTAATATATTTTAAAATGTAATATATTGCTGTGATGGTAAAGCTGAATTTTCAGCAGTTATTACTCCAGTCTTCAGTGTCACATGATCATTCAGAAATCATTCTAATATGCTGAAAACATATTATTATTTCAAATCTGAAAACAGTTGGGCTGCTTAATATTTTTGTGGAAAACGTGATACATGTATTTCAGGATTCTTTGAATAGAATGAACAGCACTGTTAAAAATATTCCGTAAAATATACGGTAAAAAACCGGCAGCTGTGGTTGCCAGAATTATACCGTAAAAAAATACGGTAAAACCATTTGGCTTGACGATTTTATACCGTAAAAAATACAGTTACACTGTTGTAGGTTTAAGGGTTTTACTTTATATTTACAGTTTAATATTAATATACGAACTTATTGAAGCACTGAAATCTGTTTTGTACCTTTGTATTACACTGGTAACCACCAAAAGCAGGTGGTGATGAGAGAGTCATGTGGTGAAACAAAGCCCATCACAAGCAGCTTTTAAATAATAAGATACATAGAAGGTGCACGGTGTCATTCACACAAGCACTAAACACCATCATGGTGAGACTCATTAAACTGAAATATGCAATAAACATTAATTTAACAACATTTTATGTAACATACAAACCTAATAAACATAACAGATGAGAAAAAATTAAGAAGAAACATAGTTATTTCAAAGAAAAAGCAACGCAGAGAATTCTGGGAACGTAAGTTTACGGTTTTTCCCTGTAAAGTTTACAGGAATTACCGTTAACCAGTAAACAGGTTTGAACTGTAGTATTTTCACAGTTTTTTACCGTTAAAATCACAATCATTTTTTACAGTGAGCATTTATTTGAAATATACATTTTTTGTACCATTTTTAAATGTCTTTACTCTCGCTTTTGATCAAATTAATTAAATTTTTTGTAGATTGTTTTAATAATTTTAATGATTGTTTTTTTTTTCTGCATTACAATCCATAATGTCAGAATTGCTTGATTATGAAAGAAAATATGTGATTCAAAAGCAGTTTTTTCCTCAGGTATTCACTGAGAGGAGACACTAAAAAATATTTCTCCATTGGGAAGTACTCAGGAGAGCTCAAGACTGTCCAGGCTTTGGACAGAGAAGAGAACAGCACCTACACCATGGAGGTGTTAGCTGAAGATGGGCGTAAGTGACAATTTACCCCCTCGTCATGCATGCATTCACTGTGGAGGGCTGTCAATTCATGTTGTTTGTTTGAATAAACATGTCCATCAAACTGAAGTTATTATACAGAGCAAGTACAAGAAGAAGATGCTATCAATATGAGACATCTGGGGAAAATCAACATGCCTCGGCTTTCATTTTTTCAGAATCATCAGTGCTGCCGAGACACTTGACATTTCAAAACGCTGTGACAGGCTCTATTCAGTATCAAATCTCATTGAAAATTCTTGTCCACATCCACACACCATGAGAGAAATCTCAGACATTGTTACTAGCAGTGAATGAGTCACCAGCTAAGATGTTGCGGTGTGTGAACGATGTGTGTGTGCTATAGAATTCCACATAATTTCTCCTCACCTGAATGTAGGGCGAAGATGAAAGATTTGAGGTGTGAAGGTCACAGTTCACCCTCCAATTACCTTCTGCCCCCATCAGCATTCTCAGATGAGGAATCATTCCAGTCCAGAATGCTCAGTCACAAATGTTTACGGGGGAGAAAAAAAGGAGAGAGATGAAATGAGAACAAGAGATACGACTCACAACTCCCTGTCTTGCGTGGTCTTGAGTGTTGAAGCAGGGTTGAAAATGAGAGGGAGTGTATAAGAGGAGGGAAAAATAAAGAAACTTTAGATAATAGATATAAATAATACACATATACCTCAGTATCTGAGAGCTTATGACATTCAAGGAATTGTACTTTACTCTGGGCTGCAGAAAGAGATGCATTACAATACACAGAAAGGGTTGCATATATATATATATATATATATATATATATATATATATATATATATATATATATATATATATAGGCAAATCTTCACATTTTGACTTGCACTTCTATGTAACGCAACAGCCATGGTCCAACATTGGCTAAACACCCTCTGTCTCGGCCTGCAATAGTAGTTACCCCTTAGTTTCTCTCTTTAGCTTAGGATGGAAAAAGATTGACAAATCTGAGTGGGCCACCCTAAATCTTTTGATGGTGTCTAGGAACTTCAATGTTTGTACTTTTGGGGAGATAAGCCCATGATATACTTATAGTAGTTTATGAGCAACAAACGTGATTAAGAGAATGTTTTTTGACATAAATCTTACAAATTTCTTGTTTAATAATCCCACTAGTGACTCTAAAAAAGGTTTTCATTTATAAAGCTCTAAAAACCTTACTGACTGATGTTTTAGTGTACTTCCTGCAAATATGGAAAAAATAAAGAGTCTCAATTAAATATGTGCAGTTTCACGTGATTAGTGCAAATTGTCACATGACCAGAGCAGTTTACTTCCTGTTTGCACCTTGAGAAGATGATGGCTGCATCAAAGCTCCAAAACTAAAGGCTAATAAAGTGTCTTAACATAAATATATGACAAAGATGTTTGGTACACGTGATCTTTAGGGTGTCTAGTATAAATATATGCATTCACATATATTTAGTTTTAATGAGTGTGGTCATAGAATGAGTAAACATGCTGATGGTCACAATAGTGACCAGTGGGAGAACAGTGAACTTAAATATACAATATAAATCTAATTGCAGTTGCTAGTGAAAATGACAATAAAATGTTTCAGTGACAAAATATTGCACTAAATTAAAAATTCAAATGTTACAAAAAAAATACAATAATGATGTTGTAATACTCTAAGAATTAATATAAAAGTATGTTATATTTTACAAAAAAGTAAACATTTTGAATTGTTTTTAATTTTATTATTATTATTATTTTTAATCTCAGTGTTCCTATCAATGTTGCATACGTTTTTTATGCATAATAGAAACCCCAGAATGTGATCAAACAGTTTAAAATAGCTATCTATTTTAGAAACAGGTAATGTTTTGTAGCTTGGCAATGTTTCTACAACATTGTTCTGCCATTAGATGGTGACAAGAGACTTTTTTAAGTGTAAACAGTAAAGACTTTTATATAGAAAGAGACTCAAATGAAAGTTATTTTTACTTTTAATAACTGCTTGTAAGGCGCAGCCAACAAATGCAGTGAGCTGCGCTGTAATTGTAAATCACCTTTAACAGATGAAAGATAGTACAACAAAGATATCGCTTTCAGACATTCAGACTAATTTCAGACATATTTTTAGACATTCCGACTAATGTTTTATTGTGAATATGAGATTGGGTTGAAGAATGAATGCTGTATCAGAGGCAGGGAATCACACTCTCAGTCCATCTCTCTCTCATAATACTTTACATAATACAGTGAGCTTTTAATAAAAGCTTGAAGCAACTCAGCGTTTCTTCGTTACTAGTTCTTAAGTGACATTTTCAAATTAGTAACAGAGGCTTGAACTCAGCTGTTAAACTGTCAAACTGAGATTTGAATCTATAACGGAAGGGAGTAGTTCTGCACAAAAGGGTTTTTAAAGACACTCCATTGTTATTTTTCTTATGTATTTACACACTTTTGCCGTCGAACTGTTGTATAAATGTAATATGACTCTTGTACTCGAGCGATACCAGCTCTATCAGCGGCTGTGATTGCCTCCATCACGTGGCTCTGGCCTAATCACAGCCATGCTGATATAGAGCCGGTATCGCTCTTGAACTCGAGTGATATTGCTCATTTATAATAAAGCTTTTGTGGCATGGTACATAGTATGGATTTTTAGTATAGTTGCTTACTCTCATTAAAGGATAGTTGACCAAAAAAATAGTTTTTCTCAATACAATGGAAGTCAATGGTCACCAAATCTGTTTGGTTACCAACATTCTTGATAAAAGTCAATTTGAGTGAACTATCCCTTTAAGAGATTCCACACACACATACTGAAATACACAGACTAAATGCACACTAAATACTGAAAATGTTTGCTGTCACTTCTTGTCTCCTTCAGGCAATTCCTCTTTGTCGGCCTCCACGCTGGTGACAGTGCACATTCTGGATGTAAATGACAACAGCCCTGTTCTGGTGGGCGATTACTCCTGGAAGTACCTGTGCACACCTCGCTGGGAGGATCAGGCTCTAGTTCTGGCCTCTCGGGACAGCGATGGGCCCCAGCATGGAGGAAGGCTCAACTTCTCCCTCCGCAGTGATGTCACTGTCCGCCGCAACTGGAAGCTCACTCCCATCAATGGTTTGTCTATTCCTTTGCCCACTTCCAGCCCCTCTACGAACTGAATTATACTTGGGCTGAATGTGAAGTGACAAATCTTCCCTGTCGCCTAAGAACTATGTGACCCGTCTTTAAAGATCTATTCGTCTGTCAGTCATTTAAAAAATACATGTCAGACGATCTTCACTCGTTCCCTTAATGTGCCCAAACCTTCTATAATCGCAATAGGGCTGACATGCCCGGTTATGTTGACCTCCTCTAGCAATGACGTCAATGTGGATAAAATTAGAGATTTGAAAAGAAAAGAAAAAAAACTGCTGTTCTGTGGCTGTAGCATCTGTACAGTCAAATTAATACGTCATCCGAACTGGGTGCCATGCTTTCCACTTGCTGAATCACACACAGTGCAGGTCTGGGGAAAAGAGCGTATTGACAAAGAAGGAAATTGCCCTCCATATCTAGTGTCTTCAGACAAATCTGTGTTGGGTGTAATAAGCGCAATGGCTCCCTTCCTGATAGCTTTAGGCATTGTTAATGTGCCAAGCTCATGCCGGTGAGCAGGTTGACTTAGTTGCAGCGTCTGAGTCACGGACCAGAATCAAATAGATTTTGATTATGTTTTTCACTCCTTTTCTTTCATGCTCATTTTTTTTCTTGGTCTCTCTGCAAACACACCTTCACTGGCCCTTTACGGGCCAACTTAGGGCTAGCCTAAGGGCCCCCAGCAGGCTGCCAGCGCAGGGGCTCTGAGATTTTGCTAATTAGCTGAATTAATTAATAAATTAATTATAAATAATTAATAATTAGCTGAAGCTGGCTGATAGCAAATGAATAATCCAACCTCTTGTAATGAAAAAAGCCACAGCTCTCAAACACCAGACTTTTCCTAACCAGGAACAATAAAAAAAATAGTCCAGACTATGGTCTCATGTCGAAAAGAGCTTTAAATCCATATTCAAACTGGACCATAATGTGGTGACCTTACCAATAAAGAGAATATATGCAAATACACTGTCTTAAACTCTTAGCATCAATCCAAACATAGACCATACATACGTTTACAATCTCTGCAGAAAAACATTAGCAATGAGAAAAAAAAAAAAAACTCCTTCAGACTGAGCTTGAAATGACACACTTCCTAACCAGGACACAGCACAATGTGTTCAGCAGGTGAACCATGCTGGATATTGCTGCCTGCTATTCTTAACTCTCTTTACCACATGGCTTTACTTAAGGAAACATAAAACACCCTAGCATCACTAGTGGTAAGGAAGAAAACTGACCACAACATTTTTATTAACAGGCTCATGTCTGGCCCCACTGGGCCATCATTGGATTAATGTGGGTAATCCCATAGTGTGAGCTGCTCACAGAGAGCCTGCGGTTAGCCCAAAGCTGTGGGCCTCCCCTAGGCAAGCCCGCACTGGGCCTGTTTAGGTTTGGTGTGGGCTGGCCCTAGCCCACTGTGCCTGCAAAAAGCCAGCATGGGCCCTGCAAGGACATGTTTGCAGGGCTTTGTCTCAGTATTTCTCAGTTTATTTTTTCCTTCTTGTTAATGGATAAAAACATGGGGTTATTATGCTGCCTTTAATTTATATGATCTCACAGCTGGGGCTGGTAGGTTGAGAGGCTAAAAGTGTACTTCCAATGACTTTTCATGTGATTGATCTTTAGACAACCAACAGGGTTTTTTATTTATTTTTTTTATTTTTTTTTTTTACACACCTCTCTCACTTCCTTTTTTTACTTGTTCAGCTTTACATGCTCTATCATGAAAGCGTGTCGAAAATGATGGTGAGGGATGAGATAGTCTCAATTTATATTTCACCCTGAGAAAACTGTATTTTCTTGTGTTATGTGTGTGTATGTCCACTCATATTCACAATAGAATATAGATAACATCAAATGTTGAAAGTGAGACATTTTGAAATGTCATGCCAAATATTGGCTCATTTTGGATTTCATGAGAGCTACAGATTCCAAAAAAGTTGGAACAAATAGCAATAAGAGGTCGGAAAAGTTAAATGTACATATAAGGAACAGCTGGAGGACCAATTTGCAACATATTAGGTCAATTGGCAAAATGACTGGGTATAAAAAGAACCATTTAGAGTGGCAGTGTCTCTCAGAAGTCAAGATGGGCAGAGGATCACCAATTCCCCCAATGCTGCGGCGAAAAATAGTGGAGCAATATCAGAAAGGAGTTTCTCATAGAATAATTGCAAAGAGTTTTAAGTTATCATCATCTACAGTGCATAATATCATCCAAAGATTCAGAGAATCTGGAACAATCTCGGTGCGTTAAGGGTCAAGGCCGGAAAACCATACTGGATGCCGTGATCTTTGGGCCCTTAGACGGCACTGCATCACATATGCCGTGTTTCCACCGAAATTACCCGGAACATTTGTACCAGGAACTTTTTTTCCCAGGAACTTTCCCCCCCCCAGACCTGTTGCTTTCTGCATTTCCACAGCGGTTTAAAGTACCAGGAAGCGTAGGCAAATAGACTGGTGACGTAGGTCTGCACGCGTTTCTCAATACAAAGTACGCTGATTTTGGACGTGCATCCTCGGTAGTGCGGACTCTGCGCATTAAACTCGGGAGTGTGATGTCCGCGACGACGCAAAATCCGGTAATTCTGCAAACAGCAGCGTACTTGATAACTTCAGTAAGCTGACCATGGCTACTGCAATTTTCCTCTCTGTATTTTTACAATAAAACGAAATAGGATATCAAATACCACTGCCTCCTTTCGTTTTCATTTTAACATAAGAACAGCTGCAGAAATGTACTTAGTTCAGGGATATGTGTATATATATACAGCCATTACAATGAAACGAAATATTATATAAATTTGCCTTTTTTATTTTCATTTTAACATATAGATAAATTGAATACAGACCAAAGATAACCTGTTAGATTTACCCAAAACGAATTATATTTTATGTTTAACCACTAAAGAGACATCAGAGCCAGCGGCACACATCAGAAGGTCTAGCCGAGGTGAGGCGGCTTCTCGGCGGATACACGATCACTGAGCTCCCGCTGATTGCGTGGAGCTGACCGTCTCTGAGATCGGCAAAAATAGGCGCTGTCTTTATAAATAAACCACAGATTTGAGTTTTAAACAACTACATTCTCGCCTGAAATACTTTTAAAATTACATTTCATGACACAATAACACTAATATTTTGAAAATGATCCGAAATGCTGCGTGAACTAAGCTGACCATGGCTACTGCAGTTTTCCTCTCAGTATATTTACAATAAAACGAAATCGGATATCAAATACCACTGCCTCCTTTCGTTTTCATTTAAACATAATAACAGCTGCAGAAATGTACTTAGTTCAGGGATATGTATATATACAGCCATTACAATGAAACGAAATATTATATAAATTTGCCTTTTTTATTTTCATTTTAACATATAGATAAATTGAATACAGACCAAAGATAACCTGTTAGATTTACACCGCAGCTGAATTATATGTTATGTTTTAACCACTAAAGAGACATCAGAGCCAGCGGCACACATCAGAAGGTCTAGCCAAGGTGAGGCTGCTCTCGGCGGATAGATGATCACTGAGCTCCCGCTGATCGCGTGGAGTTCACCGTCTCTGAGATCGGCGAAACACATTTTTAAATAGGCGCTGTCTTCATAAATAAACCACAGATTTGAGTTTTAAACAACTACATTCTCGCCTGAAATACTTTTAAAATTACATTTCAAGACACAATAACAGTAATATTTTGAAAATGTTGATCCGAATAAATGGTGGTTGAACTCAACCAATGCTGCGTGAACCAATCAGGATGTTTAGCGCCCAAGTCCCGCCCCCGAAAGTTCCGGAACTTTGAAAAAGTACCACCTCGCCAGCAGGGACTTTCTGAGGGGCATTTTTTTACCTGGAACTTTATTTAGTTCCTGGTTCCTGCGGTGGAAACACACCGAGTACCAGGCCAAAGTCCCTAGTTCCTGGGTTATGTTCCTGCGGTGGAAACAGGGCAATACTGTAATACTAATGTAATGGAAATCACAAAATGGGCTCAGGAATGCTTCCAGAAAACATTGTCGGTGAAGTTGTTATCAGCACTCAGTTCAGAAGCCTGCATCTCTGATGGTATGGGGTTGCATGAGTGCGTGTGGCATGGGCAGCTTAAACATCTGGAAAGGCACCATCAATGATGAAAGGTATATCCAAGTTCTAGAACAACATGTGCTCCCATCCAGACCTTGTCTCTTTCAGGGAAGACCTTGCATTTTCCAACATGACAATGCCAGACCACATACTGCATCAATTACAACATCATGGCTGCGTAGAAGAAGGATCCGGGTACTGAAATGGCCAGCCTGCAGACCAGATTTTTCACTCATAGAAAACATTTGGCACATAATAAAGAGGAAGATGCGACAAAGAAGACCTAAGACAGCTGAGCAACTAGAAGCCTGTATTAGACAAGAATGGGACAACATTCCTATTCCTAAACTTGAGCAGCTTGTCTCCTCAGTCCACAGATGTTTGCAGACTGTTATAAAAAGAAGAGGGGATGCCACACAGTGGTAAACATGGCCTTGTCCCAACTTTTTTGAGATGTATTCTGAATAAAATATTGAAATTTGAAAACTTTGAAAACTTTGAATAGGCCTGATAGATAGTTGTACTGTACTGACTATATTGTGTAGAATTAACTATACATTTCTTTAAGTGTCTCCACCAGAAATCTTTTGATGTGGAGGCCATGGGCAACATAATGGTCACCTCTGACAAGAGAGAAACCTGTGAGAGATAATCCTGTACCAGTTTAGTACTGGTGACCCCTTTAGTCCCCTGTTGACTAGCACATTAAAGGACTCTAGTGTCAAAGAACACTAATAGGGCTTCTTGGACCATTGATAAGAGTGAGCAGAGACTGATAACAGCCTCTTGTTTACTAGACTCAGTTCTTGCTTTTGCGTCACATGGCCAAATCCTAACTGGGCCCAGTGAGTAGATTTTCCATAATATTTGCACAGCAGCATTACACTGGACTGCTTGACTTAATGTTGTTGTTTTTGTTGTTGTTGTTGTTTTTTATGTCAAGGGTAAATATTATAACTCATATTTATAATAAAAAATAATAAAGTGTGTAAGGACAAACTTTGAGGCTGGACTCATCTAAAAGTTTAAAATAATAGAGAAATGGATTGCTCATTACGTCATGAAAGTGAAGCCGCCACGCCGCCATTGGTAATCCCAGTGTGCGTAAACATTCTGTTGAATTAATAGGAAATAGTATGATCTTAATGAGAAAACATCACCTAACAAGTCAGCATTTATAAATCTGAAGTATCTCTGTACATTCTTACAATGCAAACACCATAGGCATGTAAACTTTTTTTTTTTATGTCAGGAATTTCCCCTACTTATTAAAAAGCTATGTTCATTACAGTAGCGAACATCATGAACATGATCAAGATCAGACAGACATGACCTCAACATATATAACAAATGACAAAGTGCTCGTTCTGAAATTTGAAGAAAGATTTATGATTCGTATACCTTTATTTGCCTTGTACAGTTTTTACAGTGTTTATATAATTTTGTTATAGTGTTTTTATTCGTTATTCGGCGCTAAGTGCAAATGTTTCAACAATGATTTTGTTAACATCATTCATTTTGAAGCAGGTAATGATTTAAATGGTGGTTAAATTATTCATTTAGCATACAGTATTACACATGGAAACAGTAATGCTAGTAAATGTATTTGTGCGATCTTGGAGAGTCTGAAATAAATGATGCTCAATCAGGACATTAAAATATACACATCATAATTTATTTAGAGAGATTACTTACTATACATGCACGGATTTATAGACATTTAAAGGCTTTATTTCCAAGATAGTAAGTTAAGTTTTTCATTTCAGTATATAGCAGTATCAACAGATGCTATTGTATTATTCATTGTAATATATTCAAATCCATTTTTGATACTAATAAGTTCATGTTTATTAATTCCTGAATAATTATGTTAATAAAGAAATAGAGTATATTTTGTGTTGGATCGTTACCTGTGTTGTCAGTGCATAGCAGACACACCCACCTAAACGGTTTAAATATGTCTCTTATCCTGCCCAAAAAGACCATAAAGATTGCAGATAACATCTGAAGTAAAAATGAATTTACATACACACAACAGAAAAACTAATCCCGTTTGACTGATTTGCCTCTAATTGGGTGACTTTAGGTCAGCGGTTTGCATGTGACTCAATTGTGCTCTGGCAGATCGAACACTTCCGGTGGCTTCACGGCCTGTTTGGCAGTTTAGTATGCGATGAGTGATCCAGTCATATATATAGATCAGTGGCTGTATAGATGATTGTTCAGCTAGCTAGTTGGTATTGATAGCATTATTTAGCATGCTGCTAGTATTGTCTTAATATATTAAATGGATACTCCACCCCAAAATGAAAATTTTGTCATTAATCACTTACCCCCAAAATATCTTCCGAAGACGAACAAAGCTTTTACAGGTTTGGAACCAGGTGGGGATAAGTGATTAATAACAAAATTGTGTAAGCTGATATGTAATTTTTTCCACAGACACTCACACCAACCTGTCTTTGAATGTCCCATATCTGCCTCCAGAGGTTTACATTGTAGCTTTTACCATCTCAGACAGCAGCTCTCCACCCAGAAGCACATTCATCAACCTGCCAGGTAACACACGGACTAACCTAGAACTGAATGAATGAAAAGAGAGCATGTTTACATAAACAAGGAAACCATGTACGTCATTTGATTATGTTCATACGTTGCATTCATCAGCTGTCTGAACACAATGTTAAAATGGCTCACTAGAGACTGTAATGTTCACTGGAGGTCAGTTAAATTTGGATATCTCTCTATGTTCCCCCGTCACATAAAAATGCAATTAAGCCACATTTCCATGATAAAACAAGCAGAGTCACATCAGTGAGTGTGTTATTAAAAATGTACAAATAAGCTTAATGACCGTTCAGTCAGAGGATTTTTGTGAAACAATTTAGCACTAATGTAGTGAGTATCTGTAATGGTGGAGCCTTGTTTTCTCATAAAGCTCACTGATGTGAGGTTGTGATAATAGGTGAGGTGTTTTTCAAGTTAAATCAATGTTTGTTTAGGTATTCTTTTGCATATTCCCTGGAAGGACCATTGTTAAAAATGGATTTATGCAGTTGAAGGTTGATTTATTAATTAATTTTTAAATAAATAAAACATGCATACGGGTTCATTAAAATTTAAAAAATGTATGTTCATATTTAACTGACAAGAAGTTCTCAAAGGGGCCACAGGATGACAAAAAATAATTTATTTATTATTAATTAATAATTATGTTAAAATTTGTAATTAAAATGCTAAACAAAAAAACAAGGTACAATCAAAAATCATATTTCTTTTTCCCCTAAATAACTTATTTGTATTTAAAGACATACAGGATCTTGGATCTTATCTAAAAATTAATCATATTTAATTTATATATCAACAATGCCAGTTTATGTTAATAATAAAAAAAAAAAGTTTAAAAGTAAACACGCAGTGTTGTTGGAATTACAGCAGAAATACCAGAGGAATTATCTTAGCCAATATGGGGGCCATAGAGTCAAAAAGGTGTGTGTTTTTGTGTCTGCTTGGGTCATGCATTCACATCCATTGGTTTAATAGATTTTTTTTTATGGAACGTCCTGTTCACTCAGTCTCCAGTGATGCATGGCCACAGGTGCATGGCTTCTCTCTCTCCTCCCTGTCTCAATCTCATCTTGTCTGACTCACGAGACCCACGAGACCTCACCGAAGCAATCACCCTCAATCTAGTGCTCCATATGTCCTATTTTCCTGTGAGCAACCATTGCCCCCATAACGCGTTTAAAAAGAGCTCAATGGACAATGTTTCTCTCACAGTGACGGTTTACCCGTGCAATGTGAGGGGGAACTGTAGAACAGCACCAAAACAGCTTCAGGGCATGCCTACAATTCAGTCAACAGTGGGTATCGGAACTCTGGGAGTTATAGGTGAGACACGTACACATCTTTTTCAGAACATCCTGAAATGATTGAAAACAGAAGAGGATAATACAATCTGCAGTTCCTAAATCACATTTTATGTTCTTGTTTACAGGCATTATACTGATTGTTATATTTGTGAGATTGTCCTACCAGAATTCAACACCACCAAACAAAGGCTGCCAGGAACGCGTGCCACTTAAAGTCTCTCTCTAACTTCTTGTGTTCTAGACCATTCAGTCATTTGGTCACTACAGTTTTAAAAAGTCCCATCAACTCATTCAAGGGTTTCTCTAAAGTCAAGTTTGCTTACTTTTGATAAAATTGGTTTTTGGTTTTAGTGAAAAGTGACTATATATATAGAGAGATATACAGGCTATATATATATATACATTAGTACCACTGTGAAGAATTCAAAACTTTTCTCTACATGTGATATTTCTATGTTATTTATTTGTTTTTAAGCTATGTAGTTATCTTTATTGCAATCATAGTTTATCATAATTAGCGGTGATTAAAAATTTTGGATCAATAAATAAATCAGTTTGTTTGTTTCCTTTCCTCTCTGAGTTGCGTGATCGATGATCTGAAATAAAGACAATCAAAGACAAAACAAGCTCAGTTGAATCACTCATATACATTATGCAAAAGATTCAAGTTAATGAACTTCATGAGACCTTCAGAAATTATTTTCTTTAGGGGATATTTCTGTTATTTGTTTAAATGCAATTTACTTTAATTAGAACGTCCTGTTTGCAATCATACACACAGTAGTGGCAATTAAAACATTTGGAGCGATTGATCAATGATG
Organism: Carassius carassius; assembly: GCF_963082965.1. Classification (NCBI taxonomy): domain Eukaryota; kingdom Metazoa; phylum Chordata; class Actinopteri; order Cypriniformes; family Cyprinidae; genus Carassius; species Carassius carassius. Next base: position 28,464,974 of record NC_081756.1, on the reverse strand, counting down.
CAATGATCAACTTATCTATCATTTTGGTATGACTGATTTAGTTCAAATGTAATAAACAAGCTCTGTTTGGTCACTCATAAATAACGTAGACTGACATTGAGCAAGAGAGAGCTTATCCTCATTCATGTTTTTTCAGGTCATCTTCAGGCCAAGCTGTTTTAGAGATGGAGAATAATAATCCCATCCCTCAGGATAATAACAAGGCTGAAACGGTTTCACATTTAGTGAGACAGGAAAGATTACCCACAATCCCTTTTAGCCAGCCATCTCCTGTTTATAGTGAGATGACACTAGCGAACTTGACCCAGATGACCTTACAAGTATGCTATATATAGACATTCAATGCGCTAAAAATAGTCACACCGCCAAACAGCAGCACTCCCACTAGTAAATGAAGCCTGTTTGACATCGAATGTGTAGCACACATCAGCCTCAGGTGCTCTTTTAAAATATTGGTAAGCCTGTCACATTGCCTCATGCTCTTCCTGTCATGCTGCTGCTGAATCTAACAGATGAACATTCAAATCTCTCAGGATCTCATCATGAGTATTCTTCTATTAAAGCATAAAATCACATTCAGGGTTATTCATTCTGCTGGGGCGTAAGGAAAGCATTGTAATGTCCAAAAACAACATGATGATTATTTACCTTCAAGCAGAGTTCCCGATACAGACGTTTTCATGATGTTCCCTAATGTAATCTTAAAATACAACATGTACGCAAACATTACAAAATATGAATTGCTTTTGGAACTGTCAACACATCATTTTGCTAAAAACAACCCCATGAAGGAAATGAAAGGCTATGATTGTGCATTCTTGAAGGACAACAGCCCAAAAGAATATTTACAAAAAGCCCTAGTTATTCGTAGGTCAAGCCTAATAATATTGTGAAAAGCAGGGTCTATATTTAGATTTTCTGCCCTTGTTTTAGTTAGGATCAGATCAGTACAGCTGGCTAACAGGCCAGATTAAACTATCATCCAGCTCGAACTGTAAGCTTTTGCTTTTAACCTCTGTCAAAGTTATGCACAGTTTGTTATAAAGAGAGGAAATACAGGCTCACTGAAAAAAAAAATGCAAAAAAAAAAAAAACATACCTATACATACAGTATAATTCATAGCAGATGCCAGCTGAAATGAAAACTAGCGGCAGTAAAACACCAACTTTTTTCACCAACACAAACTCCTGTTTACTCTGTATACTGAAGCCTGATTTGTTCACTTTTATGTAGCTGCACAAGCAAATGGCATTTCAGCCCGGCAAAACAGGCAGGGGTGCCCAGGTTATAAAACCTAGTGAAGGTATAGTGTTTGTGTAGTTTGTACACAAACATGAACAAATCAGGCTTCAGCATTCAGAGTAGACAGAATTTCCCCCCATACCCACATGGAAAAAACCTATATAAACATATATGTTTCAATATAGGTTTTGATATAGGTTTTTAATATATGTGACATATATAAAATTGGCCGTTTTCCTATATTATATGTACATATATGCGCATATATCCACATATAGGTTCTTTTCATGTGGGTAGTGTTTTAACCAGCATGAGAAACCGTTTTCAAAAGTGAACACTTTTATTATAGTGCATAATTTGTAAACTAATATATTTTGACACAGCTTTATTTCTGACAAACTTGGTCAGTAGCTCAGCTGGTACAGCATTGTAATTGTAATGTGTAATGTTTGGGTACGAGTCCCATGAGACATGGGTCTTTAAAAAAAAAAGCATGGATGTTTCAGCAAATCTGTATTGATTTAATGATTACTTTTGTTAAGACTATCAGTTGGGTTTAAGGTATAGGGTTTTGTGTAGGTGATTTAGTCTTTTCAAACATAATAGAGCATTAACCATTTAGTGCCAAACAAAGGACATTTAATTTCCAAACACAGACATGTTTTTCCAATGAGCCTGGTTTGAAAATATGTCTTTCTGAGTCCTGTAGTTATTTTCCAAATGTCTCAGTCAGCTGTAAGTCTTGCTTCTATTCTTGGCCAGGAAGAGTGCAGCTGTGATGTCTACGTGAGACATATAAACACATATCAGTTTGATGAAGTACCTATGATGCTGTTGGTTTGCAGGAAATTTCTTTGTGTAAAATATTTGTCATTTCCAGAGCTGGACAGTGTCCTTTAACCATCCCTCCATTTCTCACCACTTTCCCAGAGAGTGTAAAGGTTCACAGCTCATCAGCAGCGCTTATCGTTTGCTGTTTACACAATGTGGAGGCAGGGACTGGTGACCTGAAAGTGATGCCACAGCGAGCAGGCCAGCATGAAGATTGGCCTTTCTTACTCCTGCCAGTTTCAGCGACACCCTTCCACACAGGCCATGTGCTCACACTTGGCCAGGATTCAACATCAGCAGCCCTCTGCATCTTTCTAATTATAATCATTTTTAATCTAAACAAAATGAGCCAAGTGTTCACCTTCCTGATTAATTGAATAGGGCCTTGGACACTGTCGACCCGTCTTGTTTACCACAGCTGAGATTGGAAAAGGCGAGTGAAGGTTAGTCGTCTAAATCGGAGAGGCCTCCTTCAAACAGAAAAACATGTAATTGTCTTGATCTGACGCATATTTAATCTCACAACATTGAGATCAGTGATTCAGATTCAGATCACCCTATTGCACCCTGCAGAACAACCTCATGTGACATATTCATCAAGTTGTCCTCTTCAGCATTTCAATTTTCATTACAATAATAGTGTTTTTTGTATTATTATTATTATTATTATTATTTAACTGTGTTTAATTTAATTTGAGACTTGATGTCAAATTTTATTGTTGTTTTGCATAACAGTAAGGTGCAAAGGTAACTACTGTATGTAACTGAGTTGTACACTAAGGTTATCCAATTTCTGAAATTAAAATTTGGTGCATTTTTTTTTTTTTTTTTGGATATATCCTTTAAAAAAATCAAGATATTGGATCGGTCTCCTTCAACAAACAAACAGCTGAAGTTTGATCAAAATCAGACAATGTTGATTCAAACAAACACTTGTAATCTCTGTTGTCAAACCCATTTTTTGACTCAGTATGGTACAGTATTTCACTTTTAACCCTTGCTGTGCTAAAAATTATTTTCCTAATTTGGTGTTCTAATTTGATTCGGTGACTGGCCTTTTAAAACTGTAAAGCAATTGTATGCTTATTTTGCTAGATTATTAACACATCTTGGATTGGTCATAGGTCTCATGCACCTCAGTTTTTGAGTAAACTGCCAAAATTATCCACAAATAATGGGAAAAACAATATTTTAACCAATGACTAGAACACCATGTTAATTAGACATACATTCATTCCATTATATATTCTCATAGTAAATGTCTAATTGTAGATAGTTTTCTTAGGGTCACTTCAAATTGAATTCCTGATTTCCTATTTATGTTTTTCTAATGGAAGCCTACTTTAACAGTCTGTGAACAGAATAGCATCCTCTCCCCTGCACAGATAGTTCTGCATTAGTAAGACATATGAGATATTTACCCTGCGACATGCTGTAAGGCATGTTACCTTTGAGTTCCAGTACTGTTAAACTTTGCAACTACATGAATGCCTATGAATATTTATACTTTTATTTTCTTTGTTATGTATATATATTTTTCCACCTTTATGTATTTATTAAAAAAAATCTATATTTATTTATTTCTACATTTTTTTGTCCGTTGGATAATAAGGAGGGCGTTTCACCTCAGGAATAGCAATCGATTCAGAGTAGGTGAGTTGTAAGCTTTGAGGCCACAGTAGTTACACCTTGTAGCACCCAAACTAAATACAAGAAGTGTAGCAGCTTTATGAGCTGGATTTCTGTACGGTTAAGGTTTTGCTATGGTTTATTATCTTTAAGACATCCACGTTTACACATCAGTGCCGGTTTGGTTGCTTTTTTGCAAAACGTAAATGTAAGAAACTTATCGTAGATGATGATGACAATATTACTATTTATTTTAAGTTATGATTACAAGTTACTTTATTTGAATGTGTTTGAATGTATTTTCATTTGCCGGGATGATAGAATTGACATCATTAAGTGATGACGAAAAAGAACCAGTTCATTGAAACAAACTGTCCGAAAGAACTGGTTTGCGAAAAAAAAAAAATAGACTTCCCATCGTGGGATGAATGATTTATGAGCAATATGACCAAAATCTTATATCACTGGTTATATAACAACGTCATTTAGTATTACCCTAACTGTACCCAGCAAACACAACTATGTTACAGTATAAATACGTTTTATTCGCATTGTGAAAAGGTTGTGATGACGTTTTAATCAGACGTAGGCCTTTTTAATAAGACAGATGTCAGGGTTTTTCACGTTATAAATATGTTTTTTTCACAGCGTTGCGGAAACGTATTTATTAAATTTTTATCACAAAACCATGTCTCCTTGCAAAATTTTAGAAACATATTTACCACATCCAAACATGTAGTCTATTTCACATGTTGCCATCAAAATGGCTTCTTTGTGTTATTTTAATTTTATTTTTTTAGAAAACTGGCTTTAATATAAAATAATATTATAACTGTATAGTAAAATAAATAGTTCTAGATTATGTGGTGTCTTTTTATTTTTATTATACTACGGATGTTGGTGGGAAAATCTTTTTTTTATATATATATATTTTGTGTTCTCTCTCAAAGCTTCTTCACAAAACATTTGCGTCCACTCACAAAACCAGTCGACTCCAGACAAAAACTTCCTTTTTACTTTACAGCTGGTTCATACAGCTCCTTATGTTTACAACTGAGCAGTTCATAGAGTTATTTGAACTTGGACCTCAAGTAATAATTACAATCACTGCTTGCTGCTGCTATTTAAACACTATAACGCTTGTATGCTTCTACTTATACTCTCCTCTCAAATAACCTGTGCATAGTTTTACAATGTGTGGTGTATATGTTTGCTAGTTTAGAAATGTATAGCTGACGAATGCAATAATGTTCTGAAATAAGTAGTTCACTTATCTAGCTGTTGAGTTTCAGAGGAACTGAAAGCGCGCTGCACACTGTTTTAGTGAAGGTTACCAGCCATTTAAATGCAAAGCAGCAAGCTCATTGGCTGCATATGCAACATGAACCAATCAGCTTGTGACAAGTAGTTTAACACTATGATATCATCAGTTTGCAATAAGAACCCATCAGCCTGTGCGATCATGACAGAACATATTTAATGAACAGATCTGACAAACTTATAGTAACACTGTTAATGTATTAACCTTGAGAACAATACCTCACGAACAGAACGAGTAACTTTTTTTAATGAATTCTTCTGTGGATCTGCGTGGAGCAATTTTTGTCAACGGAAGCGAAACTACACAAAGGAACTGGCAATTGAGTCTAAATGGCCATTTAATCGCCATTAACATCTTGTTTATTCAACTAATTGATCTATAAAACAATCATGCTTTTGCCTAAATGTCAGGACAACAGCTGATATTGCCTGTTTAATATTCCTTCAGTGCTCACCTTACAGTAACTTTCTAGTAATCCGAAAGACCTTGATTAGTTGGTCCAGGTGTGATTGATTAAGGTTGGAGCTAAACTCTGCAGGGAGGGCTAGAGTTGAGAACCCCTGGTTTAAAATGTTTTAAAAAGAGTGTGCAGATATTATATCATAGTAACACTTTCTAAATGAAAGATTTTATTTATTTTTTTTAAATCCTATTAAAAAGTTATTAAATCCTGAGTATTGACACTGATAACTGGCTAAAGAACTAAATTTTCCAACAATATATTTTAGGTATTTATGAATTATGGTACAAAATGTGATTTTTTTTTGCATAAATGCATGTCAGGTAGATTAGTATTGCAGGGGTGTTTACTAATTTCTGACATTGCACCGTGGTCTTTTTATTAGCAGCTATTAATTAATGTACTACAGTTAAAAAAAAAACTCACTTCAGAGCCACTTCAGCCATTATTTGTTAGGCTTCATGTGCAGAAGATTGGAGTGACATTATAGGACAAGAGTCATAACTGTGAACCTCTGCATTGGTTTGTAATTTCCTTTGCCTATTTTTAAAATAAAATTTTCTTGTACTGTTGGCCTGATCTTCAGTATGTGCACCTCTGTTATTATTTGTTTTATAAAGGCACTGCAGACTTTAAAATGATGAGGTTGTAAATGTCATTTACTGTGATTTAGGTGGTCGTGTGATTTGCTATTTTCAGAAAGAGGCTCTGTTGCTTAAAATGCCTGCCAGCTAATGGCCCTAGTTATCTCTCAAAGAAAGCTACAGACTTGGGGCTAATAGAATAGACCTTTCTGTTATTGCATTACGAGGTCAGCTAGTTGCTGCTCAGTGAAAATGGTGCCTGCCCATGCTAACTGCATTAAATTGAGTTTACACTGTGGAGAATGCAACATGCTTTACATCTCAGATGGTCTGTCTTTGTCAAGATCTCTAAATGCCAGCATGTTTAACAGAAGGGTTGACGTACAACAGTACCACCAATGCAGTAACAGTACTCATTTCATAATGTTCATGCAGACTTTGATATTTGCTGTTTACATACATATATTACCTAATATTCACTGTTGTCCATGGCAATGCCAAATAATGTTGTGTGTGTGTGTCTGTGTGTAATCACTATACTAGTACTGCTGATCTATGTATGTCAGAATCATATTAAAAAAAAATTTACCCAACAAAACATCATATGTGTTATTCAGTCTAACTTGTTGATGTTCAGCTTTAGTTAAAAGCATATTGTTAACTCTCTTTCTATTGAGACTGATGACATAAGCACCAAAGACAGAGTGGCTGTTGTGATTGGCTTGATTCTAACATAGAGGCGTGATCACACAGCTGGAGAAAATGTTTGGCGTGATTCATAGCCTGGCTGAAAGCCGTGAATCAAAGATATATGTGACAGCACAACACCACGCAAACATAATAGCCTCATTATATGTTGTATTCCTGTATTCCTCATTAGGAGGCCGACATTAGTTTTGTTTAAACCTTTTTATAGGCAGTGCTGCATAGCGAAATTATGCTATTCTCCTGTACCTTGAATAGGAAGTTTCTGCGGGCACATCCGCTGCATTGTCTCAGTTGTCATAGAAACAGCCCAACTCTGGGATTTAATTCAGATTGATTTTTTCCCTCTTTTGAATGAAACACTATTTTGTATGTCATTCGCTTTTGTGTTGATGATATCCTGCTGAGCAAAACTAGCGCTTAAATAACTGGGTTTATCCACACCTTTGACAGTGCACTCAAAAAGTGTCCTTCTGCAAAACGAAAAGCTTCATTCCAGACTGTCTGCCAGACATGAAAAGCTAGTGCAATTATTATGCGCACAATGTGACAAAGAACATGACTGAAGTGCTCAGGACATATACAGCTCTGTCCTCAGATCAATATGTGTATTTTTTTTACTGCATAGCTCTTTTTCAGTGCTCCTTCCTGAGTGAGCCAGAATGTAGAAAGCAACAGCATAGCCACCTACACACACTGGACGCTCTGTCTTGTTGTGTAGCTCTCTGGGCTCAGTCTTTCTACAGTCATATGCCCAGTCGCCCACACGAGCCGCCCACTGTCTGAGTCTTTACTAGGTGGTGTGAACACAGGCCATCACGAGCAGACATATAGCTGCTATGTGTGGGATTGCATCCACTACCCTGAACGCATGTGGGCCAAGAGCATTATCATTGTGATATTTTCCACACTGGCTGTTACGTGCCAATAACGCAGTGATTCATTCTTTATTATTCTCTGAGATTTGGCTTTCAAGATGGAGCAGTAGTATAAAGCTGCCCGTTTACAGTTAATTATGTCATACTGCATACATTTGAATATTTTAATATAATGGGATAGTTCACCCCAACATGAAAACTGTATCATTCATTCACCCTCATGTCACCCCTATATAATAAAAGTCAATGGGGTCCAAAACAACATTGGTCCCCACAAATTTTTTTATATGGGTTACATGAGGGTGAATGAATGATACAGTTTCCATGTTTTATGGACAAAAAACTGTTTAGAATATCTTATTTTGTGTTTTCTGCAGAAGAAATAAAGTCATACAGTACATGTTTTAAAACCACATGAATGAATAAATAATGATGACCATTGCTTTATTTATATAACACAGCATCTTTTTTTGCTGTCATCCACAACAGAGTTGTTGTCGAAACTGAAACTAAAACTATTAAAATAATTGTCATTAATTGAAATGAAGGTAAAACAAAATAAAATATATAATGATGATGATAATGATTTAATCAAACACTTTTTAAAATGGTTAAAAAGGATATCAAGGATATCAAAATAGCTCAAAGGATAAATGTATATAAATGATTACAATTTAATTAAATAATTTTATATATCAGCTGCCAGTAGTAACTGTAACAGAATTAATATTTTCATCAACTAATCTGTTTGCCAGTGCATTTCATATCAGCTCTAAGAAACGATATTTTCATGGCCATAGAAAATAACTTTCTTACACTTTCAGAAATAACGTTCTTACAGTACTGCATTAGAGCATGTAACAAGATCAGAAATTGGGACATTATCCAAAAGGAGTGAGAGAATCAGAAACTTGTGCAATTTGTGCACAAATGTTTTATTAACTAAACAATAACACATAACTATTCTAAACAAACAAACAAACAATCACATATGCATGTGGGGAAAGGTAAATGTGACTGAACAAATGAAATTGGGAAAGGAGCTATGAAAATGAGTAATTTAACCAACTGAGTGAAACCATCAGTGCAGTTTTTCAGTGGGGTCTGTTTCGTTTAGTTAAATGTACGATACTTGCATTGCGTTGGCCACTGAACAAGTTTCCGGATGCAGCCTCAGATGAAAATTTTGATGGTTTGAAGTTTTGATGGTGTTGGTATTGCGTTCACATTCTTCCAGGGTTTGAAGAGTGACGAACTCCAAAGATTCTGACTCAGTGGTAGTCGGGCGAGTTTTCTCCCAGGTTGCAAGTGAAGACATGACTGTAGTTGAGGCCTGCCAGACAAAGAGGTCTCATACCCCAGAAGAAATTTATAGTATAAGGGGACTTGGGGTCCCACACAAGCAGCAACCAGAAGACGAAGCAGAAGAGCAGCCTTTTTACTTCTGTGGAGCTCACACTTTCCGGGGGTATTTGAGCCAATGCTAAATTAAACTTTCAGAGGAAATGTTTATGACTCTTTGAGCATGGTATTTTGCATATGTAACTGTTGGTGAAAAACTATTAAAGATTATTATTACACTGATATGTTGTATACGTATCAACAAATAATCATTTAGATCATCAAATACAGATTCCTACCAAATTAGATTATTCCTTGCCTGCTTGGTCCAAATGCAACATTACTACATGTACAAAAATAAATGAAAGCTAATTATTTATAGCACACCACACACACACACAAACAAACAACAGTAATAAGCAAAATTACTTTGTAATGTAATTTTGAATTACTTTGCAAGCCTTTGTAATGATCATCTGTCTGTCCCCCACGAGAGGCCTTGAACCTTGTGGCTCTTAAATGTGACAAGTAGAGAGCTTCAGCTCAGTTTTTCCATTTGCTCGGGGCCTCCCTTTAAACAGTTGACCTCTGACCCTTTCACTTACAAGCAGGCAGGCTGAGAGCTCAACTGGAGAGTTTTGTTTTGTCATGCTGTGCTCTTCCAGGAACAACAGCCCCGATGTGGCTGCATTAAAAGTTTAGACAGGCCGGTTGGACAGCTGTTCAGCTTAGATCTCCTGCAAAGCCTGCCTGACCCTGCCTTTCTCTCCCTCCTAAACCCTGGAGACCAGCAGACGTTCTGCTCTCATCTGTATGGTGGCTGCTCATCCACATGGTCAGTGGTGAAAATGTCTAAATAAAACTACAGGGACTCCAAAGTATGAAGCTAAATGATGAATCCATCAACTTTCATTAAATAAGTTAATTCCATAAATTCACTAGACTACAAAATAACTCGCTATTTAATCTAGTTATAAACATAAACAAATAAGTATCCACAAATGTTAAAAATTATAATCTAAAAACTTTAAAGCACAAAAGTTATACGGATTACTATTACCTTTTTGGAGCAGTAGTGTTGTTAAACTTATAGAGCCTATTTATTTTCCACAGAAGAAATAACGGTATTGGAATGGCGTGAAGGGAAAGGATATTCACGTTACTTTGTTTGCTAATGAAGACATTTACTGGCAAATAATTCATTATTAAGGCTTTTTACTCTCAAAAACATTAATTAAATAACATTGACCAATGACAGCTTCTCTAAATCCAAAGCCATCCGTTGAATGACCACAGATGGAGTGCCACCTCCTGATTCATAAGGAAATCAATAATAGGTTGTAACAGTATAAAAACTTCATAATCTCGGGAAGAAGAAGGCGGGAACTGGTGGACATTCGAATGAAGAGTTTAATGATAAAATTAACACAAAACAGCAAGAAAGCCCCTCGCGGACGACTGGGGCGGGGGTATCTAAATTAAGTGCATTTTACTTAAGTAAAATTATATGCCAGTGTGGTAATGTGTGGTAAAAATAATCTTAATGCAAATGGAAACAAGATTATTCGGAGTGTCTATTACTAAGTGCAAATCTACTGTAGCTCCGCCCTCCATCGACACATAACGGCCTCAATGGTGTAGGTAGTAATGTTTTGGGCACGGAAAACTAGCTTGTAACACGATTGATTGGGTTAGAGTCCGGCTTTTGCCGAGCTCGTTCTTCTCACTTTTCCCATCACATGTCACATTAGAATTTATTTACAATAAAAATGAACAAAATGTTCTAAAAGTGCAAGTAAAGTGCCTAATGAGTGTTTAATAATGATGCAACTATTTATAATTGTAATAAATATAATCATTTGCAATCTGTTATTATTGAATTCTGTTAATGTATAACAATACTGAGGTGCAAATGTATCTGCCAGTATAAAGTATAACTAGCATCTAATTATTATTTACACTTAGCCTGTTGCAAAGAACTGCATCTTTTACATGGTAAATAGAATATATCACGATATTCACTGTACATTTCTTTCTGTAAATAGCATCTAGAGCTACTTGCACTTAGCCTACTGTAAATAGGATCTATCGCTAAGAAAGTATGTTTATTCCACTTAGTGTAAATAGACACCGCCGTATTTTTCTTACTCTTTTGGCAGATCATTTGTAAAATAAGACAAATGCACTTAAAATATTATTATTAATATTATTATTTTATATATATTTTTTGCCCATGAGATACCATAAAATGATTAGCTATTAGTTCATTAATCTAACGTTCTGCCAGTTTTCACCCGTGATATTATAACAGTGATAAGAATTACATTTGTATCGAGTCTGAAGTATGCAGACGGCTTTTTGGCGGGAGCTGTTGCCATGGTGAATCGTAATATCGGCGCTCCATTGATAATGGCTTTTTATAGTTGTGGTGCACGCGCTTAACTCAGAGTCAGTCAATTTAGAGTTGATTAAACCAACTAATTTCAGCTGTTCTGTAACTGAAAACTTAGAGTTTCTCATCTCAGCGTAAGTCAACTCAGAGTTCAAGGTTAAACTCAGAGTTGGTTGAACCTCCTTAGTGAAACAGGCCCCTGGTCTTCTCTCGTCCTTCACTGTCGTCGCTCCTCTTATGTATCCTTCCGATCTCCTCCGTGGGACTCGAGACCGATGATTGGAGCAGGTGTCGCTCATTTCCCAATCACTCCACCGGCCTCGCTCTGTTCCCACGGCTCTCGGCCCTGCCCCACTCGTCACATAGGTTAATACATAATAGAAAAAAAAAAAATCAACAAATTGAAAATTCAGTCTAATGCAAACTGGTTGTCTTTTTAATCAACGTTCATAATTAATTTTTGATTGATTTCTCAATGTTTTTCTTTAGTTTCTCAGTTAAATTTGGTCAGTAAGAATGGTATATTGAATGGTAAACTGCTCCTTAACCTGCATTAAAACACAGGCTGTCTGTCTTCGGTAAGATCAGCTGTTTCTCAAATGTTACTTTCCAGTACCTTTGCCTGGCTGGCCATCCTACATCCCAGGCATAAGACCGATTTCAGGTTACCTGTTATTTCAGCCATTACCAAGGAAACACCAGAGCTGAAAAACAGAATAAGAGCAAGGAGTAACCCTACTCGCACCCCTGGATTTCGCTTGGTGAAAATTGTCATGTACTCATGTACCATGTTAGCAGGTGATGAGAATGTGGCAATTCTGCTCTGGAAACTTGAAAAATGGACTGCATTGACTATACAGATAAAGACACATTTGACAAGAGAGCTGGACAGAGATCAGCCAGAATCCAGTTTTAGTTTGCAGACAGCTTGTAGTGTCATACAATAGATGGGGATAACTTTTTATTTGATTTTTTATTACATTATTTGTATTAACACATTCATGGTTTATCTTCATAAAGCTCTCTCATTCCATCCTGTCATTTGAAATATTTTTTTAAGAAATGTATTTTATCATTTACATGTTTGACTCAGAAAAGGTTAATTCTCCACTTCTAGTATTTACCACTGTTTGTCTAAATAATACAAAAGTACTTTTGAATTTGAATTGTATTTTTAAGTAAGCAGTATTTGAATGGAAAGAATGTGAGCAGCTGATTTGGCATTGTTAAAAATGGCACGGTTACGGTTACGACTGTTGGCGAAACACATGTGCAAGGCTTTTCTCTCAAGGTGGTGCTTTCCAGCATTGAAGCTCTGGTGGACATGTGATCTACTGAATGGTGACTGGAAAGCATGCAAGTGCTACTGTCAACACCAGTGCATAAATAAAGCTAAAGATAGGGCCTCACCAACCAGCTACGCTTTTTATAGGGATGCTTTGATTTATAAAAGGCAGAGGGGTCTATTTTTTGACTAACCGGCCTTCTGATGGAAACTTCTGATGGATGCATGACTGACCCCCATGGCCTGAGTGTGTCTGGGGTTTTTGGGAGATAGTGATTGGTGCAGAGTGAGTGGCACAACAGCCAAAGTCTGAATGTACTGGAGGTCATCCAGGAAGAAATGCTATTGCAGTAATGGACTCCTGTGGTGGAGGTCCTCAAGGAAAACCCTTCAGTCAAGTAAGATGACAGTATGACAGTGACAAGCATGGGATTATTTTCCCATTCATGGAAAAAAAAAAAACATCTTATTTTTATAGGTACAAATCTTTAGTTGTACAGAATGGCTTTCACCCTTGTAAGGCAGCGTTATTTTAGTATAAGTGAGAATATATATATATACATATATATATATATATATATATATATATATATATATATATATATATATATATATATATATATATATATATATAAAATAGATGTACTTTACATCAAATTAAACTAAATGGAAATACCTTGGTAATTTGCTGAAATGAAATAGGTACTTCAGGTTTATTTATATTTTATTTTTGTTTATTATCAGTTACCTGTAATAATTATAATCTTTCATCTATAATAAACTACAATCTTTCTCTATTAGATTGCTACAGTATGTGAGATGTGAGGCTTATTGATTCAATAGTCAAAACTAAATATGCTCAGTAATTAGTTATAATTAAATTCAAATATGGCCCCTTTTACTTAGTTTAAATGATCAGTATTAAAATGAATACAATAAATTAAACAGTTAAAACAGTTAAGACATAAATGACCTGTGCGGTGGAAGACTGACCATTCTGACACATGAGTGTTGTTCTTTGGGTGAAAGGTTAATGTGATGGCATGTTCGAGAGGGCAGCTTTTGAGCTGACAGAAAGCAGACATGGTGGCCACTTTGTTCTTCCCATCATAGGCTCAACCTGAGTGAATTCAACAATCACAAAATTGCAGAAATCTGGATGTATGTACACAAACCGTTTTTAATTGTGCGGGGGAGAGGAAATCATATTTAAATAAAATCAGTGTTGGTTTAAAAGTGAGATGTCACTGCCTATCTAATGAACAGACACGGGCGGATGGTATGATGGCTTTGAATCATTTTTGGTGAATGCTGGTACATGCTGCACATTTACATTCTAAAATCTTTTTAAAGTGTTTATAAATGTCCCGCTAAGGGTAGCGGAACACCCTGGATGTGTCATTTCCAAAATGTTGCAAGAGATGATACATGTTTGAATATCCTTTACACCTTGCCAGTAATACCAACACCGCAATATGACCCGCTTCGCTGTCCCGTTGCTATGATTATGCCAATTCAAATGGCTGGACTGTGAATCAGCGAATTAGTAGCATTTGGTCTACGTGCCAACAGAGCGTAACTAGGCCATGTCACTGTCCTCAGAGCTGGTTACATCAGGGAAAAACCCCAGACTGGCTGAATCTTGTGACTGATGATGGCATCCAGGACTATAATAAAGTAACTCTCATTAATGAAAACTGTATGTGGGAATCAACAATCTGACAATATTACTGGTGCATATGTGATACAGGCATGCCTGTGGTTCTGCCCAGATTCTTACTTCTCAGCAGAGCTATTTTAGCAGGACAGGCTCGTACTAACCTCGCCAAGCCTGTAAGTGTATACCCTGCTGGTAACTGACCCAGTCAGTCATGTCAGAGAGGATAGGTGGACCACCCCTGACCCCAACATAGGGACCAGCATGATGAGTTATTGATAGCCAGATCAGTAATGATACATGCGTCCTGCATGTGTAGCTTCAGTGCAGTGACTAATGGTGATAGACTGTGATTCTGGGTCTGACTGCTCAAGATCAAGGTTGAGAAGAGAGCTCCCATTACTCTCAGCAAATGAAACGCAGGCGAATTTCACTGAAATCTCTTAGTGACGTGAACCTGGATAAAAATACATGTGGAACATCGTATTTCACAGAAACGCACAAGATGTTTCAATGTCCTTTATTTGTCTGATGTACGAAGACAAGAAGATTGCTTGTTCAGAGGTATCAATGTGAAGTGTGCTGTGAAGACTGTTTGTTTGTAACCATGGCAGCATCAGCCTGTGAAGAGATATGGTACAGTCAATTTAACCTGGCCTACATTGACTGCCCTCTGCAGTTTAACACTCAAACTTACCATCTCCCCACTCTAGTCTGCAAAAGGCTGAATAAAACAAGACAATCACTTACTGTGCACTAAAATAATGAACTGCTTTTGTGAAGAAAAGTGCATATTTTTGAGAGTAGTCTAGCTTTGGGACATACTACTTTGTCATAACTTAACAGACCACTCTGTTGCATGGTGACGTGCATCCTGTCACTGTTTGAACTGCCCTGTCAATCATCTTGTCACGGTTAACATCCTCCACATTTGATTTCATTTGATTTCCTAACATATTGGAGAGAAATGAAGTAGCATGTTGATCCGCCGGTCTCGGGTCTTTCTTGCTGATGATTCTCCTCATGTGTTTGCATAATAATGCATTTAAATCAACATTTTTAAAAAGTTTGCAACATTGTTGCAGATGAAATATAGCATAAATATTTTTCTCTGTAGATATTGATTATTAATCAGTTTGATCTAAATCTCTCTACGTAAAGTGATAGTTCATCCTAAAATGAAAAATCTGTCATCATTTACGCAGCCTCATGTTGTTCCAAACCTGTATGAGTTTTTGATATCACATTCTTGCATAATCACAGTTGAATACAGCATTTGGCCCTCTAAATAGCTCATTAAAAACAGAAAGAAGAAGATTGCTATAAGGTTAAATGTCAGTGAATGGTTGTCTGTTGGTGTATTCTTAGCCTGTGAGATAAACAGGATCAGGAGCGTGAGGCAGCATCTAAAACATCATACCATTTCATTATCTGTATTTTCGTGACCATGTCTCTTATCTAACAACTAACAGGGAGCAATAGCATAGGTTTGTTTATAGAGTCTGCTTTTTGTATCCCCTTGGGCAATATTGGTTATTTCTCAGATTGAGACAGTGGTTGATATTATTGATATCCATGCTACCAAAATATCAGCTTGCTATTTGTATGACATCCAGGTGCAGTTCACATTACATGCCACATTGATTGCAGCCATACATTTTGTGCTTACTCAGGTATCCTCAATCAGTGCACAGTGGCTATTCTGGGAATTCTATTTTTGCAAATATGTTAAATATATACTAGACATCCAGCCTCATTCATTGTTAATGAAGCTGCAAACAGAAACATTTCCACGAATTGCACTGCTCAAATGACAGATAACAGACAATGGAGACAACAGATATATGGCTCCACCTGGGATCACTTAGCAACCAAAAGCATGACATCATCCCTTCATGTAAAGAATCAAATACTATGATGTCATCAGGAAATGCATGACCTTGAGAAAAGAAGTGTGTATGATGTCATTGGGTTATAAATAGAGAATGTATGTGATACAGGTTTGTCTATTGTTGTAATTTTTGTATTAGTGCAAATATATAATAAAATATAATACAACATGTTTTGACTTATAAAAAATTATTTGTGTAGGGTGCCTATTGTAAATATATATATATATATATATATATATATATATATATATATATATATATATAATAATTAAGTACACTGAAGGCTTCTTGTGGCGCCTGGCTAAAACCTGTTTACTTTGTTTATGCTGCCATCTGCTGGGTGATGATAATCACATTGGGGAAAATTGGTGGACACTAAAAGAGTTTTTTGGAGTTTAACAAGTCTTTCTAATTCAGAATTTAATGTGTGTTACATGCCATTTCTTTGTATTGTATTTGTTTCTGAATGTTTCTGAATTATGAATTATGAGTGAAAACTGTTGTCAAATTTTTACATTGTTGGATTTACTTACATTTTACTCAGAAATTGCTAGTCCATTTGACAAATAATTTAAAAAAGAAACAGCAATAAACAGTGTTGAAACCCTTTAGGAATAAGAAGTGTTGAGTGTAAGTATTTTTAACATAAAAAAAACACACAAGTAGTCTTTTACCTTGCAATTTTTTTTAAATAAGTATCATCAAACGTATTATTTTAATAAAAAATGTTGCTATTTAGAACTAAAAGTGAACTCAGTTCCATACAATGCAAGCAAAAATAAATAATTTAAGAACAAAGCCTGCTGGAAGTGTTAAACTGCTTATTGTAAAGGTGTGCTGTATGACATCATTCTGACATCATGGATGACATCACAACCATTATTTTTCTTTAAGCCTTTTTTTTATGTTCTGGTACTGTAACAGAAACTTGTTTCATAAGTGTATATATTGTTTCCTGAAACACACATGGCATTTACAGCTCAGGTGATTTGTTCAAAACCTTGTGTCTGGAGCTGGAGTGTCTATAAGCTGAGGGTGTCCTGGAGAGCTACTGTCCTGTAGAGTATAGCTTAAATTTGTCTCAACACACCTGCCAGTATGCCTAGACCTTGATTAGCTGGTTCAGGTGTGTTTAATTGGAGTTGGAGCTAAATCCTGCAGGACAGTGGCCCTCCAGGACTGAGTTTGGACACCCCTGCAATAAGCAGACATGTGCCAGCTGAGCAACTGCCCTTGAATGCTTTCTCCAGTTATTTCAGGCCTCCTTGGTGCTTTAAAAAAATCATAAAAGGAAAGACCTTAAGAAAATGTCAAGATCAGCTAATTGCAGCATTAGACAACATGTTCCAGGCTTTTTTATTATGCGCATGTCTGCTGTGCATGTCATGGACAAACAGTGAACACCCCTCAGTCCTCCTTATTATCCTTTCTTTCCCCGTGTAATGAGCCTTAGCCTGATTATCTGATGGAACAAGCCTGTGCTATTGAATATTCCACACTAAGACACTTAGACTCAGAGCGACAAGGTTAAACACTCTCCAGCCTCTGTCACTTCTAAAGGCTTTAAACAGTGGCTGAATGCTGAGCTGAAAAATGATGTGTTCCGGAAAAGCATGTTAAAGCACGCATGCTTTTTTGGTAAAGGCTTGAGAGTTTATGGGATGTAAATATATGTAGTATTGTATGACTATTTGTGGTATATAGACAACCAAGAATATACAGATTTCAGATCACTTTCAGGGCCATCGTGACTTCTTGACATTCAACTGAACGAAGTTTTGAGGACAGAATTGCTTACTCTGCAGTTTTCATAATCATAATAAAAGTTCATAATTTTAAGATAAGTTATCGATCAAGAGTACAGTAGATAGGAAAAGTAATATTCATTTTATCATTGCAATGGAACATTAAATATTTTAAATAGAAAACATTTATAATTAATGCTGAATTAATATACAGAAGCTTCGTTGCAGATTTACTGTTTGGTGCATTTAATCTGCAGTGCAACAGCTATAGGGTTTAAATTTGTAATATTATTGGCAAAGATGGTTCATAAATCACAAGGAAGCCTAATGCATGATGTTGAACAACAGCCAATAGTGGCAGCCAACGTGAATATGAAGAAACAACAACCTGCCATAACAGATTAGTTTACAGTTTCAGTACCATGCAACTTCCCAGACAGCAACAAAGTGTTGGCCAAGATCCGGCTCACATCTGGCACTCATGAAATCCATGCGGGCCAGATGTGGGCCGGATCTGGGCTGAAACTGCTTGCTGTCTGGGTTTGTATGTGGTTTAATTTAAGGTCCATCTCTTCATGTACCCTATTGGTGCTGCAAAAAAAAAAATTGGTTGCATATGGCTTTAGGATGGAAATTCAAATTCACCCAGCTATTTCAACCCAAAGATTGTCACTTATTAGACTGGCTTGAATGGGTACAACCCATCTCATCTACAAACTAAATGGAAGCTATTGTTGATCCATTTGTCACCTTATGAGGGCGCCAGAGAGGTTCAGTAACCCCCTTTTTTTAAATGAATAACTAATACAAATCAACTGTCTGATTAAAAGAAACTAATGAATATTTAGTGGGAATAATATTATTGTGCTGTCACTTATTTATTTATTTTTTACAGTGGTCATGAGACACTTGGGATCTTATGGTGTGCTATATGCAAGGTGAAGTAGGCTTATAATGTAGGCTAGATGAATACGAAAATAAATGAATACAAACATGCTGAATGTCTCAAGACACTCCTTGCTACCTCTTTTCCGTTTATTTGATTTTTGAAGCAAGCAGCAGCGCTCTTGTGGACAAAGAACAGTCTAGAATCAATCAAAATACCTGTAACTTTATCTGACTGCATCTAACCGCATCTAGAAGTAGTTTTTAATGCATAAATAATGACAAATAATGTCAGTCACAAAGACATGGATTATTAAAATAATTTTATTTTGTACATATTTAACATAAAAACTTAATGCAATATAAAATATATACGAAGCCATACCAGCCACCAAATACACCCAAAAGAAAATCCCTGCCATTTCAGCTGGATGTTGTCTAGGAGTAGAGATCTTCCGTAATGCTCCAACAGCCATGCCAGAGATTCCATTAGGAATTACATTAATAATAGGAACTGTTTTTAAAGTATGAACAGTGTAATCGATTAGTCTTTTTAACCTTCTGTCATCTATCATCACCCTACTATTACTGTCAGAGCATTTATAAGGCTTCACTTACAGCACAGGGACATTCACTACAGTGACTGCAGCAGTGTTGATCAAAGATCCTGTAAAGACTTACTTCATGGAGTCACTACAATCAGGTAAACAGAAGTCCTATCTACTTACATTACTGAGGCATTTCAAGGTATTCATGCAGCTTTCATTGTTAATGCAGTGCCATCCTACCACCACCAGGACTATATTCCTGGAAGCACCATGAGCTTTACTATGAAAAGCTTAAATAACACCACACATGCCCTAAATTTCATGATCCTGGATTACTGACCCTTTCCTATAGCAGTGAGAAAGCAGACGACAGCAAGCTTGGACCCTTTGAAAGCACAAATATCTGCAACAAGGATCTGTTTGCACAAGCCTGATAAAGGTGGATGAGAAGGGATCTAAAAATGTAGAGCCTCGGATTCAAAGAGCTCAATGTCAAAGTCAAAGTGTGTTTGAGGTCATCGGCCAAAAGCTTTAAGCAACAGATAGAGAGTGACATGATTGAACAAACCCCACACCCTTATTATTAATGCTTCAACTTCTGAGGTGATCCTAGAACAGTCTTGAAACATAGTAGATCATTACTGGTGGTCTAGGCGGTCCAGGTCACCAGTAAGCAACCAAGCTATTTAAAAGAGGCCCGCACTGTCCTGCCTTTCAGTGGCTGTGGTGGTCGGAAGTTGTTCTCCATGCGCTTTCGGTCCTCTTCTTCCTCTCCGTTAAACAGCAGCATCCGGAACTTTCCCATCTGAGTCCAGAAGCATGAAAAACAGTATGTAAGAACGAACCTGGCAAAGCAACAAGCTGCACTGCAAAAGAAATCAACTTTGGTACCAGGTTTTATGTAATAGGCTTGGTTCTCCATGCTGTGAATCTCCTGAGCTTTTTCTACTTATAGCTCATCAATCATTTTAATAAGCTGTACTAGATCAAAGTCTTGTGGCCTTACGCCAGACACACTAGGCCACTGTCACAACCATGCCGCCAACATGCCAAGCTTCCTTAATTCAATTACTTAGTACAGAGTCTGAGCGACTAGACAAGAGTCAGAGGCCAAATCTATAGCAGTCTTGCTGGTCAGATGGACATAGACTTATGTATCTGAAATGCAAATCTAGTGATATAACACTTCAAAGCAAAGGATTTACCATTCAAAAGAATTTTTAAAACTTAAAATAAAATCTCTAATGCTCACTAAAGATGCATTTATCAAAAATACAGTAAAAAGTGCTTGTTAAAAAAGTTAAATTATATATATATATATATATATATATATAAGTTTTTTTTTTTTTTTTTTTTTTTTTTATATCTTCAGTGTCACATAAAATTTGTGCTGCTTAATATTTTATATAATAATAATTATTTAATTTATTTTTTAAATATCCTCAGTGTCACATGAAATTTGTGCTGCGTAATATTTTTGTGGAAACTGTGATATATATTTTATATGATAATTGGAAAGTTTAAACTATAGCATTTATTTTAAATATACTTTATTTTTATTTTTATTTATTTTTTGCATTATAAATGTCTTTGCTGTCAGTTTAATGCATCTTTGCTGTTTAAAAGTAAATAATTTCTGTAGTGTATGTTGCACAAATCTGGGGCTAAAATCTGACGTCTGTATGTGTTGAATCCACTGTAGGATTTCAGCTGTGTTTAATATTTTCTGAATGATGCAGACTCTGAGTCGAACCCCTCTCATTACAAAAGGAGACACCTTTAAACTAGATACTTAGACTATATATTTCTTACTATTTACTATACACACACAAACATATAATCATTTACTTATGCAAAATAAGTTACAAAAAACTGACATGCAATCATGTCAGCAGATGAGATCATTTCTGACCAGATTCACTGTCTCCCCCAACAAACTGGGAAGCTGTGGATTATCCCTAATTTACATCACTACCAATGATTTACCAATGCTTCCCACATCCATCTCCCTCCATAACCATTCATTTTCATAAACCGACATCTGTCAATAGACCAGACGATGGACATGACAAACACTAGCGATACAGTTTATAAATAAGGTCAATAAAGCTAAAGAAACCCTTAAGCACAAAAGCAACCCACCTGCTTATCTGACACATAAATAGGTTCTTTCAGCACAATCCATGTGACGCTCTCATACAGTGGAGGAGTTGTGAGAGAGCCTGGGTATGTCCAGTACTCCAGACTGTTCGGCAGGAGGCTCTTTGGGTTAAAGCCCTTAAAATCAGCAACACTTCCCTACAAGAGACAAAAAAATTAAATAAAAACTGGCATAGAATTAGTGGACTATAATGCAGAGCTTTGGGAAATAAAGATGCTCTGAACTGGGCTGTATCCACAATATACTGAAGAAGACACATGCCACAATATTTTAAGTAGTGGTTGACTAATATGTTTTTTTTTTTTTTTTTTTTTTTTTTTTTTTCATGGGCCAATTCTCAATATATTACATTTAGCTTTCTACACTATTGGATATTTGGTTAGGGTCTTTGCGTAAATTCAACTAAAATGTCAAACAAGTAAGAACAATCGAATGAAATGAATACAATTAAATAATTTTATTAATTTAGGAATTCATAAATAAGGTTTAAAAAATGCTGAATAACCAGATAATTCAGGAAAGTCAAATTTTCGAAATAAAAAACCACTAATAGTGTCATAGACACTGAGAGGTGCTCATTTGAATAGAACCTGATTAACATATTTCAAGACAAATATTTCCAAATTAAATCACATGCAAAGAGGCATCTCTGTGTTTCCAAATTCATTCAGATGCAAAGGGGGGGGGGGGGTACCAAGGTTCCATATATGTTTGACAAGCTACCTAAAGACCTCTACTGATTTTACATATTCATTCATGCATTCTCTCAAAAATAGCACAAAGAAATTTGTATTCTCCCAATTTTTTTATAAATTAAACTACATAAATACACATACCTTGAATTTAACCATATACAATGAATCTGTTATCTGATGAAGATCACTGTGCTCATCACCTATCTGAAACAACAACAAAAAAAACATTACTAGAATAGGTACAATATGCATTTTACTGTATATATATTCCTCTATTTGATTTTTGTCATATTAAAATGTGTTATTTTATGAATCTGTTTATTAAACAAACAAAAAAAAGTCTTATCCCAAATTGAATAATGTGACTGATTCAAATACAAAACCACTTCCTCTTGAACTAATGCTGCATTATTTTGTTCTTAATAGGAATACTTTGCCAAAAAATAAATAAATGCTGAAAATGTACACATAATCAGGCCATCCAAGATGAGTTTATTTGTTCATCAGAACAGATACAATATGTTTCTTCTTTAAATACTTTTTTTTTTTTTTTTTGCTTCACAAAACATTAATTGATGGACTGGAGTCATCAAGATTACTTGTGGATTGTTGTGATGTTTTTATCAGCTGTTTGGACTCTCATTCTGATGGCACCCATTCATTTCAGAGGATCCATTGGCAAGCAAATGATGTAATGCTATATTTCTGTAAATCTGTTCTGATGAAGAAACAATGCACATCTTGGATGGCCTTAAGATGAGTAAATGTTCAGAAAATTTTCATTTTTGGGTTTGGTCCCTTTAAATGAGTGTTAATGCCCACTAAGACTAACTTCCAGAAAGATGCCAAGGACAGCCAGGCCATCAGGTGCTGCTGCTGCCTCACCAAAGGACTTGTACTTTATGGCATTCCAATGTACCAGATGAAGCTGGAGAGAGATGGGAGACAGAGTTCAGGCCAAAAGACTGTGATAACGAAGACTGTTAACAAATATAATAAACCGTATATAAGCTACACAGAGCAGACCGAGAGTAGATGTTCTGCCCGCTCACCTCAGAAGCGTAGGTTTTCCCACCAACTGTGTGTTCAGAGCCACTGCACCCCTTGCATCCCCAGTGGAAATGAAACTGTTTAAGCCTGTACATGTTTTCCAGAGGACCTCCCCGGATCACTGCCAAAAGGAAAGAGCAGTTTAACCACATCAACTCTGGGGACCCACCGGTGGGTCCAATATTGCATATGCCTAATTCTCAAAAAATCAAAATAACAGCTGAAGTGGTTAATGGGCCATTCACATAGAATGTGTTTTTAGCATTAAAAAAGGCAGGAATTAAAAACAAGTGCAATGTGTAGAGACAAGTTTATTTTAACTGTAGTGCCATGTTTTAGAATGCCGTGTCAAAAGATGTGAGACACGAGCACAGCAGTCAATCACATCGGTCTAGCACGTTTACATAGAAAAAAGCTATGGAAAAGCATGTGCAAAGAAATGCAAAAAACATGTTCTGTGTAAATGCCCTCGACTTGCATGTAAAGTGAACGTAATTTTGTTTAAATAATCACTTGAAGTGCAATGAAGAATGAAGAAAAATAGTATCTGAAATAGGTGCTTGGTGTATTGCATACCAAATATGTCTAACCTCTGTAGTTCAGTTCAATGAGTTGAAGTAGAACATAATATATATATACATCTTACACTACTGGAACCATGAGTCTGTTTCCAGAAATCTCTATCTCACTGACTTAAAGGGTTAGTTCACGCAGATAGCAAATTTATGTAATTAATAACTTACCCTGATGTTGTTTCAAACCCGTAAAACCTCCGTTTATCTTCGGAACACAGTTTAAGATATTTTAGATTTAGTCTGAGAGCTCTCAGTCCCTCCATTGAAGCTGTGTGAACGGTCTACTGTCCATGTCCAGAAAGGTAAGAAAAACATCACCAAAGTAGTCCATGTGACATCAGAGGGTCAGTTAGAATTTTTTGAAGCATCGAAAATATTTTTATGTCCAAAAATAGCAAAAACGACGACTTTATTCAGCATTGTCTTCTCTTCCGTGTCTGTTGTGAGAGAGTTCAAAACAAAGAAGCTGGATATCCGGTTCGCGAACGAATCATTCAGTTCACCAAATCGAACTGAATCATTTTAAACGGTTCGCATCTCCAATACGCATTAATCCACAAATGACTTAAGCTGTTAACTTTTTTTTAATGTGGCTGACACTCCCTCTGAGTTCAAACAAACTAATATCCTGGAGTAATGCATGCACTCAAACAGTACACTGACTGAACTGCTGTGAAGAGAGAACTGAAGATGAACACCGAGTCGAGCCAGATAATGACTCATTTACGAGTGAAGAACCGGTTGCTTCGGTCTTTGGATCACCAGTAGTTCTTTCGGACAGTTCGATTAAATAAAACGGTTGAAGAAAACGGTTCACTGGTTCTTTTGCGCTCAACGTAACGACGTAATCGTCATTGGCGATGATTGCCCTTGATTCAAGCCTTCGGTTTACCCGTGCTCATAACACTAGCACAGAATCAGTTCAGAATCAATCACCAAAAGAATCAGTTTGGTTCAGACGCTCTGTGTGTCGGTCTGCTTCACGCTGAATCACACATGCGCAGTATCATCAGCTCCTCGGTTCACGAATCGGACGCGTCTGACAGGAACGGTTCTTGACTCGTGAATGAGTCAATGTTTTGTTCGTTATCTGGCTCGGCTCGGTGTTCATCTTCAGTTCTCTCTTCACAGCAGTTCAGTCAGTGTACTGTTTGAGTAAATGAAATACTCCGGGATATTGGTTTGTTTTAACTCAGAGGGAGTGTCAGCCACATTAAAAAAGTTAACAGCTTAAGTCATTTGTGGATTAATGCGTATTGGAGACGCGAACCGTTTAAAACGATTCAGTTCGATTTGGTGAACTGAATGATTCGTTCGCGAACCGGATATCCAGCTTCCTTGTTTTGAGCTCTCTCTCACAACAGACACGGAAGAGAAGACAATGTTGAATAAAGTCGTAGTTTTTGCTATTTTTGGACCAAAATGTATTTTCGATGCTTCAAAAAATTCTAACTGACCCTCTGATGTCACATGGACTACTTTGGTGATGTTTTTCTTACCTTTCTGGACATGGACAGTATACCGTACACACAGCTTCAATGGAGGGACTGAGAGCTCTCAGACTAAATCTAAAATATCTTAAACTGTGTTCCAAAGATAAAGGTTTACGGATAAACCCGGGTAAAGATAGGTTTTACGGGTTTGAAACAACATCAGGGTAAGTTATTAATTACATAAATTTGCTATCTGGGTGAACTAACCCTTTAAGCATCAATGTCTGCTACCCAAACATTTACAGTGAACCTGTTACACAAAAATCACTTGTTTGTTGTTTTTTGAACATAATAATGTGTCCACAGTACTGTGGTAGTAATCCATCCACTCTGTTTGTTATTTTTACTCATAAATCAGAAACAGGAAAGTCTCTTGAAATTAGCAATTCAAGAATGTACTCCAAAGTGACGTCACATTTAAAGAGGCCCCTCTCACAACTGGCAACAGATCTGAGATTATTAGCTTAGTTCCTGCCCTGAGTGAGCTGTACACGGTCCACCATGTTTATCTCCTCACCAAAGCATTAAACAGCAGTATTCAAGTGAGAAATGTATTCTTATTGAAGCAACTAAAGTTATTCAGTCAAGAGCAGTGAGTGATTTTCTATGTTTCTTTTGGTTTATCATAACATATTAACAGCATAGACAGCAGTAGGTACTGATGTCACTTTAACACACACATCCAATATACAGTACACGTTTTCTTTCCCATTCATTTATTTTCACAGACATAACCGACTGTGCTTATGCGAACTTTGTTTTTTTGACATAACCTTGTGTGTATTTGAGAGTGTAAGCAGAATAAGATGTAAAAGTGTACTTAGTTTAGCGACATGCCATCTCTGAGCCAGCTTTATGTGTGCGTGCTTCTGCTGTGTGTGCTCAGAAAACCATATATCAGAAGATTAATTTGATATGGTTTTAAAATGCATGCAAATAAAAAGCTTTCATGATGACGAAGAACTGCAATGTCAAATGAGATTGACCACGATTGATCTTTGATAATCAAAACCAAACAGATGTTTTGTTTGTTGTTGCCTATGCTAGGCACGCGCTGTAAAGGCACAGCGCCGTTCTGGAAAGGGGGCGGGGAAAAGCAGTTCATTTGCATTAGCTCATTAAAGATACATGCAAGAAAACAGCATGTTTTTCCTTCCACTCAAAAATGGCATTTACAGCTTGGAATAATAAATTAACTATGGGTATTCTGAGCTGAAACTTCACAGATTCTGCAGACACCTGATACTTATATTATTAAACATATCTTGTAAAACGTGGCATAATAGATCCCCTTTAAGAGGTCTCAGAAATCACAAATTCTCTTCCCTTTTAATAACTGCAGAATGAGTTATTATTTTTATGTGAGTAATTTAATACAGCAGTCATTATATTCCAGAGCTCAAGTGGTAAGGTGAGACGGGAACTGAAATGACAGGGTCATCTGTGCAGATAAAGCTACATTTTTCAGTTCTTTCTTTTTTTTCTGCTGTGGATCAGCTTCAGTTTTCATTTTCATTTTAGCAGTAATTTTAAGTTTTTAGTCATTTTAGTTTTCGGAAGTTTTTTTTTTATCTAATTATTCAAATTATGATATTTTTTATCTAATATTTATATTTATCTAACTTCAGTTTGAATTAACTAAAACAATTTTATACATACAATCTCACAGTGGTGGCGCACAACATGAAAGCTGAGAGTAAGAAGCAGAAGCTTGTGTGTAAAAACTTGAATATAAGAAGGATAAAAAAAAAAACACTAAAACTTGCCAGCCCAAAGAATTCCTCTCCAAACATCAGGAGACCAATCAACGCACCATGACAGTGACATTTTAAAGCAGTAATAATGTTTTCACTGATACCAACCTGATCTCTCATCTGAGTCAATGAACTCCACCACAACAGAATGGCCATTGTTTGATATGCTGACAGAGGTACAGTTGTTGTAAGACAGAGAGATAGGAGACAGTCTGGCATCAAATACAGCTTCTGCAGGGACTATATCAATAGGCGATTGGCGGTTACCCTCTGCAATGGGATAGTCTTTGTACCATTCTGATGGACCTAGAAAAACAATATCAAGCAACTAGACATTAATGAATGTGAATTGTTTTCCAAGTTAATTTTAAGGATACAGACATGTAACTTACTGTATAGTTACTTACTGCATCTGATGTAGTTATCTACATCATTACATTACATATTGCTGTGTGTGTGCGTGTGTGTGTCTGTGTGTAGGGACTAGGGGTTAAAAGTAGGCTATTTTTAATTTGTTAAATTTTAGACATTGTCAGATAAATTATCTATTTAGGTGTTCATAAGTTGCATTGTACCATTTTAAGCTGAATTAAAATATTTCATAACATATGCTGAGAATATAATTATGCCTTTAGGAAGGTAACACATGGCTGACAGATTTACAGCCTAATTTAACATTAACTTATGTGAAGCTTTGTGATCAAAAAGCATGCTCACCCCTTGAAATGATGATGCCATTATTAACTTTAAAAGGAGGTAAATGTATAGTAATAGTATGGGACATAACTTTATGGATTATCAATAATGTTTTTAGTCAACTTAAAGCTAAACATAAATAGAGAAAGATTATAAAGAAAATGCTAACTTTTATTTCCATATAGTTTAACCAGGCGTCTTCATGGTGAAAAAATAAATAAAATTAGATAAAATAACAGTATACTCCAGTCTTAGAAAATCTTTTTTTTTTTTTATGTATTTGAGTTAACATTTTGTAGTACAAGTGTGACCCAACAACATTTCTATGTCTTCCAATGTTTGTCTCAGTGAATTGTAGCGGGATGCAAGTCTTGAAAACACATATGCCTACAGCCTGTTTACGGTGTTTAAGCAGCAGCTATCCCCAAGATAACTGGGCTAATCTTGTATACACAATGGACCAAATATACACTAAATCTAAAGACAGATGACTGGACATATTAATGAACGACAGAGAAGAAGCACAAAAACTGACCCATTGAAGGCCGGCCATACATCTACTTGTTTTAGTGTTACGGTTAGTTAACATGGTTTCTGTTTTGCAAAATTGTCCATTAATAATATTAACTGTAGTTATAATTACGCTTGTTACTAATTTGGACGCAACACTCATCAAACGGATCTTAATATATTCAAATCAGGTTTCTTCATTTGGTGTGAAGTGGTGAATGGCGTTATATCTGAATGAGATTTTCCTGTTCTGGCAACCCTGTTCACACCAAAAAACAGAAAACTATGAAAAGTGGCCACAACAACAGACAACAGTGAATGTATGTTTATTCTAAGTGCGCTGCAGTGAATATAACCACAATACACTCTATAAAGTCTAAGTAAACTGGATGTTGCAAACAATTTTATGGTGAAATTAAATATTTATAGAGAAAAAATATATATAGGGTAGGGCTTGAATTTGCACACATTTGTCACCATCTCTAGCTCCCAACACACTGACGATTGCAATAGCCAATGCAGCAGTCTCAGTCCAGAAGTCAGGGTGGAGCTTATAGCATCATTATGGTAAGGTTTAGTAGCTACTTGTATAGTGGTGCTTATAGTTGAGGTGAAGTTAGGGCAGCTGGGGCGGGTTATCCTATCTACAGCTCCACCTTAACTTCTGGTCTCATCCTGCTGGCCTGGCTCTGCTGTCCAAAAACCATATGGTGCCTTAGTCATCTGAGAAACTGATATCATTAGAGGAATGCCATTCCTAAGAGGAAATCTTTTTTTTTTTCAGATTTTTGATTACTAAAAAATATGAAGACAATCAAATCTTTTGGTGGATTACCTCGAAAGGATTAATTATTCACCACAACACTAATGTGTAACAATTCGTTGTTGTTGTTGTTTTGCTTTCATGCTAAATCAGATCGATTTAAAATAAAAGTGTCTGTTAAAATGCATCAGTGTAAATGGATTTATAAAAGTGATTCTAACGATGTATTTCATTGATGTCACTGTCGTTCTAGAAGTAAGAAATGTTTTGTCTTAAACCCTTTTCCTACTGGTAATTGTTTCTCACGTAGACGTCTGTAAAAATGCATTTGCATGTAGGCTAATTAAAATGCATTCAGATGAGATTTATTCACGGTGGAGGAGCGAGTTATGCGCTTCTCACAATATACAAGATTTATATAGGCTACATATTTTTTTATTAATAATAATTTATTAAATTATTATACATATAGCTACATATTATATGCAAATATATATTTGTTTATACCGTTCTATAGAGTAAATAATGCACACATCTGTACATTAAGCTATAGTACTGTTCCAGGTTCATATTATTTATTAAGTCGTACTATTTATTTTTTATCTTTATTATTATTTTTATCTTTAAAAAATGCCCCGTGTGTTTGCGCACACCTGGCGAATAAAGCTGAATCTGATTATTAAAAACAGGCTAATAATTTAGTAATTTGTCTGTGGTTCAAATGGTGTTCTGTCATGGATTTTATCTCTAAATGATGGACATATTAGCAGAAAGGTAAGCATAAGTATAAGGTAGCCTAAACATTTTATCTAACTGGTCGGCTAAAATGGAAAGTCGTGCAAACCCTAATTTATATGAATCCATATAGGCCTGATACATATTTTAAACGGAAATTGCAAAAATATATTTGAATTTCTTTATAACAGCTTCTACTCTGTAGTGGTGCGGTGAAGTATAGGCTTTTATTCTTGAAAACAGTTACCAGTATTTCAGGAATAAAAGTAGCCTAAATTAAATGACCACGCAATTAACTTACCGTTGTCCTCCCCATATCCCCAGTGGTTGCCAGTCATTGCTCCCTCTTCTCTGGACAGAAGATTAGATGCTGGAAAGAGCGCAGAAGTGTGCTGTCTGTGAGTGTGTTGAGCAGTGTGTGTAAATCGAGTGAATGTCAGCGCTAACAGGTGAATGAAGAGCGCTGTGATTGATTGACAGATGAGCTGATCCGGTCAGGCCCCGCCTCCTCTAAAGCCGATTGCACTGTCCGCGACAGGACTTGTCTTGACTTGTTAAACATTACAATACAACTACTTTTTTTAGTAGCTTTTAACTGAACTGTCGACAAATTAATCATTTCATCTGAGATTTGAATAGAAAAACATCAAGGGCGAATTAAGTGAGCATCACTGTGCCCTACGAGCACTTGACATGAGCACTCGGAGGGGAGCACATAATTATGTGGTTGTGGACATTTAGCACTGACATTTCATTTTGTGTCTGAATGTTTTGGTAACATTCAGAATACAGAATAGTAGCTAATAAAACTTTTGCTTCAAATAGCCCAGTCTTTTTTTATTTTTATTTTTTATTAATTTACAGTTTTTTGTTTTGTTTTTTGTTTTCGATTGCTAAAGGACAGTGAGCACAACTGGAGCTACATGTGCAAAACTCTAACTACAGTTTGCACTACCAACAGTCACCTGAGCTAAACAGTTCACATCACCTGCAAAACTCATTCCATGCAACACAACTCTTAACACACAGCTCAAAACAGACTCAGTGAAGCCAAACACTACA
This sequence comes from Carassius carassius, assembly GCF_963082965.1. Classification (NCBI taxonomy): domain Eukaryota; kingdom Metazoa; phylum Chordata; class Actinopteri; order Cypriniformes; family Cyprinidae; genus Carassius; species Carassius carassius. The sequence continues at coordinate 28,434,084 of NC_081756.1, read as the reverse complement.
CATAACCCTCACTGAGATAACACACACTGTCACTCAGAACACACTGAGAGGAAAAACACTAGCATCAAACACCAATTTCAGTGACTTCATACAAAGTAATATTTTCTTCAAAGAAAAGAGTGACATTCTTTCACATGATTTATCTACATTTTTAGAACATAACAATTAGTTAAGGTAAATGAAAATTAGCAGTTTGCTTCAATAGTCTGTAGTAATTTACGGAATTACAGTAATGAGAAAAAAAGGTAGAAACTAAAAGTATACTGTAATTCGAACAAATAATTGAGGGGCTAATCCTGAAACTGCAATCAGCAGTTTGAAATCTATTCTGTTTTGAATGTGTGGTCCATATAGTTTTGACAGCAGTGTGTTAGCATTTGAACAAAGTGCAGTAAATCCACAGTGTTGTGCAGGTTGTGGTTAAAGTCATGGGATAAGTGTGAGTTTTGAAAACTGTGTTCAAGCAATGAAAAATGAACCAGAGTTTGGTCCACATGAACTGCTGCTGTGCAGACTGTAGTTAGTTTTGCACATGTGACTCCAGTTGTGCTCACTGTCGTTTAGCAATCAAAAAAAAACTGTAATTCAATTTACTGTGTTTCACCTATATATATAGGTGAAAAAAGAAATTGCACTAACGTTCAGTTACCAAAGAAATTACTCTGCATGTGCTGTGAATCCTTAACATGAGTACCACATTGTCTGGAAAAAAACAAACAAACAAACAATAAAAAACAAAAAACTCATACATGATCATTTCATGGATCAGGGGGATGAATACTGTCCATTCTAATGTCTGATCTCTGTCTACTTGAGAACCCATGGTGCTGTTCGCCTGACACCAAACCTGTACAATGTGGGGCAAATTATTCTGAACGAATGAATCAAAATAACAAATAAACAGTGTGTGTTATTTTAATGTTTCCATTCATTCATTCTTCGCTGTATAGGGTTGTGGGAAGGCTGAAGCATATCCCAATATATTTAGATTTGCAATATACAGTGTGTAAATTACAATACCCAGACTATTTTTATGTACTGTGTGTGTGTGTGTGTGTGTGTGTGTGTGTGTGTGTGTGTGTGTGTGTGTGTGTGTGTGTGTGTGTGTGTGTGTGTGTGTGTGTGTGTGAACTTGTCTTTTATGTACAATTACTACCCGCTACTGGAACCTAGTGACATAAGACTGATGATTACATCAAGATATATATATTTTTTCCACATTCAAATAACAGATTCTAGAGAGAGAGATGAGGACATATGTCAAAATCGTAAGTTAGCGCATGTGAAAACAGCCGTGACAGCAATAAAAAAATGTAACGCTAGCAAAAAGTGCACAATGATGAGACCTTTACACTTTGCTCTAACAGCATGCTCATGTTACTTCAAAACAACGAGTTGAATATGATGCAATAAAAATAATGTGTTTGAGTCAGAGCTGCAGTCTGGACGGCTTACCTCAACTCCTATATAACTGTAATTTCCAAAATTATTAACACCAAAATGGCTACTTTAAACCTAGGCAGCTTTTAGTTTTAGAACCAATGAAAAGTTCACTGCATGTACCACATCAGAGATACAAATGTAGAATAGTCAAAATAAAAATAATTCAATCCAACAAGAAATATTATAAATAGGACATAAAAGGACAGTCACTGAGGTTGGAGATGTTGTCACTGTACTGTTGCAACATAAGTCTAAAGATTTATTTACATTAATGCACTTAGCAGAAGCTTTTATCCAAAGCAACTTACAGTGCAGTCAGGCTATACATTTGTTTATTATGTGTGTTCCCTGAGAATTGAAACCACAATCTTTTGCTCTACCACTGAGCCACAGGAACACATTTATTCACATGTCTATTTATGACAACACTTTACATTTGATATATGGCAGATGCTTTTATCCAAAGCATCTTGCATTGCATTGAGTGTAATCAAGTTAAGTTCATATGTTTACTGGGAACCTATAGTGAGAGGCTTAAGAAAAACCGTTTTGTTTCTTGAAGGCCACTGAGGAGGCGAACGTCCTCAGGTTGGAAGCTGTCGTGATAAAGTGAAGTTAGCTCATACAAGGATTTGAAGTAAAGAAAAGCTACCCATATTGAGACTTTTACTCTTCATCCGTGGCTCACAGGGTGAAAAATTCCTTGAATTATGGTAGATGAAGGTAATAGTGATTACTATTAGGCTAGTCAAAGATAAACGATGCTGAGATTTGTTTGTTTATCTGTTTGTTTTGTGATGAACTGTAGCTATTTTGTGGAAAGATTTGGTGTTATTGACCCTATAGCGTCAGCATTAGAGTGAATTCGTGTAAACTGAGCCACATTTTGAGACAGATGACTATGAAAAAGTCAGTCGTTCATCAACATTTCAAATCTAATCCTCATTTTGTAACCAAGTGTTTCTCTGAATAAACATCTGTTGTCCTTTTTTCATGTAGTAGCCTTATTAACAAATCAAATTCTTGTGAAGAAAAAAAAACTTTTGGAATTACAGTTTTTTACAATGGCTATGGCAGATTTTTCAATACCTTTAACAAGTTTCCTAAACTCTTAACACGGTTAGCACAACATCCATCTTTGTAGGCTATACAGTTAACACATTTCTTGTTGCTTTGATACAAAATGCAGTTAACACCAATTTAAAATGCTTGAACTTCTTTTACACACAAGCTCAACCAAGACCAAAACAATGTCATTTTACAGTCAAATTTACAAATGCTTTCACACTGTATGTCAGAACAGATGTTCTAAGACTAACTTACAACTAACTTACAAACGTAGAAGTTTGGGCAGATTAGATCACATTTATTTATTTACTTTTTGTGGCTTTTTCTGTTCTGTAAATTTAGTATTTTCACATACATTATAAATAAATGACAGCTATATTGCATTTGTTTTCCTTGTATTTTTTGTTTTCGATCCTTTTCTAATGTCCTGTTGCAAATAAAGTCTTTACTGCAGCAATACTGTGTCTGTATTTTTTTTATACATAAACTGTACATTTTATAAAGCTACTCTGAGATGGCCATTCATTTTTTGTATTGAATTTCTGCAGCAAAAGAAACAAAATGCATGCATTTACTAAACCCAACAAAACAAAAATGTAGAGAGGCTTCAAAAGAAACTACAGTGCAAAACACAATCTATGATCAATACAATATACTGCCTATTGTATAAGGGCAGACCTGACACATAAAATAATGCAGTTTCTGTAATTTCAGCTGATCATAGTGTTTTTTTGTCATTGTGTTATGATTGACTAAAAACTGTAGTCCGCAAGATGGACAGATATCAAACGAGCTGTTTCTCTCAAGGGCGCAATGGCTCCACCTCTTGGTCAAACAGAAGAATGACAAGTCTGCCTGTATCGAATCTGTGAACGTCAATCTCAAAATAGTGAAACAGCAGCGTGCCGGTAGAACCAAGCAGACACAGATAGAGACAGAAGAACATGACAGACAACAAAACGAGCAAAGAGCAGAAGTATGATCGGCAACTCAGGTAAATATCAGTCGGGTTTTAAACCACAGAATAATGCAGTAAACGCTACATGTACAGCGATTCTCCTTCACCATTCAATTTAAGCTTTCCTATAGCATTAAATCTGACATACGTAACGTTAGAGGCCCATCGGTCATAGCAAGAGCTTTAAATCATTTTAGAGTTACATCAGATTCACCATTATTTAATTAAATACACCAATAATCAGCCTAAACTCCATATCTGTCTTACTAACAACCCAGCTGATCAGAAACCACTGGATGTATTAATCTGCTCGACTCATGTTTGTGTTGGATGTTATTATAGCTATACGTATACAAAGGTCATTTACCGGTTGTTATATGTTGTTTGTTTCAGGTTGTGGGGAGATCATGGACAGGAAGCTCTTGAAAATGCCCATGTGTGTCTCATCAACGCCACTGCAACCGGCACTGAGACCCTCAAAAACCTTGTGCTGCCAGGTATGAGCAGTATTTCTCATCGTGCACCTCAAATCAAAACACTGAGACACGAATTCATATAGATTGTTGTGTTAACATTATACTTTCCACTCTACTTCTTAGGAATAGGATCCTTTACCATAGTTGATGGGCACAAAGTGTCAGGGGAGGATGTTGGAAACAAGTAAAGTCACTGGCCTGCCAGTCATTGTCTTGTTTTTGTATTCATCTTAAAGAGATTCTTGGTTTAAGAGATATAGTGTGGTATATGGATACATATATCAGACTGGATAGTATAGAAAATGCTTCTGATTCAGCCGTGGTCATGTTATGATCTTTTCTGCAGCTTTTTTCTCACCAGCAGCAGTATTGGGAAGGTAAGCACAGGGTTGTGTGTCCATAACAGTACTCTCCAAACCTAAAGTGACACGTACTGTATGCTGAATGATGTTGTGCTTATTTTGCAGAGCAGGGCTCAGGCTGCCACTGAACTTCTGCAGGAGCTCAACGGTGATGTGTCTGGAAACTTTGTAGAAGAGGTCAGTGTTAATGTAAACGAAACATAGTGGAGTTTTACGTTTAGTATATACAAAGCTGTACAAAACCAGTCATAGGTTTGGACACATCTGCTCAAAACTATGAAACTGAATGAATTGAAATAATATAGTGACTGAAATGATAAGAAATTCAAAACAATTTGATGTTTTAAGGTTTCAGGGTCCCCACCCTTTGCCAGGATTATGGCTTAAAATGTAAATGTAATTTAATGTAATTTAAAACAGAAAATCATACACTACCATTCAAAAAGGTAAGATTTTTATTCAGCAAGGATGCGTTAAAATAATGAAGTATCATGTGAAGGATCATGTGACACTGTAGCCTGTAGGAAACGCTGCTGAAATTCTGCTTTGGCATCAAAGGAATAAACTGCATTTAAAAATACTGCTTTTTAATAACATTTCACAATATACTGATTTTACTTTATGGTTATAAGATCAAAAACCACATAAATTAAGACCTTTTGTGGCGGTGTGTGTCTTCATCTTTTCATTGTAGTTTTTTTTTTATATTCAGAGTCCTGATAAGCTTTTGGACAACAGCCCTGAGTTTTTTCACAGATTTAGTCTGGTAATTGGCGTCCAGCTTCCAGAAAGGTATTGCTCCTATAATCTGAATGTGTTGTTCCTTTCCATTGGTTTCTTTTAAATGTTTTGCCAAACAGACTTGGATAAAAGAGACAGGTTAATATTTGGTGTGTTGTAGATGTTGGTTCTTCAGACCAGCTTATATCGTCGTATCTTTAATTTGACAGCACATATCTGAGACTGGGCAGTGTGTTATGGGAGGCTGGTGTGCCGCTCCTTATATGTCGAACATATGGACTCATCGGTTACATGAGGCTGATTGTGAAGGAGCACGCAGGTAATAATCCTGATTTCCTGAAGCAAATCATTTTTTGAGAGATTAATTTATTAGCTGGAGACAGAACGGTTGACTTGTAATTCAGTACATTTGCTAAAGTGTCATGTTGCGTATCGTCCGCATTATCGTGAATGCATCTTTATGTGAAAACATTGAAGGGTCTGTCTGTGTCTTTCACTACAGTGGTTGAATCTCATCCAGATAATGCATTAGAGGACCTGAGACTAGATCTGCCATTTACAGAGCTCAAACACCACATAGAGTCCTATGACCTGGACAACATGGAGAAGAAGGTCAGACAAATGTTGATTACGATGTACTGTTTAATGTATGTGACTGACTTTAAATCAATTGTAATTAAAAAAAAAAAAAAAAATGTCTGTATTTTTTTCTTTATTTCAGGATCACAGTCATATGCCATGGATTATTGTGGTTGCCAAAAACTTGGAAAAATGGTGTAGTGAGGTAAGTTTTGACATGTTCTTAAATGTCTTGAATGACATCCTAATTAGACTTTCTCAAAGTGGATATTTTCTGATTAAGCACAACTCTCAGTTACCGAAGAATTATAAGGAGAAGGAAGCTTTCAGACAACTCATCAGAGAAGGTAATGCAATCTGTCATATCCAAGGTGTATTATATTGTTCTTTTCAGATTAAATTTTTTTTCTTCACATTTCTCTTATTGTGGGTTTTCCTTAATGTGTGTGTCTTGTCAGGAATCCTTACGAATGAGAACGGAGCACCTGAAGATGAAGAGAACTTTGAAGAGGCAATCAAGAACGTGAACACTGCTCTGAACCCCACCAAGGTAGAGCTCCTCACATTTGCAGAGTTATAAATTATAGTTTGTGTTCCTCGCATTTGATTTGTATTCATCTCTGTCCCATTGTGATGTAGGTCCCCAATGGAACGGAGGACATTTTTAATGCTGAGCAGTGTGAAAACATTACCTCACAGGTTAGTAGGAACATGCGAAACTACTTCTAAGCTGCCTTTCCTTGTCTCTTACTTAACTTATTGGATACATTTGCTTTGATATAAGAAACAATTACCTGCCATAGAGAATGTTTGATCACTTTTATACATCTATGTTATGCATGATGTTTAATAATGAGTTTCTACATCACCAGTAGCTTTAATTTTTCTCCTCGCAGAGCCCATCCTTCTGGGTGATAGCACATGGAGTGCGGGACTTTGTCCGAAATGAGGGGAATGGAAACCTACCTGTGCGAGGAACCATCCCAGACATGATTGCAGATTCAGACAAATTCATCAAGCTACAGAACGTGTAGGTATTCAGATGACAATGAGTCAGGAAACATCTTATTAGTAGTAACGCGTTTGTGAAATCTGAGATGCGCATTACATACTCAGACATGTAAAGTGACTTGGCAGTTTGCTTGGAATGAATCCTGCTGGCTGTGTTTTTGGTAAAATGGCGTTTTGTTTGACACTTTTTCGATTTCAGCTACAGAGACAAAGCCATGAAGGACGCAGCAGTTGTGTCAAAACATGTTGAAGCGCTTTTACAATCAGTTGGAAAGGTATTTACATAATCAACATAGTCCTGTCTGTGTAATAACTGCAGTTTATCTCTTTTATTAACACATTAACACTAATGATCCATTTATTTCAAAGCCTCCAGAGAGCACCTCTGAACAGGAAATCAGACTTTTCTGTAAGTACACCATGCACCCTCTCAAAGTCTGCTCTCAGATCAGAATATTTGCCGTTTTAGGCTTTGTCAGGAAACTAGATAATCCAACACCTTGCAAAATCCTGTGATTATCCTGCAGCAGTTTTCCTGTTCCATCAGTTTATTTGCATTTGTGCTGTTCATACATCTTTGGGAATCTGAACAGGAGGCTTTCTCTATTTTGTATTTTGTTTTGTGTCCCACAGGTAAAAATGCAGCTTTCCTCCGAGTGGTGCGCTGCAGGTCTGTGGCAGAGGAATACAGTGTGGACACTTTCAATAAAGATGAAATCAGTATGTCTTCTCTACGGTTCTCTGTCTGTGGTTTGTCTCTGTTATGGTCATTGTACACGATTGTTTAAGTGGATTTACTATATTTAGATTCAGATTTAGTTCATTGTTGTGCACATCCATGCATGGGTGTTTAAGCAGTTGTTTCTGTCTCCATAGCATCCTGTATGGACAGCACAGACAGTGAGATGGTGCTGTACCTCATGCTCCGTTCAGTCGATCGATTCTATCAGCAACACTCCCGTTACCCAGGTCAGAAGAGTTATCAAACCAGGCAACAAAATAAAAATAGAGAAACCATAGCACAGTGTCTAAAATATCCATTAAGACATCAAGACTAATGCTAAAAATGAAGTTTTTGAATAGCAATCTCAACTTGGATTTATCACTTTTTATTTTATTTATTAAGAATTTGTTGTTTGTTTTTTTACACTGTACTATGGTTATACCTACGGAGCCCCGCACATGACATGCAGGAAAAAATATTAGGCTAAATCGTGTGCACGATTTATTAATTCGTTCCCTTAATGTACTAAAACGTGCACACGATTACTATTGCGTTCCCTCGATTTACTATTGCGTTCCCTCGATCGTGCGCACAATTTATAAATCGAGTGAACTAAATAGTAAATCGAGGGAACGCAATAGTAATCGTGTGCACGTTTTAGTACATTAAGGGAACGAATTAATAAATCGTGCACTCAATTTATATATTTTTTCTTGCATGTCATGTGCGGGGCTCCGTAAACACCTATGAAAACATAACAGAATCAATTCTAAATCAGTCTATTTTAAATTGTAACAGTTTTGTTACAAAAACTTTATTACAAAATATTTCACAATTTTGCTGTTTTTATTGTGTCTTTAATTGAATGCAGCCTTTGTGAGCATAACAGACTTCTTTCAAAAACATTAAAACAGATACCAAACCTTTAGACGATAGTGTATGAACTGCCACTCTGATATTACTGAGCATGACTGTTTTTCTCAGGTGTCTACAATTACCAGGTGGAGGAAGACATTAACAAACTCAAGCTGTGTGTAAACAGTCTTCTGCAGGAGTACAGTCTGAACGTCAATGTGAAAGATGACTACATTCATGAGTTGTAAGTTTAAGCTCACCGTTGGGCCTATTTGGTTTGAAGCTGTACAAACTAAATATTTATACTAAAAAAGGTTTTGTAATATTGATAATAAAGAAGCATACGTTCTCCAGTCCGTCTGGTCCCTCTGTTTATAATCAGATGGCAGCAGTGTAAATGTTATTTTCATATCTTCCAGCTGCCGTTATGGAGCTGCCGAGCCACACACGGTCGCAGCTTTTCTGGGAGGTGAGTGTTTATGTACAGAACTTATTCAGGAGCCTGCAAACACACACGCCATCATATATTCATGATGCATATTGTGGCATCCTCTACGATATGGATTTTATAGTGTAAAGGCAAATCATTTTACGCATGCAAATATGAACTCTCTCATTGGCCGTCTTTACTGCTTGCATTGTCATAAGCATTTGCAATAATCGTACAGCTTCCGGATAGCACTTAACCACATTAAAAGTCTGGTGTAAATGCACCCAAGACACATTGGTTTTGAGTGCATTTGGTGATCAGATGAGCAGGACCACATTCAGAGGTGGTCAGGGAAGGATTCTGACCACATTCAATGGAGATGTAAATGCTAATGAATTTTTCCTTATCTGTATACAGCTACTTAAGTGATGTGCTGTAAATAATCATTATCTGTCACTCACAGAGTGGGTTGAAAATTTTCTCTCGGGCTCTATTTATTTCCATCTGACATTGATATGATTCACAGATTTTTTTTATGTAGCAAGAGCTCACTGAATCTTACCAAGTGCTGTGCTGCAGGTTATTGCCTTTTTTTCTTTTTATACCACTATCACCAAAAAATATAAATAAATAAATTGTGGTGATATGATCTGGTCACCTGATTTAATGAACCATAACCTGTGAATTACTGCAAGTAGCCACTTTTTTTCTTTATTCCTATTTAGGAACCTTTACTGTAAGAATCTTAAATAGTGGAGGAAAATAGGGTTTAGTAAGAAAACCATGGGATAAAATGAGGTCAACCACAAATTAGGGTAATTACTGGGAATGCTTGGTCAACACAACCTTAAATGTATCACGTAAGTGACAATTCAAATACAGTGGAGTCTTACTGCCTGTCCAGAAACCATCCAGATGTGAACAACATGGTAATGCCATTGGTAAAGGCTCCTGTTGTCTGTCTTTTGTTGCAGGATCAGCAGCTCAAGAAGCCATCAAAATCATCACGCGCCAGTTTGTACCTTTCAACAACACGTTCCTCTATAATGCCATGTCACAGACCTCTGCTACTTTTCAACTTTAGAGCAATCGTCCCTTCCAATCGTGTTTCCTCATTCCTCTATCAAAGTGTTGGCCACAAATTGACACACGTTTGTTTATACTTACATTGATCAATGGTGTTGCCTTTTGACAAGACCAGAACTGGTGCTGCGTACTAAATAAACCATGTATCTCCAAAGCTTTTGTATGTGATTTTTGTGCTCTTTTCACAACAGTTTGAATGCATATACAGTACACTATCTTTGCTGTCACTTTTGATCAAGTTAATGTATCCTGGCTTGATAAAAGCAAATATCATTTTTTTTTTATCTTACTCTAAGTGTATTACAGTTTCCAAAAAATATGAAGCAGGATAACTGTTAATAATAAGAAATGCACATCAGCGTAGTAGAATAATTTCTGAAAGATCACTGACGGCTGGAAATTCTGCTTTGCCATCACTGGAATAAATGACATTTGAAAATATATTTAAATAGATAACAGGTTTTTTTTTTCATTGTAAAAAAAAAATACATAAATAAATAAATAAATATATATATATATATATATATATACAATATTAAGTGTATAATATTATAATATACAGTATTACTTTTCTTACTGTATTCTTGTTCAAATTAATGTAGCCTTGCATCGTATTGCATATGATGCAATTTCAAATTTTCCTTCTCTTGGGAGAGTTAAAAGCTGTTTGTGAATAGATAAGCTCCTTAAAGTTGCAAAGACTAAAGTCTCAAACCCAAAGGTTTATTCTTTATAAATGCCCTCGTAAAATGCCTCTTTTATACATGCCCCCACATGTCTATGTCACGATGTGTGGAGATTTGCATAACCTCACCCAAACATTCACGCAAAAAAAGAAGGCGTAACTTTTATTCTCACTATAGTATTGTTGCTGCCGTCGCCATGTTGTGGAGACGCTGTGTGTTTCATTGTGAAAGCGAAAATACTTTGTTTGACCTTCCAAAAGAGGACACGATTAGGAAATGTTCAACCCAAATATTCAGATGTGAGCAGCGTATTTTATGGAGGACTGTTTCCTGATCCTGGGAGAGTAGACTTCAATGCCAGCTGTTCTGACTCACAGTCTGTAAGTAAGTTTTTATAAGTAAAGTATTTGCCACTGATGATTTAAACAGGAGTTTTGAGCAGTGTAGAGTAGCACTTGTTGTTTGTCATTTCTTCGATCACAAATGCAGACATGGTTTTATTTTTACACTGCGCAATGCAACGCAATACGTAAAAAGACGGTATGAAGCCCTGTTTGCCCAGGTTTAATATGACCTCCAGTCATTTGTAATAATTGCTGAGGTTGTCTGTGAACTTAATCCTGTGCACATCAGCCATGTCTGTAATTTGTAAAGTAAAAATTCCCCCGCAATAGACCTACTATATTTCGCCGAACACCGAGGTCCTGTGATAATATTAGTCCTGTGCGAATCACCATCTCTGTTATTTAGCGGGTTGTATATCATTAAATCATTATAATCAGTAATTATGCCCTCACTTGATGCAACAAATTCCTCGTTTGTAATGGGTTTTATTGTTTTTGTCTTGTCGTGCCGGGAGATGGCATCACAGCATGGTGAAGGGCGTAACATTTCTGTCACATGCTTGAGGTATTCAGCCAATCACAATCATGGCCAATCAGAGCACACCTCGCTTTTTAGAGTGATGAGCTTTGTAAAAAACTACACATCAGAAAGGCGGGGCATAGAGGAGAAACTAATGTACAGTATGTGGAAAATAATGTGTTTTTTTAATCTTAAACTGCATAAACAGATTTCATTACACCAAATACACAAAATAATGTTATTTTTACCAGCATCATATGACCACTTTAAGAGATGTCTTCTAAAAACATTGTTGCAAATGTTTAAACTGAGAAATTTTACACTTTTATCCACTTAATTGGCTCATTTAAAATTTAATGCCTGCTACAGGTCTCAAAAAAGTTGCCACGGGGGCAACAAATGGCTAAAAAAGCAAGCAGTTTTGAAAAGATTCAGCTGGGAGAACATCTAGTGATTAATTAAGTTAATTGATATCAGGTCTGTAACATGATTAGCTATAAAAGCTTTGTCTTAGAGAAGCAGAGTCTCTCAGAAGTAAAGATGGGCAGAGGCTCTCCAATCTGTGAAAGACTGCGTAAAAAAATTGTGGAAAACTTTAAAAACAATGTTCCTCAACGTCAAATTGCAAAGGCTTTGCAAATCTCATCATCTACAGTGCATAACATCATCAAAAGATTCAGAGAAACTGGAGAAATCTCTGTGCGTAAGGGACAAGGCCGGAGACCTTTATTGGATGCCCGTGGTCTTCGGTCTCTCAGACGACACTGCATCACTCATCGGCATGATTGTGTCAATGACATTACTAAATGGGCCCAGGAATACTTTCAGAAACCACTGTCGGTAAACACAATCCACCGTGCCATCAGCAGATGCCAACTAAAGCTCTATCTTGCAAAAAGGAAGCCATATGTGAACATGGTCCAGAAGCGCCGTCGTGTCCTGTGGGCCAAGGCTCATTTAAAATGGACTATTTCAAAGTGGAATAGTGTTTTATGGTCAGACGAGTCCAAATTTGACATTCTTGTTGGAAATCACGGACGCCGTGTCCTCCGGGCTAAAGAGGAGGGAGACCTTCCAGCATGTTATCAGCGTTCAGTTCAAAAGCCAGCATCTCTGATGGTATGGGGGTGCATAAGTGCATACGGTATGAGCAGCTTGCATGTTTTGGAAGGCTCTGTGAATGCTGAAAGGTATATAAAGGTTTTAGAGCAACATATGCTTCCCTCCAAACAACGTCTATTTCAGGGAAGGCCTTGTTTATTTCAGCAGGACAATGCAAAACCACATACTGCAGCTATAACAACAGCATGGCTTCGTCGTAGAAGAGTCCGGGTGATAACCTGGCCTGCCTGCAGTCCAGATCTTTCACCTATAGAGAACATTTGGCGCATCATTAAACGAAAAATACGTCAAAGACGACCACGAACTCTTCAGCAGCTGGAAATCTATATAAGGCAAGAATGGGACCAAATTCCAACAGCAAAACTCCAGCAACTCATAGCCTCAATGCCCAGACGTCTTCAAACTGTTTTGAAAAGAAAAGGAGATGCTACACCATGGTAAACATGCCCCGTCCCAACTATTTTGAGACCTGTAGCAGAAATCAAAATTGAAATGAGCTCATTTTGTGCATAAAATTGTAAACTTTCTCAGTTTAAACATTTGCTATGTTATCGATGTTCTATTGTGAATAAAATATTGGCTCATGTGATTTGAAAGTCTTTTAGTTTTCATTTTATTAAAATTTAAAAAACATCCCAACTTTTCCGAAATTCGGGTTGTATATATATATATATATATATATATATGTACAGTACAGACCAAAAGTTTGGAAACATTACTATTTTTAATGTTTTTGAAAGAAGTTTCTTCTATTGATCAAGCCTGCATTTATTTGATCAAAAATACAGAAAAAACTGTAATATTGTGAAATATTATTACAACTTAAAATAATAGTTTTCTATTTGAATATACTTTAAAAAAAAATAATAATTTATTCCTGTGATGCAAAGCTGAATTTTCAGCATCATTACTCCAGTCTTCAGTGTCACATGTAACATCCAGTCTATCACATGATCATTTAGAAATCATTATAATATTCTGATTTATTATGAGTGTTAGAAACAGTTCTGCTGTCTAATATATTTGATGAATAAAAGGTTAAAAAGAACTGCATTTATTCAAAATAAAATAAATTCTAATAATATATTTTCTTTACTATCACTTTTTATCAATTTAACACATCCTTGCTGAATAAAAGTATTGATTTTATTTATAAAAAAAAAAAAAGAAAGAAAAAAAATTACTGACCCCAAATTGTAAAAAAAATAAAAAAATGTTTTTACTTTTTATTCAGTATCCTAAAAAAGTATCACATGTTCTGAAAAAATATTAAGCAGCAGAACTGTTTCCAACTTTGATAATGAATCATCATATTAGAATAATTTCTAAAGGATCATGTGATAATGATCTTAAAAATTCAGCTTTGCATCACAGAAATAAATGATAATTTAAAGTATAATAAATTTAAAAACAATTATTTTAAATTGTAATAATATATCACAATATTAAATTTTTTCTGTATTTTTGATCAAATAAATGCAGGCTTGATGAGCAGAAGAAACTTCTTTCAAAAACATTAAAAATAGTAATGTTTCCAAACTTTTGGTCTGTACTGTATGTATGTATGTATAAATGTCTAAACCAGCAGATTAGCTGTCAGACAGTTTTATATTTGTATTGTCTCGCTATACATTCAGCCTACATTATCTGATAAACACTTGTGACATTTCCACATGGTAACTGGAGCTGCTGCTGTTTGTTTGAGTAGATTAGAGAGTTGTTTCCTGTTGTAGGGTGGAGTGCTGTGTTTCTGTGGCCGGTCTAAAAGCAGACGGCTCTCTGTGATTTGCAGAGAATAGCTAGGTTTTCCTCATAGGGAGTCTAGACGGAGGAAGGACAAAATCAGAGGCACGTTAATGTATATTTTTACTCATTCCCAAGCCTCCTAAACTTCCTAAATGACCTACTTTACCCAGAAAAATGTTTGGGAAAAAGAAAAGTCAGAGCACTTCTGTCAACCCAGATCCAGTAGAGGGCACCCTCTTCCTTCTGTTGGAGCACTTTCTGACCCATGAATCTACTTTTCACTGTAGAGTGAATAATTCATAACTACAGGTTTAAATTGATCAGTCGAGCAGGACAATGTTAATAAGAATCAAGCCATGTTGTTCAGTTACCTCTTCATTGTTTTCAAAGAAGCAGAAAATGTTTAAACATTCTTCTTCTCCTGACTAATATATAGAGGACTGTGTTACAAAACTTTCCCTGTGACCCCTGCATGAGGAGGACAGCCTATCTGGGCCGTGTTTATGAAGGATTGTTGTGCTCAGCCTGCAGCTTTTCTAACTAAATGGAAATTCCCCCGAGGTGATTTACCCCTTTTGGACCAAAAGTGACACTGAAAGCTTGACTATGACATACAACTAGCAGATTGAAACCATCTCATGGATGGCTTGTTTAATATCTATGTTGTTCACCATATGTCCTGGCACTGAATGTAATAACAATATCTGCTCAGTTCAGATTTTCAGTTCTCATACTTGCCAGTATAGTATTGCTTACTGCATGTACCATTATACTATGTATTAATATATCATTTAGTTTCTTATACTATGTATTAATATATAATTTAGTTTCAAGTTTTTTTAATCAAGTTAATTTTTATGTTTTAGTATTTTGTATTCCCACGTTATTTGTCTTTACCATTGTTTGGTGCAATGAAGTACAATAGAAAATACCTATGTACACAATAAGTGCATTATATCAAATGATTCACTTAAATGTTAGTAAATAGTACGCTTAATATAAATTGGGTTTAATTGTATGCTCTTTGCCATTTTTATTAATTTTAGGGTATTGCCTATATTTCCATAGCTACAGGTTTATTTTATTTTAATTTCAGTTTTAGTTTTAGTCATTTCAGTACTTAAACTTAACTTTTTTCATTTTCTCAAGTTAAAGTTATTCATTTCTTTCTTTCTTTCTTTCTTTCTTTCTTTCTTTCTTTTTCTTTCTTTCCTTCTTTCTTTCTTTCCTTCTTTCTTTCTTTCTTTCTTTCTTTCCTTCTTTCTTTCTTTCTTTCTTTCTTTCCTTCTTTCTTTCTTTCTTTCCTTCTTTCTTTCTTTCTTTCTTTCCTTCTTTCTTTCTTTCTTTCTTTCTTTCCTTCTTTCTTTCTTTCTTTCTTTCCTTCTTTCCTTCTTTCTTTCTTTCCTTCTTTCTTTCTTTCTTTCTTTCTGGATGAACATTTCTCCTGATGTCTTCAGTGTGGAGAGGAGACGGTCTGGAGTTCAGCATATCATGCAGCTGCATCAGCTTGGCCAGAGAACCATGTGGAGTAAACCAAAGGTGGTTTCAGTTAGATTAATGCATTATTTTTGCAATAGATATAACTATTTTTTCACCCTTTACTGTGTATACTACTGCATAGGCTGCCAATCACATTTTATGACCATTTGCAATTCTAATGTTAACAACTTTACAGCTATAGTAAGTTATGTTGGCTTTATGGCATGGCAGGGTTGACATGCTGTATTGCATTGCTGTAACCTTTTCATCTGCAGCGATTACATGGTTGGCATAATGTTCTTTCGGAAATCTGCAGTAAAGCACTTTAAGCCTTCAAATGAAGCTGTAGCCTATCGAACCTGGATATCCATGTCCAGAATCCATTCCCTTTGGCAGAACTGCTGAACAGTGCAGCTCTTCTTCATTAATATGGATGACTGAGAACAGAAGCATCTAGAGGTGACACACAGTCTCTCATAAACACGCCTGCTCTAGAGATAAAGAGACCGTGATGGAGCAATACTATCACCACATTCATTCACATACATACTGCATTCTTTCTCTATCTGCCATTTGAGCGGGAAAGTTCGGCACTCACAGAAATAGAGGAATATAAAGCTAATGTGAAGACAAATTGAATAGTAATATATTTAAGTTTTTTACCAAATTAAAATCAGATAACTCTAAATCTGAGACATCTGATAGCGTTCATTAATTGTTTTTGATCATATGTGGTGATGCAGTTGTAATTTTTTCATTATTTTTGTGTATTATATATATATATATATATATATATATATATGTATATATATATATATATATATATATATAGCATTTTATTTATTTATTTTGCTTACAATTATGTTTACGTGTGCACTATCACTCAAAAGTTTGGGGTCAGTACAATTTTTTTTCTTTTTTAAATAAGTCTCTTTAAATCAAGGCTTTATTTAACTGATCAAAACTACAGTAAAAACAGTAATATTGTACTGAATATAAAACATTTGATTAGTGGTATACTTGTATTGCCTTGTTGTGTATAATATAGATTTTCACTGTAAACTGTAAATTTTAGTTGAAGTTTTAGTTATTTTATTATTTCAGTTAACATTGATAATTAATTGTACTTCAAGTAGCAAACATGTTTCTCATGCATTTAGTTTCTGTTTTAGTTTTTGGTAACTACTAAAACCCTGATATAATTTTTACTTTTAAAAACCTAATTGATTTAATCAACAGTATTTTACAGTAACATAACAATGTTTCCTGTATATGGTACAGTAATATAAAACTAACCATTTAATGTTGTTACTGTATCATTTGTACAGTGTCTTACTGTTTTTTTTTTTTTTTTTTTTCATTTTTTTCACTATCCAAGGACACAATCTTTTAGAGTATAGGACAGAGTGCCATGCACAATGCTATATGTGTGTATAACCTCTGTACATATATTCATTAACTTGAATGGTCAACCAAACACTCATATGCATAAACATGCACTGTGTCTAGGTTCCATTCACACATTATCTGGATCTGAGTGAAGAGAGTTGGGTGTTGCATTATCTGCACACACAGGAGGAGGCAGTGAATAGATGAGCTGGGTGCTGTAATGTGAAAATCAATGGGCCAGTCTTAAGCACTGACACAGCACAAGTGCTTCTTTTCTATCCATTTCCTGTGCTCTAATTTTCCCATGCTGTTCAGTGAGCGCTCAAAATAAACCAACACATCTGTCCAAATGCTGTACCTATGTTTATACAAATCCAAACTATGCCTATAAACACAGACAAAGGGTAAAGCAAGGGAGAAAAGGGCTGGAAAAAGGCAGGAAGGTTGCAGAAATCTGCTGATTATTATTTTGGATATTTGCTTGGCCATCTGCCAGTGCTGTACTATGTCTCTCCTTCTCTCCTGGGGTCTGGTGGAGCTTGGATGAATTACTAGAGCACAGTATGAGCAAAACATTCCCTGAACATGCTGAGGCCCTTAAAAATACTATAATTCTTAGATGTTGGTCAATCATTAGGAAAGGCGATTGGCAAAGATTCACTTCCTCAGCTGGTGAAACTGGATCACGAATGCTTTGCACAAACATAGATGCATTTAGGTAGATCGGGGGGCACATTCCCTTCAAAAACAAACATAATTAACTGTGTGTTTAACAGCTCAGATGTCAGGAGTAAATGACGACTGCTATGTTCATTATCAGTTCCAACAATAGAACACCTCAATCACTTAGGAGATATTCTTGTCTACATCTGCTCCGGCGGTGAAACTGATGATGGCTCACTCAGGGCAGGTCTAATGTAAGACACCAGTCCAGTCTGTGCTGAAACGCTACTGTCAATCAAACTACCGTGGGAGGGACCTGTCTTTGTAACATCACACAGACAGGTGTCAGAGATCGGCTTGATTTGAGAAAGGGAAATGATTTAACCAGATTAAAAAAAATTATAATCATAATATCATTATAGGGTGGTTGTGTACCCACACTGCCAACACACATTTAAGTTCAAACAACTTGTAAAAGTGCATGTAGCAACCGATGACCCCTTTAAAATAATACTTCAAGGCTTGATGTCAAGAGGTCCAACAAAAATAAAAATTCTGCAAATCATAGTATGCAGAATGAAAGTTTTTGACAAGTCAATTAGCATCCAGTATGGTCACTGTAAGTCAGTGAGCAGATTGGATTTTAAAGAACATGTTTGGTAGGAAGCATGAAGCAGCCTTAGGCTATCTTAACAGTTTGATTTCAGAGCATACTGGCAATTAATCAGGCTGGTAAAAGGCCTGTATTTAAGGACAGAGAGAGGCTCCGCAGTGCCTGTGATGAGGTCTTCAGGCTCATCTGTGACAGACAAGCTAGTTTATGGTGTGTTTATGCAACACAACTGCAGTTACAGACATCCAGAGCCTCCTGGGAGTCCTTTACAGTAACTCTTATCAGTTTACCTCTTTGCATACATTTAAATGTATTTTTTTAAAGAATTGTGTACATTCTTTCAAATTGTAAGGATTTTGCACATTTTGCGGATAAATTAGGTTGGAATTTTTTTTTTTTATTATTGTTTTTGAATTTGAAGTCTCTTATCCTCACCAATCATTTATTTGCTAAAATAAAAAAAAAACAGTAATGTTGTGAAATATTATTATCATTTAAAATAACTGTTTTCTATTTTAATATATTTTATATGTAATGTATTCCTACAAGTTAAACAAGATTTTCACACATTTTTACACTTGTGTATACACTGAAGTGACCATACAGAAGTTTGCAATCCTATAAACCAGTTTTTTTTTTCTTAATAACTTTCTCGTATCCTGATGAATAAATGTCAGTGCTCTCTTATATGCTCTGTCTCTCTCTGATATACACAAGGAGCCTCTCCTCAGCCAGTTCCCTGTCTGGCACCACATGCTTCCTCTTATCTTCCTCTCTTTGGAACTCTGCTCTACTGTGTCTTGTTACTCTATTCACACTAACACACACATTCATAAGCTCCAGATCACACTGAGACCAAACATGCAACACACCCATAACTGGCCACCAGAACCCTGTGTTCATTTTATCTGTGTGCTTCTGTAAACAATGGCTCTTGAGAAGCCATACACTGTTATTCCTCCAAAGCAAAAGCTAGACTTTGACAGATCTTAGAGTCTGGAGAAACCCTCAGCGTCCTGAAGAGGACCCTTGTTCCTCAGAGATGTTATCTCTCTGGCGATATTTATCTGTCCAGTTTAGAGCTTTGAAAGTGAACCCACCATAGCTCATCATATATACAAAATACTTACCGTACTATCTGATTCTATAATAATGCACAATACGAATTATGAATAAACATTTGTACAACTCTTCTAAACCTTTGTAAAATCATTTACATAGTAAAATATTATTCTTGCTGTCTAATTGTGTTGGCTTATGTATTTGCATGTATTGCAAACACACAGATAGGGTCCAATTATGTTTAAATGCACTTCAAAAATGTTAGTTAGACTAAAAAAAATTTTTTTGTCTTTTTAAAATGTCATATAAATGCTTAATTTGACTAACAGTCACTGACTAATTTGTTATTGTAGATCAGCCTCAGGCAGTATGTACTGTATACATACTGTATTTAGATGACAATTGCACATTTACATTTAAGTATACAATGTATCATACAGAGTAAAAAAATAGGCTGTATTTATGTATTTATATAAAATACAGTAAAAACATTAATATTGTGACTACTATTACTAGTCTATGGTGGCAGATTTTGTGATTTTTCATGTGATGACAAAGAAGAATTTTCAGCAGGCATTATTCCAGTCTTCAGTGACACATGATCCTTCAGATATCATGCTAATATGCTGAATTGGTGCACAAAAAAACCTTTTATTATCAGTGGTGAAAACAGTTGTACTGCTTAATATTATTGTGGAAACAATGAAATTTCCTTTATTCTTTTTTATTTTATTATAATTATTATTATTTGTGATAATAATCTATGATTAATAGAAAGTTCAAAAGAACAGCTTTTATTTGAAATAGTATTTTTTGGTAAAAATTTTTAAAGTGTATACTGTCACTTGTGATTAGTTTTAATGCATCCTTTCTGAATAAAATTATTAATTTCTTACTGACCCCAAACTTTGGAAAATTCCTGTATGTATATAAAAATATGTGGTGCATGTGCATCCTGTATGCATGCTAAACTTACAGAACTTGCTTAGTACATGCGTTCTCTAACTTCTAGTCTTGTCACTGACACCCATTTTTTTGCATTCTCTTTCTCTACCATCACTGTTATCTCTTTAAAGTCAAAGGCGCACACAAACACACCTGTGCTTAGTCACACACACGTCCTGTTACTCAAATATGCTGTTTAAATTAATCATTCATAATTCATGTGCTGATAGTTAACCTGTCTTTTCTTTATCATTGAAGCTAAAAGCAGTGTGGAGACTGTGTATATTGAGAGGGGTGGGTGTAAGTTATTCAAAGCACAAACCCAGTGACCCATACTCCAGTACTCACTTCCCCACACTGGGTGGAAACTTTCTGGAGGCCATGCTGGGAAAACAAGAGCCAGGGATGAAAAAAACTTCCAGAGCGAGGGGCTTCAGAGAGGAGAGCTGGCCCTTGATATAACAAATTCACATACTTTGTCTCGTTCTCTTCCCTTTAAAAGTAGAGACTCTTATCTTTACCTCAGTAGTCTACAGCCAGAGATACTGTCAACTGCCATATTTAATTAAAAAACCTCACCAATCCCAGCTATGCATGGAATTCTTTCTAATAACCAATGGCACATCTTTGAGGAAGCACTGAGTTTAAGTGTGCTTCACTGGAACAGCATCCTCTCTCTCTCTCTCTCTCTCTCTCTCTCTCTGTGTGAACCTGTCAGAATCTACAGTGAGGTGTTGATGAACATGCAAAGACACAAAGAATTCCACAGATAAGTGATGCGGCCTGCACCTTTGGGGTCACGGATGGAGCACAGAAGGGGTGAACAGGTTATTCATTTAATTTGAACATATGAGCATATTAACATTTTAGAATAGAGCTGAGAGCCCAGCTTGGGAGCCTGTAGCATATGGAAACCCCCAGGTTTAATGCCATTTTTGCCACCATAGACCGAATAAGTGTGTGCTCTTCCAGCATTTATGCCATTCCTTCTACTAATTGCACTGCCATGGCTGATGTCACTTTATTAGTTTTTCTGTAACAACAAGGAAGAACAGATATCATACCTAGATCCATATCTAGTGAGAGCGAGGCATGTATCTGTAAAAATGTGTTTGGTGCATTCCAGGTCAAAACTCACAGCTATGATACTATTGTGTTGTGTTTGGTTGCCAGGCCTTTGGTATACGATTATTAAGGTGTTTTAATTGGTTTTAGTGTGTAATTGCAAGGGTGTTCTGGGTGGTCCCTTCTGAAAAATAAGTTTATTCAAGTAGACTTCTTTTAAAGGAGGGGGGGGTGTACAATGGGGGTTTCGTGTATTCCGAGTTTTTCACAATGTTAAAGAAGTCGATTCTCATGCTAAACATGGCCAAAATTTGTAAAAATAATTTAAAAGAATGACTGAGAATTTCTGTGCCGAAAATATTACTTCCGGGTTGGTACAAGTTTCGGCTGTTTTTTTTGATCATGGATCTAATGATGTAGACGAGAACGGAAGTCCTTATATGAGCATTTCTCCCGGAAAAGCGTGCTCGCGCACACACATTGACCAGAGGAGAGCGAGACCGTGCACATCATAATGCATTTTTGGATGCAAGGGAAAGTTTACCGTGTTCAGCTTCCCCAAGAACCCAGCGTTACATGAACAGTGGATGCAGTTTGTTTTTCCGGGGCTGCAACGGAGTGTATCGAGTGCATTTGTGTGTTCTGGTCATTTGAGTGATGAATGTTTTATAAACAAGGCCCAAGTGATGCTGGATTTGCACATCATTTTCTATTAAAACATGGAGCGATCCCAGTGATAAAAGACCCCATTCATGTAAGTACAATTGCATCAGATTTGTGTATTTTGTTGGAAATCAGCACATAAGTGAAGACATGTTAAAGGAAACAACACGAAACATCAATATTATAGCTCTGCTCATGGCACACCTCCAGGAGCTCGGCTTTTTCCGGAAAGAATCGGAAAGCTGTATTTTTCTTTTATAAATATTATAAAACTAAAGACTTTTTGGATATATGAAGGATGCAGTACTACTCTATAGGTACTCAAGATTAACATGAGATTAGGTGAAACTGGGTATGTTATGTACCCTTTAAACTAAAAATAGGAAAATATGCTTTTAGTTTACTTTTTATGTACTTCTCAGAAATGGGCTTTATGTACTCCTCAGAAATATACTTAAAATAACATTTAAGTGTACTTGTCTTATACTTACAAAAAGTCTAAATATGTTTGTTATACTGTGTTCGACCAGTTTTCTATATTCCTTGTACAGAACAACCTCCTGGACAGCAACCAATCTGGCTTCAAAAGTGGCCACTCAACTGAGACTGCTCTGCTCTCGGTTACTGAAGCCCTGCGACTAGCAAGAGCAGCTTCAAAATCCTCGGTACTCATCTTACTGGACCTTTCTGCTGCTTTTGACACTGTTAATCACCAGATTCTCCTGTCCACCCTCAGAAAGATGGGCATCTCTGGAACAGCACTCCTGTGGGTTAAGTCCTACCTCTCTGACAGATCCTTCAGTGTGTCTTGGAGGGGTGATGTTTCAAAGTCACACCACCTTGCTACTGGGGTTCCTCAAGGCTCAGTACTTGGACCACTTCTCTTCTCCATCTACATGACATCATTAGGATCTGTCATTCAGAAGCATGGCTTTTCTTATCACTGCTACGCTGATGACACCCAACTCTACCTCTCATTCCAACCAGATGACCCGACGGTAGCTGCTCGCATTTCAGCCTGTCTGAGTGACATCTCTAGCTGGATGAATGACCATCACCTTCAGCTTAACCTTTAACAAGACAGAACTCCTGGTGATTCCAGCTAACCCATTGCTTCATCACAACTTCTCTATACAGCTGGGCTCATCAACCATTACTCCTTCGAGGACAGCTAGAAACCTAGGAGTTGTGATGGATCATCAGTTAAGCTTCACAGACCACATTGCTACAACTTCCCGGTCCTGCAGGTTTGCCTTATACAACATTAGGAAGATTAGACCCTTCCTGTCAGAGCAAGCAACCCAACTTCTTGTCCAAGCTCTTGTTCTCTCCAGACTGGACTATTGTAATGCTCTCCTGGCGGGCCTTCCTGCATGTACTGTCAAGCCTCTGCAATTGATCCAGAATGCAGCAGCGAGGGTTGTCTTCAATGAGCCAAAGAAAGCTCACGTTACTCCGCTCCTCATCAGGTTACACTGGCTACCAGTAGCTGCTCGCATCAAATTCAAGGTACTGATGCTAGCCTTTACGGGGTACGGGGGGATGGGTCCCTCTCCCGGAGGCGGCGGCCCGCGGTGTGGAGCGTCGAAGGCTTACCTAAACTCATTGGTTAAATCTTATGTGCCCTCCAGAAGTTTGCGCTCTGCAAGTGATCGACGCCTTGTGGTACCATCCCAAAGAAGTTCAAAATCACTCTCAAGGACCTTTTCCTGGACTGTCCCCAGCTGGTGGAATGACCTCCCAATCTCAATTCGTACAGCTGAGTCTTTACTCATTTTCAAGAAACAGCTAAAGACTCATCTTTTTCGCCTGCACTTAACCAACTAACACTAGCACTTTTCCTTTTCTTGTCTTTTAATTAAAAAAAAAAAAAAAAAAAAAAAAAAAAAAAAAACCTACCTATGCGTTCTATACTAGACTAACTGAGACTTGTCATGGCACTTGTATACTGTTGTTGTTCTCTTGTTGACCTGACTGCTTCTGTTGTTCTCATTTGTAAGTCGCTTTGGATAAAAGCGTCTGCTAAATGATTAAATGTAAATGTAAATGTAAAATGTTTGAGCTATACTCCTCGAATTCATGTTTTCATTATTATACAGTAGAGGGCGCTAGTACACATCTGCACAGAATTTCCAAAAAAACACAAGTGAAGAAAAAAGAAACACCAGATACTAACACATGATACAGCATCAAAGCTGTAAGGTTATGGAATAAAATGTCTACTAATGAAGAGGTAATAATGAGCTTTGGGATGCTGATCGACTCCATCTACGTTTTGATTATCATTCTGATTCCAATTCATAGTCTTTTTTCAACTTTTTGTTCAAAATGTTATTTCTTTATTTTTTATTAAACTTACCCACATTAAAGTGTTTTAAAAAAGAACGCATGAAGCTAGAATAAAATGTTTTTGTTCTTTCTTTGGATGTTTTGTATGTTCAGATATTCATAGAACAAAATATATGCAAATGAAAACCTAAATAGGGACTTAGTTGTATACTTAAAGTATGATGTGAAGTTCACTAAGAGTAAACTTATGAGTATACTTGCAGTATAAAACTACTGAACTAGTAGTTTACTGACACTAAACTTCAAAGTGTACAGAGTATTTATTTAGTAAACTATCAGTATACCTATAAGTTCACTTTTAGTATAATTGCAGTACAAACTACAAACATAGACGTAAACTAGTTGTGTACTCAAAGTTTGCTGCTGTTATACTTAAAGTATACTTAAAAGTATTTTATATACAAGAAAGTGGGCCAATTTAGTCCCAAGGAGTATTCAAACAGTACACTTTCAAATATACTACTAAAACACTGATATTTGTATACTTGCTACGTAAAGTATACTTAAAAACTGACTTGAACTTTACTTAAGTATACTTAAGAAAATAAACTTGAATTATACTAGAGGTTAAGAGGTTGCTTAGTGGTTTTATTTCTTGACCAAATCAGAAGAGCCCATTTTCATATGTTTATGATATTCTAGTATCTATGGCTCAGGTTATTAATTCAATATAACTAAAAAGGTCTCCAAACTGCAACAAAACTTGTTTAAAATATAGTAACTATTTTGTATGTCCATAAGCAGTTGTGAGCTGATGTTTGCTGCAAGTTCCAACAAATATGGTGTGAGCCTTGATTTCTGATTTGTAAAAAAAAAAAAAAAAGTTCTTATGAACCACAACTGCATCCTTACCCCCATACTTCCCTAATATATAAACAAGAGGAACAGTATTGGAAAATAGTAGTATGTCTTAATTAAGCAAAAACAGACTCTCTCACTCAGTGACTCATTCAAAGGTTTTAGCTCCATCACTGAATCGTGAATAATTCTAATATTTTTTTTTGTTTATGTATGATGAAAGAAATAAACTGGTAAATGTTACTGCTGTGTATTTAGGTCTGTGACTGGTTATGAGACAACATGTAATTAAAGATACATACTTACAGCAAAGTTTTGTTGTAATAAATGTTTTTATCAAAACATGTCAGTTGTCAGCTGTTACAAACACGCCAGGTTCCACCTCCACTCATTCACAACGCACGCCCTCACCTGAGTACTGAGAACTTCCACCTGACCCTCATCATTACCCAATCACCCAATCATGGAGGCATTGGTTGGAGGGAGCCAAACACCACTTTCTGGTCCTCACAGATCATAAAAACCTGGAGTATCTTCGAGTGGCTGAAAGATTAAATCCAAGACAAGCCCGCTGGGCGTTATTCTTCACCCGCTTCCACTTTACCATCTCATATCGCCCAGGGGTGAAAAACGTAAAGGCTGACGCCCTGTCCCGGTGTCACGCCCCCGAAGAGAATCTCGAAGAACCAGAAACCATTCTTCCAGAAAAGGTCATCGTCTCCCCTATTACCTGGTCTGCAGAGACCCTTCCTCCTACCGATCCTACTACGAACACCCCGCCAGGTTGCCCACCGGGACATCAGTATATTCCCAGGACACAGCGCACTCCACTCATTCACTCTGCTCACACATCTCTTGGCACTGGTCACCCGGGGGTCAATGAAACCCTCTCGTTGCTTAAGGAATGCTTCTGGTGGCCCAACATGGCCTCGGATGTCAGGAGGTACGTGCAAGGATGCACAAGCTGCGCCATATCCAAGAGCCCTCGCCATCTTCCATCAAGCAAGCTCCAGCCTCTGGCCGTTCCCAATTGCCCGTGGTCACACCTAGGGGTGGATTTCATCACCGATCTTCCTCCTTCAGATAATAATACCTGCATTCTTGTCATAGTGGATAGATTTTCTAAATCCTGTTGTCTTCTCCCCCTGAAGGGTCTGCCCACGGCCATGGAAACAGCCGAGCTGTTATTTAACCATGTCTTCAGGTACTTCGGCATCCCAGAGGATATCGTCTCAGACCGAGGTCCCCAGTTCATCTCCCGGGTATGGAAGGCTTTCCACTCACTCCTAGGTGTGGCCATCAGCCTGTCCTCCGTATACCATCCCCAGTCGAACGGGCAGACGAAGAGGAAGGTCCAGGAGATTGGACGCTTCCTCCGTACCTTCTCTCATGGCCACCAGAACTCCTGGAACCAGTTCCTTGGGTGGGCCGAGTACGCGCAAAACTCCCTTCGTCAACCTACCACCGGACTCACTCCATTCCAGTGCGTACTCGGCTACCAACCTCCACTCTTCCCCTGGTCAGGTGAACCCTCGGATGTCCCCGCCATCGACTACTGGTTCCGGGAGAGCGAGAGGGTCTGGGACGCGGCACACCACCAACTCCAGTGGGCCTTACGCAGACGCAGAACGACAGCCGACCTTCGCCGATCTGAGACCCCAACGTACCAACCCGGTCAGAAGGTCTGGCTGTCCACCCGGGACATTCGCCTGCGCCTGCCCTGCCGCAAACTAAGTCCCAGATTCATTGGCCCATTCGCCATCCTTCAGCAGATCAATCCGGTCACTTACAAACTCCAATTACCCCCTGAGTACCGGATTCACCCCACCTTCCATGTGTCTCTCCTTAAACCTCACCATCCTTCTTTCTCTCCCTCCACAGAACCTGGCGAAACCGAGGCCCCCCCTCCACTCCTCCTAGACGACGGCGCGGCATATGAAGTTAGTGACATCCTGGACTCCCGGCGGCGTGGTGGACAACTGGAATATCTAGTGGACTCGGAAGGATACGGTCCAGAGGAACGTTCCTGCGTCCCACGCAACGATATCCTGGATCCTAACTTACTCGACACCTTCCACTCCAATCATCCTGACCGACCAGCTCCCAGGGGAAGAGGACGTCCACCACGTCGTCGGGGTCCTTGGCCCTCCGGAGCGGGCCGTGGGGAGGGGGGTACTGTTACAAACACGCCAGGTTCCACCTCCACTCATTCACAACACACGCCCTCACCTGAGTACTGAGCACTGAGTACTGAGGGGGGAGGGAAAATAAAGTGGGAGAGGGAAGAGTCAGTTCAGATCATTGATTTTTTTTTGTCAAGAGGGTGTGGAGATCTTTGTGTAGTTAACTTCCACAGCCACAGGAGAGAGCCACTTCAGATACACCACACAGGTTTGAAAGACAAACATTGAGATAGCTACTGTTCCCAGAAGGAGGGAAATTAGGTACAACACATGACTATGGGATATAGTCATCTGCTGAAGACAATTATGTTAATTTCCCTCCTTCTGGGAAAAACAGTTATATGCAAAACTCAATGTTCTCATTCAGTTGGCTCATTTGGTACAACACATGACTATGGGACATATACTGTATTCATGCCCTGCAAAGTCGCCAAACTTAACATAAGGGACCAGCACCACCACATACCCTGTGAATTTAATGGGAGTGACAGCTCCTGGCTTGCAACCCTTGCAGTAAGCACAGACATAGCTACTGTTGCCAGAGTAACATGTAGTCGATAAAACTGAACAAACGTGTGTGGTGACATCCAACTAGCTGCTGCACAAATGTCCTCCACAGACACCCCTCTAAACAATGTCCATGACATAGCCATGCCCCTAGTTGACTACGCACGCACCCCCACAGGTAGGGCCAACCCTCTGCTCTTGTATGCAATAGAGATTGCCTCCACAATCCAGTTTGCAAGGCACTGCTTAGACAGCAGCTTCAGAAGCATGCAAACAGCTGATCAGAAGAATGTGTAGCCCGCATCCATAGGCGGAAATGCATACAGCAGGGTCCTGGGCCATGCATGCAACAGCACGTCCACACCCATTGGAGTGCTCCTGTCTGTGATCGAGAAATACAGTGGGCAGTATGCGTTTTCTGCAGACACAAAAATATCCACTTCGGCCTTGCCAAACTGATCCCTTATCTGCATTACTATTTGCAGGCGCAAGTGTCACTCCCTTACCTGGGGACTGCCCCTGGATAGTATGTTCACCCCACCATTCAGATGGCCCGAGATGTTTACTGACCTGAGTGATGCTAAACATTCACTGCTCCACATCAGGAGTTTATGTGTCAGCTGCAATAGGGAAAGAGAGCTAGGACCCCATTGCTTTTTTTATGTTCTGACACGCACTGTCCGCAAGCACTGGGCAAAGTGTTCTAGCACCAGACAAACAGCTTACAACTCCAAAGAATTTATGTGATGTCATCTTAGCACCTCTGACCACTTCCCTCTTACAGAGCTCCCCTGGGACAGAGCACAGAGCATCCATGTAGTGATGCATCCATCGATACCAATATATGTGATGTAACCCTGCACATCGTCACCTGTTTAATTGTTGTACGGCATTCAACTTCGTGCTCAGTGCCCATCTCTGGAATGCACGCATGAAGAGGAGACCCAGCCGGACAACTGCTATCATTGAGGCCATCAGCCCCAGTAGTTTCAACACCAAATGAAACCGGACCCACTTGCACAGCTGAAACTGAGCCAGACAGCTGCAAAAATCATCCGCTTTTCATACTGACAGCATAGCTGTGTTCTGTACGGAATCTATCTCTAAACCAAGATATGAAATCTGCTTATTCTGAACCAGGGAGCTCTTCTTGAGATTTTTAAAATAATCCCAGAGCCCATAGCTGGGAAACTAGTGCTTGTGTCTGCAACAATACTTGCTCTCTGCTGTCCGCAGCCAGGAGGAGGCCGTCCTCTCATGCGCCGACGCCATAACGGTGCCAGCACTGCCCCCACGCATTTTGTAAAAGTCATCCTGTGGTATAATCGAAAAATTGCTGAGGCCCCTGGTTAACAACTACTTGTTTACAGGCCGTACAGAAACACAGATATTATTGAAATGTCACCTAAAAAATTTTATTTTGATACATTGATACGTATTTATTAAATGTATTTTGTTTTATGGGACAAGGTAGAACAACACTTAATTTCAAAGAATGCTTTCCTTGATGAATATCTTTTCTTTCTTTCTTTCTTTCTTTCTTTCTTTCGCTCTTTCTTTCTTTCGCTCTTTCTTTCTTTCGCTCTTTCTTTCTTTACTCCATTCTTCTATTTTCTTCTCTCCCTTTTTCTCATAAGTGCTAAAGTTCATTTAAGAAAATATGTTGCCTTCCACAATCCTTTTTTTTCTCCCAGCACTAAATCTATCTATAGACAGTGATGTTCTTTCAGCATTAAGATGGCACCTTGGGTTCAAACTGCAATCAGTTAAATTATTAAACTAATTGCCTTATGATTGTGCTATAGTCTACCATGCAGACAGTATGAAGGTCTGGATACAGTTGTTTAACCTTGATTTAAACACTGTTCTTGTGGATCAGTTCAGTTATCTCAGGATTGGATCACTTTGATGGCCAGAACTAACTATGTAATGCATGCACTCTATTATATGCCTTTCTCACTGTCAAAAACACTCACAGGAAGTCAGCTTTGTAATCCTAGACTATTGGGTGGATAAAACAGTTTTATTGTTTGTTATTGAGGAGATGTTATTGTTGATGTTATCGCTCACCTGCCTTTTTGAAAAACATCAAATGAACCAGTTCATCTTACAACATCATATACAACTTTCATCTCACTGAAGGAAATGTTGACCTTCTTTCACTGACAGATTTTGGTTTTAAACTGAAACTGGGTAGAGGCCTGTTATTCGACAAGAAGTTGACTTCCTTCTCACCAGGCAGACAGAGAGACAGACAGACAAGGACCTCTGTTTCCCAAAGCAGGGATCAGACAGTGTTATGCAAGTGTTTGGGTGGCTGTGTGTGTGCGTGCAGAAATGTCTGTCGATCTCTCCTTGCTAGTGTGAGTGTGAGCGACAGCCAAAACACTCCACACCAAAATGTCCATCGTCATTAGGGTATAGCCTCTTTTTTTTATGGTTGCAGACTGCAGCAAATCCAAAAACAAAATCCATGCTATCTCCCATTTTTTTTTTTTTTTTCCCAGCACCAAAAGTACTTCTCACAAAAATATATAGCCTACATATTTTTTATTTTTTTATAATATGTAAATCAATTCCAATTATCTTTACTGGCCTTCAGAAAAGTATAACGTGGCCTTTGGCATAAACCATATGCTTATTTATAATAGATTTGTGAGAGCTGAGATTTGAAAACATATGCTAATAATGTTACTTTTTTGACCCTGACAGCCTCACAAGAAGAAAAAGCAGGATTACATATTAAGAGACCACAAAACTAAATTTTTTTTCAGCTTTACATTTCATTACCTCCTTCTCTAGAAAAACTTGATAGTCAAAAATGTTTCCACAGTTTCTGAGGCTTGAATTTTTTTCTCAGGTTCAAAGGACTGTTCCATATTGAAGGACATGTCAAAACTCACCAAGACTTTTTGGATTTTAATGCATTTGGCAGATACATTTTATCCAAAACAACTTACAGTGCGTTAAAACAACATGATTAATGTTATATATGTGTAATTCTCCAAAAATACCACAGTAAATCACACTGTCATCTAATGAATTCTATGTATTATGTTCTAATATTTGTGTTGGGGAGTCGGTATTTTATTACATTGGGAAGTTACTTGTATCTTTTCATTTCCTTTTTTGCTTCGTTTCTTAATTTTCTGTTATACCACCCTCTCTCTCTGGGAGGTTTCTTTCTATTTTCTTGTGCTGACCAGTGGAACACGCCAAACAAACGTCCGATCGTCAACTTGGTGCATCATGGGCTTTAAACGTGCTTAAGTATTGAAAGTAAAAGTACTAGTAAATACAAAATGGAAAAGAGGCAAATAAACATATACATATATAAATGTTCATACACAGCTTCAGTATAGCAAGACTGTGTTCAGTTTTAACTATTTCTACCATTTAGTACTTTTGGGTAAAAATAAGAAGCACTTCATCCAGTACTTAGTGTCTTTCATTCCAACATAAGAAAGCATTTCTGGAATCTGCATCTGAAATGCATTTAGCCTACAGTTTAGAGCTGCCATAGAATGCATTGATACAATATTTTAAATTGTTCTCTGATGTCCCCAGGGTGTGTATTTGAAATTTTATCTCAAAATACCCCACAGATCGTTTTTTATAGCTTGTTGAAATTGCCACTTTTAGGGTATGAGCCAAAACGCTCTGTTTATGTGTATGTCCCCTTTAAATAAAAATGAGCTGGTGCTCCCGCCTCCCTTCCAGTGTTGCCAAGTCAGCGGTTTTCCCAAGGAATTGGGATACTTAACCACTGTTGCTGTGGGTTGCTTTTAATGTCCATTGGAGGGAAACCTAACAACCCTGCTCCCTTTCTCAAATGAGTGGGGAGCTTCAAGAGCTCATGCTCCCAGGCAGACCGGTGTTACGGTGACCCTGTTACTGACCTCACACACTGCTTCCAAATGCAATTTTTAACTACCACATTCCTGTTCACAATCACTCTGGTAACACGTGAATGCAGCATTAGTGAAAACAGACAGAGACAATGGTAGCTTTATCAACATTAGCCTTACAAAGAGACATAGGGATGTTTTGGAAAACAAAATATGATGCGTGATGCTTACTTTGTCTGGAGCCTGAACATTTTCGCATGAAGCATTGGTATCGATTCCTCTTTTAGAAGCAATCTTTGCACAACTCCAGCGCTGAACTGACCCTCCTTTGTGAGGGATTCAAGTCCGGTGCACAATGTTAGGCCAAAGTTTTTCCTGGGGGGGGAAATTGATACATTGTATCTACAGCAGCTCGTACAGCAAGAGAACAGTAATAGCTGACCTCAGCTTCTCTCTCAGGGCTGTATATATGCTAATAGGGCAGAGAGTGTCACAAATGGGCGGGACTTTCACCGACTATGTTGTCAAATTCTGGAACTGCTCGTGTAATGGGACTTTTTGGAATTATAAAACCATGAGTTAGTGGATTTTTACCATTATTGGCTGGTTATTTACACACACTGCGGCCACACAACTGTGTTAAACCATCTTATAAGAGTGATTTTTGCATTCTATGGCACCTTTAGTGTATTTAAGCAGGGACATGGATGAATTTAACCTGCAGTTACAGATGCATAAATAGGCTTAATGTTTTGTTTTTAACTTAAAATTTTGAATACTGATATTTGAAATAATTTAACATTTGAAAAAATAGTCTAAATGTGAAATTAAAACCGCCAGTAGGTGACAGCAAGTGCATGTTAATGAGTGGGTCATTGAGATTCAACCGACTCATTCAAACGGTTGATTCATTCATAAACAAAGCATTTGACTGTGTTAATGAGTGAATCACTGAATCATTTATTCAACCGATTCATTCAAAAAGCTAATTCATTCAATAATTATACACCGTCCAATGCTCAGAGATGCAAAACAGTGCTGCTTTTTTGTTTGGAACAATTTTCGTTAGCAAAATTTAGCAAAAACAAGCAATATTATGTCTAAAATGAAAGTCACTTATTGCTTTGCTGAACTTGTTCAAAATGATTATTAAATGCGTTCATGCATCTGCAGAAAAAAAAAACTCGTTTTCAAACTTTCGTTATACACTACAGTCTCCGTGCTCACATCCCAAACACAAATAATTTTTATCTTTTTTTTATATTTATATTTTCATTGTCTGGCTATCTGGGACTTCGGTATGGAGTTAAAGGTTAAGATTATAACTTTCTCGGTAGTATTGTATAACAACGTGAGTTTATATTAGCACCTTTAGTTGTTTTCTTGTGGTATAGAGCGTTTGTAGATGGAAGCGGTGCTATGTGACGTCAGACTTAAAAAGCGAATATGTCAGCTAACACAAATACGTAACTGTTACGTAACTGCAACGTAATCTTGTGACCAAACTTTCGTCGTGGCGACGTAATTAGTTACGTCGTGGCAACCGGAAAAGTGAAATTCCCAGATATATGGAAGGCCAAAAGGGCCAAAACGTGTGAAACTGTCGCGTTAACACGTATTTACGTGTTAACACGCAATTTACGCGTTAACACGTCATTACGCGTTAACGCGTATTTACGTGTTAACGCGTAAATTGCGTGTTAACGCGTAAATGGCGTGTTAACGCGTACCTAAATTTGGGACATTAGCACCACCTACTGGTTTGGTGCTGCTCTTGCTCAAACACAGAGAACCTAAATTAAGCTTGTAAATAGCAGTTTTTAAGGTGAAAATACATGTTCAACAATGACTTTTCAGAATAATTACAGCATATTTTAAATGGGCATATTTAGACAGTTAACTATAACTGTTCAAGCCCTAAAAGTCATGACCATTTTCACAATCACAATAGAAATTGTGTAATATATTTACACATTTCTCCAAACAGTATTTACATGTATACTTATACTGTAGCATATTTCTAAAGTATCTTTTTATAATTGAACCACTATGCATTATTTGTTAGAGAACCCCTTCTGTTAACACCATTAAGCCTTGAATCTGAGAATTTAGAAGAATCTGAGATTTGAGATGCATTGTTTTGCAGTATTTTTCGAAGATAACAAGCTCAATAAAATATAACAAATAATATATATATATATATATATATATATATATAGGCTATAAAGGTGGTTATAAATTAGAATGTCTTGGAAAAGTTAATTTTTTCAGGAATTCAACTTAACAGGTGAAACTGTCTATAAGCAAAAGTGGCCCAAACCAAGTATTGAGTACATATGCATTATACTTTTCAGAGAACCAACATTTCTGTATTTAAAATCCTTTTTTTGTTGATTTCATGTAATATTCAAATTTTCTGAGATTTTGAATTTGGGGGTTTCAAAAGCTGTAAGCCATAATCATCAAAATTATAACAAATAAAGGCTTGAAATATCTCACTTTGCATGTAAAAAGTGTATATTAGTTTCACCTGTAAAGTTGAATTCCTGAAATAAATGAACTTTTCCACGACATTCGAATTTATTGAGAAGCGCCTGTATGTATATGTATATATATATATATATATATATATATATATATATATATATATATATATTACAAAGTTATATTACAACACACACTACACACAAACACAAACACACACACACATGCGTAATAATAATAATCTAAAGTGATTGGCTTGAATTTTTAATAAATGAAATGAAACAGAACTTCTGCTTTTCTTTTTTTACAATGGATATTACATTGTGAAATCATGAATATAGGACCAAAAGTAATAATATTTTATTAATACTACACAGAACAAGAGATTAATCTATATTCTCGCCAAAATGTTGGATAGATTTGGAGTGCTAATACACTCGTGATCTATCTATTCAGTTTCCTGGAAGTTACCCTTCCATCAGTGTCGTTGCTCATGATGGCTCATGAGGTATGTTCAGCGTAGTGCTTGAGTCACTCTATCATGAATAATTCAAATAAAATAAAGGTGTTGTGTCACGGTGACACCGCCTGTCGTTACTGTTTGTAATCATTCTCATGACTATTAATTTGGTGACGCACACCTTCGTTTTATTGTATTTATTCATGAGATTGCGAAAAAGCGCTTACCTCATGGATACGATGAGCCTACGTCACCTGGCATCTTCCGTTCCGTGAGCGCCCGTGATGAGAATCGTATAGAGAGACGGGAATCCATACATCGTTTTTCCAAATTATATATTACACTTCTTTACAGGTAACTTTGAACAAACTAGCTTTCGGTTATAATAAACACTGTTAAACATATTACGGTGGGTTGAAAATAGTTTTTTTTTAAACTTTATTTAAGTTTGTCATGAGATTGTTGCTTCGCAATTAGCGCGACAGCCTGCCATTATATGCAATACATCAAAAATACCGTTGCATGGAATCCATAAGAGTTGATGTTTCAGAGTTATGCATTTTCTTCGACTCACATATTTGGTCATTTAACCCCCTGTGATATGTCTATTAACAGCGAGTAATAGTACTAGAATAGGCTAGCCTATGTCTTAACACATTTAATCATTTTTTCCCCCAGAGTTTCCCCACATTTGTATGGTATTTACAAGATAATTAAATAATCGATATCAATTATATATAAAAAAAATAAATACTTTAAGGCTTTTACTTTTATGGCACAACTAATCAAATAAAATGATGACACAAAAAATCTAGAAATTGGATGCAGTTATTATAAACTTTATTATAAACTGAATAACACAACAAATAAGTAAAGATAGATAGATAGATAGATAGATAGATAGATAGATAGATAG
Organism: Carassius carassius; assembly: GCF_963082965.1. NCBI lineage: Eukaryota > Metazoa > Chordata > Actinopteri > Cypriniformes > Cyprinidae > Carassius > Carassius carassius. Next base: position 28,398,509 of record NC_081756.1, on the reverse strand, counting down.
ATAGATAGATAGATAGATAGATACATGGTTTTACTACAGTTCTATTGTATCAATACAGTAAAACCATAGTAACCATCACTGTAGTAACCATGGTTTTACTAAATTATCTAGAATTACATTCAAGCCATTTTGTTACAACAAACATCTACAAAATAACAACAGAAAGAAAAGTTACCATTCTATGATACAGAGTTGATGACAGACAGACATAACTAGGCTACATAGATATCTATCATAGATAGATAGATGAAACCATCACATCAGCATTATTTCCTAAATATATTCCTAACTATATTACACTTATTTTATTCCTAAGTAACTATATTACACTATAATACACTTCTTTTCAGGAGGATTACAATGGCGCTGGGACAGTTTCTGTCAGATTGCAATAGAGCATTTCGGGAGTGCACCCGATTGGCACAAACAGACGACCAGGACTCTATTGAAACAATAATTACAAGGTAAGTTAACCTAAAAGGCAACTGATTATTAAGAAATATCTGTTCCAGCTCCTCTATTTTTGTATTTGACTTAAATTAAGGTAAGGCTATCCATTGATTGCCCTGTTTCTTGTTAAATTCTGTCTAGAATGGAAACGATGGCACGGAGTCTTCAATGGGCAAGAGGGAGACTTTGTGAATCCCAACTAGCTGACGGACTCTTAAATTTAATTGACGAGTTTGTGGCAGATGTTCGGCAGCAACGACAACCTGGTGGTATTGTTGTTTTTCACTATGAGAAACTAGTGGATGGGCTGGACTATATCGGAACTCTGATGGATAAAGAAATATACTTTCACATTAGAGGTTTTAATGTTCAATGTACCCACACTATAATGGAAAACATAAATCATGCAGTTGGATAAAGTGTAAAGTAAAGCATACTTGGATAAAGTGTAAAAAAAAACAAAAAAAAAAAACAGTCAAAGTAAGGTGGATGTTAAAGCACTAATCATTGTTATATCTAATTCAATGTTTTCTATTGCAGCTTTCCTTGGTTATCAAGTTCCACGCGTTAGGGGACATACTGGGCGTCCAAAGTGCCACATCACATCTGAACAACTGCAGTTTTTACTGTCTTTACAGTTCACCATACCCCAGATTGCAGAAATACTGGGCACTTCAAGTCGCACTGTGAAACGACGTCTTGGGTAAACATAGATCTTACTTATGAACCCAATGGTATTGTCATAATTTTGTTTAATTGCATAATGATAATTGTCAGCTTGACTTCACTACTTACAAACTTAAAATCATATAGATTTATTTAAAATTAAGTAAAATAAATCAATGTTACACTCAGAATTATCTTTAATTGTTTGATCCTAAACAGATCATTCAATCTATCTCTGCGTGGCCGTTTCACAAACATCTCTGATGCGGAGTTGGATGAAAGAGTCAAACAGGTGGTCAACGGCAATGACTTACTGGGTCCAGAAGCTGTACGAGCAAGACTTTTTGGAGAAGGTCTGCTGGTGCAACGGAGGCGTGTTCGCCAAAGTATGCTCCGGACCAACCCAGAAGGGGCTGCACGCAGAGCCATGTCTTCCAGACTACGCAGGCGGACATACCGAGTTGCAGGGCCAAATTCTTTATGGCATCTGGATGGCAACCACAAGCTAATTAGGTAACTTCCTCTTATATATATATATATATATATATATATATAAAATACTTCAGGTCAGGACAATGTTTTTTTAACAAGTGTATTAATATTGCATTTCATTTTCAGGTGGAGAATTGTTATTCATGGGGCTATTGATGGTTTTAGCAGACTTGTTACATTTTTGGAAGCTTCAAACAACAACCGAAGCAGCACTGTGATGGAGAAGTTTGTTGAGGCTGTCGACCAGTATGGTGTGCCATCAAGAGTTCGCTGTGACCAAGGTGGAGAGAACAACGCCGTTTGTCTTTTCATGGAGGTTTTTCGAGGTTCTGACAGGGGGAGTGCTTTGAGGGGAAGGAGCACCCACAATCAGCGGATTGAGAGACTGTGGGGAGATGTTTGGAGAGGTGTTGTTAATGTGTACCATTCACTTTTCACCCTTTTAGAAGACGATGGAGTAGTAGACTGCAACAATGAGAAGCACCTTTGGGCACTCCATTACATCTACCTTCCCCGAATTAACCAGGACTTACATCTTTTTGTCAATCAGTGGAACCATCACCACCTGAGAACTGCAAGGTACATGTCGCCATATCAGATCTTTGTGCGTGGCTGTCTTCGCTTACAGGCTCAAAATCTGACTGGGATTCAAGGAGTGTTTGGTGCTGATGAGCAGCCTGCTCAACTGGATGCAGAAGTGCCTCACTCACCTCAGGTACCCACTTTTAACTGGCCAGACAGCGTTGAGGTCCCCTTGACTGAATATACCCTGGACAATGACCGCTTGGGTGAACTTCAGCAACTTGTTGATCCCTTGGGAGGACCAAGAGACAACCTTGGAGTGGACCTCTTGAGAGAGGCCATTAGGTTCCTTGACTCTCTGTAATAACCTTTTTATTGTTCTTTGTACTGTTTTTACATTGTATTTATGTACAGTACATCTCTCTTTCCCCATCTTAAGCACTGATTCATCTCGCTTAGGTTTGGTTTTGCTTTGTCTAATACATTCAGATTTTCCTTGAAATGTTCATAATATTTCTGCTTCAGAATCCTAGTTATTATCCAGTCAATTTAGTTTAGATGTTTCATTTTACATGCAGTTTACTTGATATCTGCAACATTCATAAGACAATTCTTTCATGTGTTAAAGTCAATAAAACTATAACAATATAAAATATTTCAGCCTATTTATTGTGTGAAATGGTGAACAGGGAAACAGTTCAGTAAAAACATCCAAACACGTTAAACAGGAATAAAAAAACATGAATTTGTTACAAAGGAACAAATGTAAGTAATATCTACTGAAGGCAAGTTTGAAGAACCCAAGTGAAGTATTTATTCAGAACAAGATCAAATATAAAAAAAAGGCATGCCGTGGCCTGGATCTCAAAAAAAAAAAAGTGAACATAGACTTACAAACAGTGAATACAGGAACAATACTTGACAAAGACACACGGCTAACATGAGGGCTTAGATACACAAGACTAATTACTAGACAAGGGTCACCTGTAGACATAATCAAGACAATCAATCAAGGACAACATGACACATTCACATGAGGAACACATGGCAGGATCACATGACTATAACAGGACTGTAACAGACATGAAACAAAACCAAAACATGACAGGAACTCAGATAAAATACAAAACTTGTCTACAAAAAAATAAAACATTTACTGGAAACCAAACTGGTCTGAACAGCCAATCCCTGTTTCCATTGCACTTTTAAACTCCCTATAGGTATTCTTGACTGGAATTCTTAAAATAAGTAAACATGTGTTTGCAGTGGGGTACATTGCCAGTCGTTCATCACCCTCATGGAGGAAGGACAGCTCTGGCTGGGGTTGAAACCCCATTGCTGGAACCCTCTCCAATCCTGTGGCAAATATTAAAATATCAGGTAGAGAAATTGGAGCTGCATCTCCACCTGTCAAGTGATGAGAAATATGTATGATTATAAACTCTTTCGTTTAAGTACTTAGTAGAGCTGCACGATTCTGAAATCACGTTTTTTTTTTCTTTTAAATAGATCACAATTCTCACACAATTCTGAAAAGACAATAAAAAAAATAAAAATAAAAGTAATTTACTCAAGGTTCTGACAAACTGTTTATTGCTGCAGTCAATTTAATAAAGTTTAAAAATTAAAAAAGAAAAAGTTTGAATGAATGATTCAATGACTCTCTTATTAAGACTTCACTTGTTTAATCACTGGATGAATCATCATTTTTGAACAATCTCTTGCATTAATGATACAATGACAAATACATTAAAGGTGCTATCAGTGATGTCACGCGTTTTTTAGGCTAAAACATTTTTTTCACATACCGCAAACATCTCATCACTATCCGCTAGCTGCCTGTCCTCTGAACACACTGTAAAGAAACGTGGTCTCTGTAGACAGCCCAGGCTCCACAAACACAGCTCAAACAAACTGAGCAACAAACAGTTCGACCTGTATCACGAAACATAACAGACTGTTCCAGCCAATAACCGACAAGAATGATGTGGGGTGGGGTTTAGGGGGTTATTGCACGGATGAGGAGGAGGGAGGGTCTAGCTAGCTTATGTTTGATAATAATTCAAACATCAACAAGAGGTTATGCCAACCGAGATCACTGATAGCACCTTTAAACAGTTGCTTGTCTGCTGATGTAACAACGTAATTGATACAATCTTTATTTGAAGCACTTTTATTTGAAGTTACTTTCAAAAAGTGATTTACTCTATTATTTTTATCACTGTTATCCAAACTAAAAACTTGTATCGCAGTTCTTCGATTATCTATGATCATTTGAATTATTTTAACAAAAATAATTATACGGTGTGGTTGAAAAATACAATTTGTGAATTTCTGAGTTTGAAAACGGTCTTACCCTCCACCTCCAGAAGCCAGTCCCGCCAGAATGCAATGGTCCTGGTCTCTTGTCTCCTTTTATGGGAGCCTCTTGTTGAGCTGAATTGTGGCTTGAACAGCTCCACAATGTCAGCAGCAGTAATTTGGGCATCAGTTTTCAGAAATTGTTCTTGAAAAACTGTTGGGTGAGCCACAAGCTCATCTAGGAGCCCAAGGGCATTTAGACCTTCTTTGAACCTAAAGTAAAGATGGTAGTAGGAAAAATATTTTGTGTAAATACTAAATATATCACAGAGTAAACATTTTTAAACCTATTTGACCACTCAATGACATCTGGGTTCCAGAAAGTACAATGTGCAATTCTTTGAGAATAATTTAATATTAACACAATTGAAGAAATTTTCATGTATTTTCATAGAATTGCATGTACTATAAAAACAGTTAGTCCATTTCACAAGCACTACACTTATTAAAATCACACTACTGCTGTACGAAATTAAGAAATCTTATCATGGTAAAAACAAGCTCCACACACCCTGAATCTGAATGCTTTACAAGCTTCATTACGTCTCTTAGTTGGAATAAAGACTTATTGATGCATCTGCCACACAAAAGAATTCCTCTTCATCATTTTTCTTCATTCCTTAAACCATAACTTACTGCTGGAGTGCGGCATGAATACGGCCCTCTGTGTAAAACTCCAGGATTGCTGTCATCAGTTCGTCTCTCTGGGCCATGGAGTTTAGGTAGCATAAAGCTCCCATAAGAGACAGCTCATCTGTGGCTCCAGTGATTGCCTCTCTGGCCTCCTCTAATGTACCAGCACTTGCTATCTAGTATGAGAAGGAAGGAAGGAAAGGAATGTAAAGCACAACTGGAAGGCAGATATCTACATTTTCTGGAGAAAATGTGAGTGGTGCTTGCTGTGGCAAAACTCAGCAATCGTTTGTTAGGGTGCTTTACATGATTGCATACGAGCCAACAACCATGTCTGTACGATATTGTAGGGCTGAAATATGTTGCAATATGGTTTCTAGGTGGCTCTAAACGGTTGCTGGGGGGTGCTAGACAGTTTGTAGTTGACACAAATGGTTATTATGGAGTTTTTATAGACTTCTTAATATGTTATTAACATGTTAACAATAGAGGAGAATTTGATGCTTCACTAATGGGAAATTTCTGAAGTTATAACAAACTCTCAAATCCATTTGTCCTTTATAGACAATGGATATATATCTATTAAAACTACATATTTAATTAGTAATTACTACTATTAAAATAAATGCATGGAAACACTTTAACCTCTTTACATGTGTGATGTGAGAGTTACAGGTCCAGTTCATAAAAAGAGTCATATCTACAAACCAGTACATTGCCGCTTGACTGTTCTAACATTCTAATGATATTACAGTATAAAGTAATTTACAAACTTGCCTTGCGCAATTTGTCCTTCAACTCTGGGTCTGCCACCTCTTCTATGGAAGGGGCAAGCGGTGGAAGGCCACAGACTTGCCTGAAGAGCCGATCGGAGAAGAAGTGTGGAGAAACCCCTCCCTGAATTAGGCAAACTGCTACCATTTGGCCCACAAGCCTATATATCCCGTTGTGCAGAGCTATAGAGGAAAATTGTTTAAAATGTAAGGTCTTGATGCATTACCATTTATTAGTGTTTAGTGTAGGATACCCAGTGACTAATGTTATAATATAATAATATTAATATATTAATATAATAGTATTAAAGTGACATTTAAGATGATTGTGTGGAAAGCAAACATACCAACACTGTCTAGAGCCAAAGCTCGTGATTCGGAAGGCCCTTCAAAAATATGGTGCTCCTGGAGCTGGACCATGAGGAGACGACAGAACTCCCTTGTTGGCCCACCTTCATCAACAGCCCCTTCACCCACTCCACTCTCATCCACAAACACCACATCCAGCCTGGACTGAGGATCAAATGTGGACCGACTGAAAGCTCTCACCGCACAATCAAATTCCTCCCCACGGAGGACATTAACTTGATTGGCAGTGATAGCCCTCTGCCTCACCCTCGACCGCAGGCAAAGCATAATGTGAGTAATGTCCAAATGTCTGTATTGTAGATAAAAAATACATTGACATAAAGAAGGAATTAAATTAAATATCTTTAAAATGCTCATATTCTGATACACAAGCTTAAACATGTTGTATAACACTTGGATGCTACTTTTCACCAGAATAAAGACTGGTAGATCTACAAAACAAGAGAATTTCACTTCATTGTTTTTTTCTTTTCTTGCAAGTTAGTTACTTGGCAGAATAAATATTGACCTACAAATGCAAGCATGTTGTGTTTTTAATTGCTTAAGAGCAGTATTGTCTGTGAAAGCATTAGAATTAGTAAGCATTCACTACTCACTCTTCAGGTATGCCAGGTGACAAGAGAGACATGTCGGAGCTCGGGGGTGAAATGGCGGGCCGTGGAGGTGAAATGACGTATAGTGGGGGAGAAATGGCGGGCCGTGGAGGTGAAATGACGTATAGTGGGGGAGAAATGGCGGGGCGTGGAGGTGAAATGGTGGGGCGTGGGGGTGAAATGGTGGGGCGTGGGGGTGAAATGACGTATAGTGGAGGAGAAATGGCGGGGCGTGGAGGTGAAATGGCGGGGCGTGGGGGTGAAATGATGTACCGTGGAGGTGAAATGGCGGGGCGTGGAGGTGAAATGGCGGGGCGTGGGGGTGAAATGATGTACCGTGGAGGTGAAATGGTGGGGCGTGGGGGTGAAATGATGTACCGTGGAGGTGAAATGGCGGGGCGTGGAGGTGAAATGGCGGGGCGTGGGGGTGAAATGATGTACCGTGGAGGTGAAATGGCGGGGCGTGGAGGTGAAATGGCGGGGCGTGGGGGTGAAATGATGTACCGTGGAGGTGAAATGGCGGGGCGTGGAGGTGAAATGGCGGGGCGTGGGGGTGAAATGATGTACCGTGGAGGTGAAATGGCGGGGCGTGGAGGTGAAATGGTGGGGCGTGGGGGTGAAATGATGTACCGTTGAGGTGAAATGGCGGGGCGTGGAGGTGAAATGGCGGGTCGTGGGGTTGAAATGATGGACTGTGGGGTTGAAATGGTGGGGCGTGGGGTTGAAATGGCGGACTGTGGGGTTGAAATGGTGGGGCGTGGGGTTGAAATGGCGGACTGTGGGGTTGAAATGGTGGGGCGTGGGGTTGAAATGGCGGACTGTGGGGTTGAAATGGCGGACCGTGGAGGTGAAATGGTGGGGCGTGGGGTTGAAATGGTGGACTGTGGGGTTGAAATGGCGGGCCGTGGAGGTGAAATGGTGGGGCGTGGGGTTGAAATGGTGGGGCGTGGGGTTGAAATGGCGGACTGTGGGGTTGAAATGGTGGGGCGTGGGGTTGAAATGGTGGGGCGTGGGGTTGAAATGGCGGACCGTGGGGGTGAAATGGCGGGTGAAAATCCAGTCGATGAGATGTCTGTATTTGTAAGCAATTCCTGAAATGATAACACATTCATCACATATATTGTACACTTATACATATATATACTTATACAATATTATATATATATATATAGTTGAGGGAGTGAAACCTGCCAATGAATGAAAAATATCTGTAGTTATTCAATAAAGAAAATAATAATGATAATGCACAGATAATTACTATTTGTAGTAATCACATAATAACACACATGTATCACATGTTCTTACCTGTACCTCATCCGAAGATAACCACAACACATAAAGAGTGGAAGGCCCATCTATGCCATGATCTTCTAGGGTACCTACTAGATTGCTATATAACGGAGTTGGTGAGAGTGGCAACTGCACTGAGAACACTTCACTTGCCATGTCATCAACACCAGCAAATGCAACCAGGTCCTGTCAGAAGCAAAATAAATTATCAGTAATTGAAACAACTTTCTTCAACAAATTAAAAAGTAGATAATAAAATAGCAATTAACCTGAAATGACTGAGAGACATTGAATCTCCTCTTCAGGATTCTCCCATCTGGGTATTTAAATTGTATCATAAGACCATCGGCCGGCTCAGGAATTGCTGATATATGCCTCCGGCGATCATCTATTGCCTTTTTAAAAAGTTAAACATTTTTAGTTACATACACAGAAAAAAATATTGTGGCCAAATTTTTGACGACATCATATTTGAATATACCTTTCTGCGTCGCCTTTCACACTCTTCCATCTGTCTCCTTCTTATCTCCTGTTACATTTGAAAATGTACAAACACAAAATAACATATTTTGAAGAACAGTTTCTTGTCGACATTGACTTCCATAGTATTTATTTTCCACTGTGGAAGTCAATAGCTACAACCAAGTGTCTGGTCACCAACATTCACAAAATATCTTATTTTGTGTTCAACAGATTTTTTTTATTTTTTTTTTATCATACAGGCACCAAACAACTAGTATTATTTGTATTATTATAGGCCTACTTACCCTTGCTCTGTCAATTTCCAGGGAGTTTTTGTACTCTATATCTTGTTGTTGCCTTAGGGCCCTCCATGCCCTTAAATCCTGCACAGATCCATATAAACACATGCTTATTTAAGAAAAAATAATATAAATGTTGATTTTGAGGTAGTAGTGCAGCATATAACACAATAAGAAATACTACTCAATTCTGTTTGTAAATAGAATGAATCCATGAATAATGAATGGAACTGATCTAGCGAACAACAGCTTGGTGTAACTCTGGTCTATTAACCTACTAATTGTAGTGAAACACTTTTTCATTTACATTTTTCCCCAATCACATTTTCAATCATAAAAAATTAGGTCACTCAAAAGCTTAAACACTCAAATTTCATCCTGTGAAAATCGCCAGAAGCTGTTCTTAGAAAAGAGTTTACAGTACACAAATATTACTTGCTGAACAAAAGTTTCCTTTTAATATCTTAAACAAATTGTTACATTGTCATCTTGCACTATAGCTTCATCCTCAGCTGGCTCCAAAACCTGAAAAAGATCAAAAAGCTGTTCTTAGAAAAAAACATATCCCTTGCTGTAAACTGCCACACATGTTAATCATGTATTGCTTTCAATATCTTAAAATTAAAAAATTGTTACATTGTCATCTTGCACTATAGCTTCATCCTCAGCTGGCTCCAAAACCTGAAAAAGATCAAAAAGCTGTTCTTAGAAAAAACCCATATCCCTTGCTGTTAACTGTCACACATGTTAATCATGGATTGCTTTACATTTTAACAATTGATAAATTTACATTGTCATCTTGCACTAAATCTTCATCTCCAGCTCGCTCCAGAACCTAAAAAATATATATATATATATTCTATCAAAACAAATTACTTGCTGAAGAAGTGTCATTTAATCACATAAATGATCTACTACAGTTTTTCTTCACTGCTTTTGAGCATTTCTCAGATCAGATAGGAAATTCTCAAAACTGATTGGTCAGATGCCACATCACGTTGACACTTGTGCAAAATGCACATAAAAGGAGCTGAGCTGAAAAAACATTTAGATAGAATCATACCCTTGGTCTAATGTACACAGCAGAACATGAGTTCCTGAGTTCTTGGCAGGACTTTATGGTAGCGGGGCAAACTGTGGGGAGGATTAATGGGATAATCTGCCTGTGCCGATTTAATCGGCAGAGTGTGAATTCACACTGCTGCACTTCAGGAAATTCCTCCCTTATTTTTGCCACAAATTCCCTCTCAGACATGGAATGTGGGACAACCAATAGTTTTTGTGTTGTTCCAGCTGTAAAGAGGGGTAAAAAAAGGTTTAGGCAGAGCATGAGAAAGAACAATTTGATTGGTTACAAGATCCACTTTTAACAGCTGTTTTCAGAAATAGCTTACTGCACATTTAAAGGCCCCATATTGTTCACCTTTCTAAAGTTTTATTTTAGGTTTTGATGTCCTTAAGAATATATATTTGCTGTATAAGCACCAAAAAGCATCTCAATATTTATTTTACAGCTCCTTTCTCAGGAGCTCTGCCAAGAACAAGTCGATTTTGGTCTGTCTACTTAATATTCATGAGCCTCTCTTCTGATTGGCCCGTTGTTTTCTGAGTGAGCCACCATTGGTAGGGGTGGAGACTGAAGGCGGAGACTGAGTAGTTCTGACATCACATTTATACAGAAGTCACAATGGCTCCTGAAATGGCACAGCTATTTTAAAACAGTCGTCTGTGGATCGACTGTTTTGAAACTTATATTATAGTTTTACAGACCCTAGAGCTCTGTTATCATGAAGAAAGCCAAGGGATTTCAGTTTTGACAATATGGGACCTTTAAAATAATCTTGTCATGTACAAGTTATGTGAAATTTTACTTTACACTGTAAAAAATTTGTAACCCTCCCAAATCAAAAATTTCAATTGACCGATAACATCTAAATTTTTCAATTGGCCCAAGTGAAAATCTGTACATTTAATTTTAGAATTTACAGAATTTCACTTGGTCCAATTGAAAAATTTAGATGTTATTGGTCAATTGAAATTTTTGATTTGGGAGGGTTACAAATTTTTTACAGTGTAATAGTTACATATTTTAGCATAAAATATGCACTTACGCCTTGGCATATATATTGTGTCATTCCCATTTTGAATCAAACCCATTCTTATTCTTGCCAGGCGCACTCTCGGTGGTCGTTGTGTCGCAGATGTTCCCTGTCCCCTTTGGAACATCCTCAGTCTTATTCAACACAAAATACAGAACACATTACTTAAAAAATGAACAGGTATAACTTATCAAGAGCCCAACTAAAGCAGTCACTAATCACCATCATGGTAACTAAAACAATAAATCAACAACATCTTAACCTCTGTTAATTCTCAAACAGAACTGTAGCAGAACAGAAGTTAAGTCAGTCTGGTTAGTAATAAGTGAAGCTGGTAATGCTGTTTGTGAGTGTTGTTTAATCCTCCTTTGCTGAGATCTTGAGGGATTTTATGTTTTTTATGTTAATTTGATTTCATCAAGGCTGTGTCTGAAGTAAGATGTAGTTATTGTGTTTCTGCTCGTCGCTTCTCTCTTCTTTCTGTTCTTGTTATTTCTCTAAATTGACATTCCCAAAATTCCCTGCGTGAGACTTCACATTTAATGTTATTTCATTTAAATAATTATGTTTCTTCTTAGTTTTTGTTTTCAGTTATGTACATTTGGGGTTTATATTACATATAATTTGTTTAATTAATGTCTATGGCATTATTTGGAGTCATGCGTGTCACTATGATGTTGTTTTGCATTTGTAGACTGTACACCATCTTTACATTATCATGTACAATCAACTTATGGAAAACGAATGGTGGTGATCTTTGAATCATCACAATCTATTAAAGTTACTGCATTGTTATAGGCAGAGAAAGTTTGGGGGTTTTTTCTTGGAGTGTGCGGGTTTTAAGTATAGCAGAGGTTTTAAGGTGGAAATCATCAATATAGACTAGGCCTATTTATTAGCCTATTTAAATTATTGTTCATCCATAGGTAATTTTGATCAACGGTGAAGGTTTTACTGCAAATAATGTGGTAAAACCATGGTTAATTTTCATAAGGGTACAAATTACTAGTCACATTGGATAAAAGAATCTGATAAATGCAATGCAAATGTATCTGGGTCATTATACGAAAACGTGCCATTTCCCACTTTTAATGTTTGATTTTCAAAGTACTGTTTTGAAAATCTTTAAGCCCCTTTTTGGATGGAGTAGATCCTGCTTTTCTGATGTATCAAATACTTATGTCATGCAATAAAATGCAAATTAATTACTTAAAAAATCATACAATGTTATTTTCTGGATTTTTGTTTTAGATTCCGTCACTCACAGTTGAAGAGTACCTATGATAAAAATGACAGACTTCTACATGCTTTGTAAGTGGGAAAACCTGCAAAATCGGCAGTGTATCAAATACTTTTTCTCCCCACTGTATATTATGTAAATACTATTAGTAAGAAAAGTACGTCTGTGAAAATTCTCAGTCACCCAGGTCATAGTTATCCAAGAAGGGTTGGCTCAGGGGTGACAACCCCACAGAGGTTAAATACCTGGCACTCCCCATCAGTCATTTAGAACTGAAGAAACCCCTTGGATGAGAGGCAAAGCAAAGTCCAGTTGCCCTTGATTTAACCCTTCTTGGGTTTACAACATGGGTAAGACACACAAAAGCATACTTTCGTCAACCCTGTTACCCTGGAATGATAACAGGGTTGACGGTAACAGGGTTGACGAAAAATGTTATTGGCTGCCATTACTAGCCATGAGGTATAGGTAATGACACCACATTATGTGCCTTATTGAGAGGCTTAAATGTTGTAATATATGTACATTTTTAAATATGTACAAATAACTTTTTAACCTATGCTTTTCTGGTAACAGGGCTGACACAATGAGCGTGTCCCTGTCTTTCAGACATTACATAAACATAAAGAAAATTCATTAAAAGAAGATAACACTTACTTGTTTTCTACCATCAACATCATGAAAGGCAGATGATGTCACTTCCTGGAACTGATGCAACTTTTGGAACAGTCTATTATCTTTAAAGAGGTGTTTTCATAAAAAGTAACAGGTTTGACGAGAACCTAGGGACCCGACTAAATTGTGTTTTTTTTCTAAATTTGACACATGTTAAGAATAAAATCCATTCATGACTAATGAACTGACACTTAATGCTTTATACAAGTATATGGTTTTTTCTGATATTTTGACTTTTTTGGCCTCAATAGCAAGTAGAAGTAGAAAAATCATACTGAGGGACAGGCCATTTTCAACATTTCTGCAAGATGCTTTGCACAAAAATGTGATTAAAATCCTTTAAAAACAAAAGAAACAGAAATTAATTTATTCTTATATTATGAGACATATTATGGAAACTAAATTATAAAATATTTTATTTGTTTTATGGTTTATTAAGATTTACAGAGCTTTTTTTTCTGAGGGACACAAAATGGCACGTTTTCGTATAATGACCCATCTATTTCATCTGTTAACTGAAAATTAATGTAATAAAAATAAATTTGCAACTGCCATTGAGATTGGTGTACATTGCTTTTTTTTTTTATCCATTATAGTGAATTTTGGTTAGCATGAGTAACTGATTATAAATCGTGGACCGACCGTGGTCCGCCAGAAAACACTTATTATAAACCAGCGGACCACCGTCGGGAAAGCGTCGGTGATCCGCCGGTGGGCCGCCACTGGCCCGCTGGACTCATGTTAGCTGGGTAGGCTTTTTAGAACGTATGCATAATAATAATAACAACAATAATAATAATACCGTAATAAGATAAAGAAGAATAAGAACCCATTCTACCATGCGAACCTACAAGTTAAGCAAGCATTACTAGGCTTACCTGTCGATTAGTCCTTCTCCTGCAGAATTTTCTCCGTCTTCTGCCAGTCTGTTTTGAATCAAAGAACTGAACCTATCTGCCAGAGAATTCAGCCTTCTGTGTCGCTCCATCAGCTCTCAAAGTCTCAATATCTTGATTGTCGAAAACGAAGACCTCAAATCACAAAATGGAGTTTAAATAATGCGCGGGCAGATTCCTAACCAATGGACGGCGGCGGCGTTTCTTAGTGCGAAATTTTGAATTCGAATTCTACCCATAATTCTTCTCAACGGGGCTATATGGCCTATTATTATTAATAATATTAATACTAATTGTTATTAATAATAATATTAATACTAATTGTTATTAATAATAATATTAATACTAATTGTTATTAATAATAAAAATAATAATACAGGGCTTTTCTTGGGTCAAATTATAGTCTTCGGTGGTGGTCTTTTTTTAAGATGTGATTTTACCACTGGATTTCATAGCTTTTCATAGCTTTTTTATTTTGTTGACCTGATAATTATGTTGGTATATAATCATTAATATTAAAAAAGTAGATGGAAAAGAAGCAATGAAAAAGTTTATTTTGTAATTTAACTTTTTTTATTGTTCAACAGTCAAAACTTGGAGTCCTCACCATTATTCAGTAATCATCTTTGCAATTACACATTCAGCCAGTAGGCTAGCCACCATCAGTCAAACAAAACAAAAGCACATAAGAAATAGCCTAGTTAAGGGACCCGCACTTCACAATTAAATTTTCAGAGCCTAATGCAAATGCAAAAATTAAAAATTAAAACCAGACATACTTTTTCTTGTTTTTCCAGTATCAATGGATAGTTGCCTTTTCTCCCCCTTTTTAAATTAATTGTGCTAAATTGTGACTTCAGAAACAAACATTTGAATAAATGAAATATAACAGATTTTCTATTTTTTCGTATTAAATTTGCGCCGTGCACTAACTTTATCATTTCATTGATGCAACGGCTTTATTTACACTGCATGCACGTTGAGAAGTTTGAAAGACGGAACACAGGACGACATTTTTTACCCAAAGTAGCAGTTTTTATTGTTAATAACTGCACTGTTAAGTGTTAACCCTTGCGGTAGCCTAAATAAAGGCCATATTCTGACAATATCATTTTCCATTAAAACAGTGTTGCCAGTATTTTACTGTAAAAAAAAAAATGGTAAGGTCTAACAGTCTGTGCTAACAAAACATTGAATAAGCTTGGTTGAGATAATCTAACATAGCCAACAACAACTAGGCTATGCGGAAAAATAATTCGTATTCGTAAAGCATAACAAAACAAACATAAGATAGAACAAAGACGCTGCTTCTCTGTCTGGAACGCATCTCTCTCTCGTTTCTTCTCCTCATTGCCGTCAACCTATGAGAAAGAGAGCTGCGCGCTCATAGAGGCAGAGCGACACAGAAGGGAAACAGAAAGAAACATAACATAAGACATGGACTATAACCACCGACCGTAATAGCCTATATCATAACCTATAACAAGAATATCGTTGTATGGGTCTAAAGACAAAACCTCAATAGCTAATAGCCTATATGACATAACAAAAATGACATTTACAGTCTAATGATCAGATGCCGTTCATAATTCCGGTAGTTAGTGTAGTTAGATGTTCCAAACATATTTTCATACATAGCCTATTATCCTTTCCACTCAATTGCCAAAATGGGGACATGCAGAAAATGCTTCTTTTTTTTCTTTTTTTGTAGTTTTTATTATCCTAATGTTTTTAATTATATATTTAAAATTTGTAGTTAGCTTAATGGACATTAGGCTTAATAATAAAATGTATTTTAGAGTTATTTTTTCATGCAATTTTATTGCTGTTTTATTTTATTTTATTCCTGGGGACAGAAGAAAAGACATTCCCTTTCGGTGGAATGACTCATAGGCTATAGGCCTATAGGCCATCTGCGCATCTATACTTTACAGCTATTATATGGAGATAAATTTGCTGCCAACACTGATTAAGAATACACTATTAATAAACAATTAAAATGCTATGTAATTTTTTCAGACACATTTATTATCATTAGCCCACTTTTGCCGGTGCTTTGCGGCAATATGCATGCGCTTTGCACTCAGGATTGAATATAAACATGCGATTAGTCCGTGCTTAAATGAATGACCCTAGGAAAAATATTTAGTCTATGGCAACTCTAATCAATAGCCCATTAAATAGCTGACATGATTTAATTAGTAGCCTAATTAGTTCCCAGCTCTTACATTAAACTGAGTTAGCATAATTAGTTAATTAACTAATAAAATCACAAAATAAATTTTCATAAGATGCTAACATATAGCATTGCTTATTCCACCACACAAATGACTGTTTATAAGGTGACAATCCGTTATACGATTGTAGGCTGTATCTTGAAGATTTTTGTATTTTATTGTATCTTCGATCTGTTATAAACACGAAGATTGACATTTCGTTAATAAAATAAATAATAACACAATGTTGTAAAAAAATAAACAACTCTAAGTTCTGGCTATTGTCACAACGCGCTGAGTGGAAGACAGACTAGAACAGGATGATGAAGAAAGTTTCTTTAATACTCAAAATAATTTCCAGAACAGAGAGATACTCACACACATGTAGCCAGGGCCGTTTCTAGGCATAGGCAAACTAGGCAGTTGCTTAGGGCGCAAACAGCCGGGGGCGCCAGTAAGAGCCCTAGTCACACCAAGAGATTTTTTTCTCGCCCAAGCAAGTGGAAGAATTTTTTTTTTACATTTCCAATAACAGACAGTATATTTGCACAAAATTCCTGTGTTTATGACAAAAAGACACCTGCCACTAAATATCTACAGTGGGTAGGTCGTTGGGCGCGAGGTGATTGAAAGTAGCTTTTTTTACACATTATAATGTATAATGTGCAAAGTGTGTGTTGATATACGATATATATCAATCAGATTCACAAGGCTTAATGTGTTATCAGAAGGGGCTCTCTAACAAATAATGCATAGTAGTTAAATTATAAAAAGATGCTTTAGAAATATGCTACAGTAGGAGTGTAGGCTACATGAAAATACAATTTGAAGGAAATGTGTAATATTATCCTAACACAACTTCTATTGTGATTGTAAAAATGGTCATGACTTTCAGAGGCCAATTTAAAATATGCTGTAATTATATGTAGGCCTAGTTGTAACCTATATTCTGAAAAGTCATTGTTGAACATGTATTTTCACCTTAAAAACTGCTATTTACAAGCTTAATTTAGGTTCTCTGTGTTTGAGCAAGAGCAGCACCAAACCAGTAGGTGGTGCTAATGTCCCAAATTTAGGTACGCATTAACACGCCATTTACGCGTTAACACGCAATTTACGCGTTAACACGTAAATACGCGTTAACGCGTAATGACGTGTTAACGCGTAAATTGCGTGTTAACACGTAAATACGCGTTAACGCGACAGTTTCACACGTTTTGGCCCTTTTGGCCTTCCATACAGATACGTCGCCACAACGTAACTTTGTGACGTTGCCAGTAAGTAACTGCGACGTCGTGGCAACGTCGCGGATCGGTGGTCGTGTGCTGGTAATCAGTTGGTCATTTTTTATAATTATTCTATGGGCGGACATGCAGTACTTGAACCTAATTTATGTCCTCATATGCCCAAACTAATTTAAAGGCTGTTTCAGCAGCTGTGAATGATGAATACATACTCGAAATGAATTCAGTTAATTTATTAACAAGCAAATATGAACAGTAATACACCCAGATTATTAATAAAAACATAGGATATACAGCGAAATATGATTGAAAGCATTCAGCCCATACAGAAGCACATAGATTGAGATATATTAATAATAAATACATTTCCATATATTTAAATATCTATACTCTTCTGTAAGCATCCAGGGTCAAAACATTATGCACCAACATGCAAGTCTTAGTAGGCACTCAGTACATTGCATTTAAATATTAGCATTAACAATGTACACATTCATCAACTAATCACAAGCTCCCACAAATAATACATCAGCTAATCACACCCTTAACCAAACCACTACAAATAATTCATTGAAAATAATATGCAATAGCTTATGAACAGATGTATTATAGCAAATCAAGTTTAATGAATCTCACACCTATCATACAGCATTATGGCCAGTTCACACTGCCACAAAAAATATATCTAAAAAAATATATATATGTATATATGTTTAAGCAATTAACATTAAATTCTAAAATCTTAAGTAATTCTTACTTTCTCTATTCTTGCAATATTCAAGTGTTCATGTCCCTGAGTAATATCTGCATCTGGCGAAGTCTGAAGAGAACACAATATGCTAGTAGACAGCAATCCTCGTGAGAGAGAGGTCTGGTGTGGAAGGTGGATCTGGAACTGACTTCTCTTGATTATCTGTCTTCACAAACTGCCCTGAAATACAATTCAAACATTAACAATGATTGTTATAAATGCAATGTAAGGCTCTTACATTCATAATGCTCATTTTGGAAATATAGTTAATATCAGTAATATGCAGCATGCACGATACAAGGAAGTGGTCAGTAACAACACTTTGAGGTATGATATCTGTATCAGTAAGGCTACCTTTAAGAAAAAATAAAATGAATAAATTAAGTTGTGTTATGCATTCAAATAGTTAGACATGCTAAAATACAGAATCTGTTAACAATAATAATAAAAAATAATATGCTGGGGAAAAAATGAAACATTTCATAGGGCCCTAAACATGTTTTTTTTTTTTTTACTTTTAATAAATTGATGTGAAAATGTATGTACTACGAAAAAGGAGATGAATGAAATGAAATGAAATATTTATTTTATCATTCAAAGTCAAAGTCACCTTTATTTATATAGCGCTTTAAACAAAATACATTGCGTCAAAGCAACTGAACAACATTCATTAGGAAAACAGTGTCAATAATGCAAAAAAAAAAATCATTGAGGATTTCTCTAAAAAAAAAAAAAAAATCTCGTCTCGCTCTCATGAACCCAGTCTCGTGTCTCATCTCGTCTTGTGGGATAAGTGTCTCGTCACACCCCTAGTAGCCAGAGCAAGAGATACATTAGATTTCTTTTGCATGTCTGACAGTGTAACATTAAGCTGAAGTATTTCGAATGAGTTAAACCTGTATCCTGTTTTCTGGGTAACATTGAGAATATCACTATATATTGTTGCAACACCTCAGCCACTACCAGTCTGATGGGACTCATGCTTATAACAGTAGTTTGGTGGAGTTTAGACTAATGCTAAATCAAAAATGCCTGTCAAAATTAACACTGGAACAAACACAATCTTTATTGATTGGACAGCACAAGTACTTCTATTTGAGCGTGTAGAACAAAACTGATCATAATAGTTATTTGAGAATTGTCTTACTAGTCACATGGAGCGAAGTGTCCTGGAGATGTTGTCAGAGAGCAGCTCCGCTCCGACTCTGCTGGGCTGCAAGCCATCAGCGCGAAACAGCCTAGGACGCTCCCAGAAAAGATTCCAGTTATTAACAAATAGCAGTTTCTGTTCTTTACACCATGACAACAACCATTCATTTAAAGCAACAAGTCTACTGAACCTTTCGTATCCTCGTCGATACGTGGGCAGTGGTCCTGACATGATGATCGTCGCCGCGGGCGTCGTGCTGCGAACCGTCTCGATCAGGCTGCTGAAGTCCCTCTTCAGCGTATCCGTCTGCTGCAGCGTGGTGTCGTTAACCCTCTCAGATGATAATAGTGTCGTGTTCTGTCTCGCGAAGTGGAGCTCCTGCAGGTGGAGATCCTGAAGACCGGAGGCGTTGGAAGGAGAGAGGTCATCGCCCAGGTCCTGGCACATGTCTTACGCTGTGGACATCTGGGAAGATCGCGTCCTGGGTGCACCAAGCTTGTGCTGAGAACCACACAGAGTAGAGGTGGTAGTAGGGTTAGCTGTTTACTTACCCTGGACTTATGAGCGTCAACCCCTGAATGTTTCCAGCACAGCTCTCCACTCTCTCAGCTGGGCCTGCTTCTCCACGAGGTCACGGATGTGCTTCTCCACAGCCTCCAGCTCCTTATTAGAAATAAACAAACTAGAGAATAGGGGAAATGCAGAAAAGAAAAATAGCAAAATGGAAAACATACATATAAATCTTAAAATACCAGTATTCACATTTTTTGATGTTACAGATGCATAATGATATGTTGTGTAAAATAAA
Organism: Carassius carassius; assembly: GCF_963082965.1. Taxonomy (NCBI): domain Eukaryota; kingdom Metazoa; phylum Chordata; class Actinopteri; order Cypriniformes; family Cyprinidae; genus Carassius; species Carassius carassius. The sequence continues at coordinate 28,378,520 of NC_081756.1, read as the reverse complement.
TATTAAGTTATTTAATAAGTAGGTATGTTGACATAGCAACCGCGCGCGCCGAACATTCTGTCTCAATAATTTGTGACAAACTGCGTGTTACTGTTAATATGTGTGTCATGTAATATCCACTTCTCGCCGCCTGGTGAGAGTATGTTTTCACTGAATACGACAGTAACTACGTCATGTACAACCCCCGGGAAGCCTAGACAGTTACAGCTTTCAGCCCTGAGGTGTTTTCAGTTCACCACAACTCTCGGAAACTTTGAGTGGCATTCAACCGGTCGGCGGGCTTCATCTAAGCTTTGGACGTGAATGAAAGGTAGGTGGACTTGAATATATACCTTTTATCTTGCTACTGACGAAATTTCATCGAAATCCATGGAGGAGAATGTATTTAAATAAATCGCGGAAATTTGGTAGTCACATTTGTGGTGGGTAGATTAGCGAACGTCCTGTCAGATGCACTGCAGGCGTCATTCTAAAAAAAAAAAAAAAAACATTGTCTCGATTTTTAACCCATTCTCACCGTGTTTTCCATGAAATAATTACTGATGCTATGTAGTTTATCTCATGGTTTTCCTGACATTTATTAGTAATAGTTTACAACACTTCGAATTACATTACTGAGGACTAGCCTGTAACTAGTAAATTAAATATGCTAACAAAATAGCCTTTTTGTCCCTCACTCATATGTGTTGATGATTCTTCAAAAGTGAAACGTAACACAACATATTATTAATAAATGAAAATCATTTTATTTAATATCCTTAATTTGAACATTTAATTATCAGGCATTTTCATTGAATTTCCAAGATAAGGAAATATTCTCAGTACTTCCAAGTTGGAAATAAATTATTAAATGTTTCCACATACTGCCTGCAATGTGCATACCCCTGGGAATCAATGCTCTAGCTGAATAAAGCAAATCCTCACAATAAAATCATTTAAAAGTGGCATTTCTTTAGATCTATGAATGTGATCAAAAAGATAGGCTTGCTTGTTGTCTGTATTAATTTAATTTACAATTTTATTCAAAGTATCCTGCAACACATAAGTCATGTTGATTAGTCCATTATGTCCAATTTCCAATGTAATATTTGATGTTATGTCTTTACAGCTAATTATGAAAAGAAGAAAGGGGCCCAATACACAGCCAGGTCTAGCCAGACAGCACCTCCTGGACAAGTACAGCGATCTACCATCTCCTAATTTGATCCAAAATGGACACATTCTATTTCTTTATGTCACAGCAGAATCCAGCAGAGCTGCAACAGCAAGAGAAATAATTAGATACATACCAGAAATGACGGAAGAGCAGGCAAAAAATAAAGTGAAGCTACTTGTTGAGAAAACTTTAACAAAATACAGAAAGCTAACTAATGACAGAGAATTCAGTCAGTTTGAAGGGGTATGTAGCCAAAGATTTTGTGGAATCTCCACTACCACCACAGTTCCCTGCGTAAAGTCTCCTTCTGATGAACACCAAGTTCCGAAACTTAGTCCTTTGAAGACAAGACAGGTTGCTAGAGCCAATTGTCCTTCTTGCACCAGATATAAGGAGTCTCTGAAAAACATGAGGCAGAAACATCTGCAGATGCAGAGAAGCAAGTACCTGGCAATTAAAACACTCACAGCACAGCAGAAAAAGAAGGGAGCAATAAGGATACTTAATCAGAAACTGAAAAGGAAAGGAAAGCAAATATCCGACTTGAAAAATCTGTTAAAATCACATGAGGCTGAAACCATCGCTAAATTAAAAAAACAATACAAAGTGAAAGCAAGAAGTCATATGCGCCTGAAGAAATCCCTTACACACATGAGGCGAGAAGTCAAATCGAATTCTGATGTTGATATGGAACAAAGATGCTGCGAGTTCAAAGAAAAAGTTAATTCAATGAACAGTGAGATTCATGATCTTCAGGTCGAAAACCTTCTTTTGAGAGAAAAAATCCAGGATTTGGAAAGTGAAAAAAAGCGTACAAAAACAGACGCGAAGTCATACTCAAATGAAATGCGATTGATGGTGTTTGACGCGATATCCAATCAGGTGCCCACTGCCAACATCCACAATTTGATAAAAAAGTTTGGGCTGCGCTTCAACATTAGTTTAAGTGATGTGCCGAAAAGGGCTACTGTGGAAGCCATGACCAGAGAATTGGGGGCAATAAGTGACCTCCAGACTGCTGAAGCACTTTTAGCGAACACCCACTCTACCCTGGGTTTTGATGCAACCACACAAGAGGGAATCCACTTGAACAGCATACATTTCACCACCAAAGAGTCCTGTTATGTTGTTGCTGTAGATGAACTTCCAGGAGGCTCTGCTGAGGATTACCAGATCCATATTTGTGACTCCATCAGTAACCTTGCAAATGTCTACTGTCATTTTTTTGATGCAGACTACGAAAACATTCTTCAAAAAATGATAGAGAATATATCAAACACACTCACTGACCGCTGTGCTGCCAATCATGCGGCCATTCGTTTAGTCTGTGCGTCTTGGAACAAGGCCCTGAATGAGCTGAATTGCAACCTTCATCCTCTGGAAACAATCGCTTCAAAGGCAAAGAGTGCTCTGAATGAGATCGAGAAATCCATGGGGATTACCGGGAAAATCAAGGGGAAAGACTGCATTGGGGCCAATATTGTGGTTCAGATGAATAAGATGAGGTACATGGATGGCAAGGGTGACCCTCGTGGCTTTAAGATCTTTCTGAATCACAACAATCTCCCTCTTGGTCTCATACCACGCTACAGAGGTAATCGACTGCACATTCTTTTCCATATATGTGGGATATTCTCAAGTCATCACGCTGCACTACAGTCATATCTCTGTGGAGGAACATCCTGTGGAGGCCTGCGTGCTAGCATACTGGAAGACTTCAACTCTATAGCTGGACAGGTTGAAATGCAAGTTCTGGGTTTGCTTGGGAAATTACTGACTGGACCCTGGATGACCAAATTCTACACTGGTGCAGATGACCAAACTGATTACATCAAATGTATTGAAATTATCAAAGAAACGGTCCAGAACCTGAAAGATCAACTACACTCACCTGCTGAATTTCTAACTCGCACAACAGACCTCTTTGGAAATCAGCTGAATGCTTCAGACAAAATCCTTGAAAAATTGCAACAACCACCAAAAGACACAGCCATGTTCACTCAAATGATGGAAAGCTGTCTGAGAGCGGTCGTTTTAGTGCTCGAAAGGCAGTATCAACAATACTTTGTTGATACATGGGCAGTGACGGAGAAACTAAAAGAAGAGACAACCTCAGCAAGATCACATAACATGGATGCCGAAGAGCTGATGGGGATGTTTAGTGCATTGAAGAAGAAAGCTCCAAATGCCACCATCTGCTACTTGTCCTGTAAAATGCGAGCACGTAAAAACAACACTGTGGACTATTTGGACAGTTTAGACAAGGAAAAACAAGAGCTGGTCATCAAGAAAGCAGTGAGGCTGGGGGTAATGCAAAGAAGAAAGAGGAAGAAGAAGCAAGGAGAGCTACAAGAGGAATTGCACAAACGTCAAGCCACAAAAGAAAGGAAGAGAAGTGAACAAGACCGGAAAGTGTTAGAGAAAAAGATTGAAGAATTAGGTGCAGACAAGATCGAGGAAGCGTTTCCTGAACTCCCAGCTGAAAAAATTGGCCTGATCAAGGAGTTGTTGGGTGGCAGAGGGGTGGGGGCATTTATATGTCATGCGTGGGATTTGGGTGGCAACAGAGTCATTTTCAATGGGAAAATTGAAACCTTCCATGCTAAAAAGAAAACCTACACTGTTGGCTATTGGGCCATGAGCGGGGAAGGGTATGAATGTGATGCACATGACACTGATGTGTCCATCTATGCAATAGTAGCAGATGTCATCTTGGATGACTTGGTTGTACAGTAGCCTGTCAATAACCAGTGATCAACCAGTCAACCAGATAACATGTATATTTGTTGTACCGATCATTCATTGTTAGTAAGAAAAAAAAAAGAATGAATATGAATGTATATTTGCAATTTCAGCATGTATAAATATGAATTCACAATTAACCCCTTAGCTGTCACCCCCCTTTTTGAGAATTGACAATAAAATACACTATTCAAACTTAAATGGTTGTAATTCAAGAATGTTTTGGTATATAAACCTAAATTTGGTCTTGTTTTAAAGATAACACTCAGCAGATTATTGCTGAATAGCACTTCAATAAATAAAAATATGAAAAAGGTATGGAAGTTTAAACTTACAATAAATCAAATATATTGTAATTAATATTTTTCTTTTTAATAAAATATATATTTTACAAAATATGTTTTACTCTAAAATTACTATAAAATCAAAGCTAAATATCTAACCAAGTTGTGTTCCAAATTTGAAGTTGATATCTTAAAAATTGAAGTTCCCATGAAATTTTTTTTAGGCGTAATGCCAAAAAAAGCCACCGGGTGCCATACATTCCATTGAATTTAATTGTATTCATTCTGCCATAACAAATTAATACATTTCTGTCCAAATATCACTTCTGTCACAAAATTTGGAACCTTGAGACTCAGACCTCACTTACAATATGTGTTTTGTCAAAATTTACACCTTAAATAGTGGTGTGTAAAGTTGTCTTTGCTTGTATTCTAAAATAAATGTTCATGAATATGAATGAACGCTTATTAATTTGAACTGTTTTCGGTGCGGTACCATGGGTCTGATGCCGATTCCAACTAAAACAGTTAATGTTCATGATGTCATTTGAAAGAGTTAACAAAATTCTACCTTCTGTTAAAATTTTATTCAAATATCTGATAAAATGAGGAAGATACAAGCAAAAACATGTGAAAAATAAGCATTTTCGGTCACATGTCTTCTATTGTAGTTAATGTACATTATTTTAATCTAATCCCGATATTATAAATATCATAACTTTCTCAATCCTCAACTGATTCTTACAATCCATATATCATTGTAAAGGGAATTTTCAGCCCTGTCTAGTCATGTGATCCATTTTGAGCTATGGGGTGTTTAAAAATTTTGTCAGCATACCTATAATAAGCTTCCTCGGATCACCTGTGTTTTCTATCTCTGTCAGCAGCTCCCATTAGAAATTCTCTTGGAACTTCCCCTCTGTTTTAGAGGGTTTTTAAGACACTCCTGAAATCACAGTACAATTTTAATCCATATTTGTTTACAATGAAAAATCAAAACGTGTTTGAAACACTGGTTTGAAATAGTGTCAGCCAAATTTAGACCGCGAGTGACGTCACTGATAGACTCTACATTGCAGACTTTTAGTTTTAATTAATTAGCTTACTTCCATTTATCTTTTGACATATTATCATCAAAAAAGTTTACAAAGCTATCAAAACCGCTCCTTTACACATAAGATGTGATTAAAAGCCCAAACATTCATTAATAAGAGCTCAAATCTATTATGTTATACTTATGCTTCTAAGCTAGCATAATATTTGCTAGCAGACATATCAGATAATTAAGATGCCATAATCAAAGAGGTATAAATGTTAACAAAAGTACTTAAAGTAGACTGTGGATAATATTAACATATGTTACTTAACCAATCTGTCGCAGTTGTTGAACTTTTCTTTGGTATAACTGACGAGAAACAGAGAAACTGTCAGACGAGTCCTCTCCTCTCCAGCAGCTGATGTGTCCGCGGTTGCCATGGTAACTCTCAACGGCTAGTAGGCTAATAAAAACAATAATATTAAAAAAGGGTTTTAGCGTCTTTACGGAGATCAAGACTTTTGTTTTATACATTTTATCAACCTCTTTATTTATTATAAATTGTAAGACTCACCTCAGAAAAGCCATTTCTCCTGTCAGACACAGTTGAAGTGAAAAGTACTTCAAACAAACGCGCTGTCCTCCTGATAACGTTACTGTATCTGCGGCAGATGAGATGGTGCAGCCAGTCTGTCATTATTTCACGTTCACAACTCCTTACGAAATAGAAAGTTTCACAACTCCGAAAAATGTATTTCCTTTCTTGTCAATATTGTGCGCGTGGGTGCGTCAGTTGTGGAAGCGCGCACGCGCTGTATGCCACGTCACTATATATTAAAAGCATGTCCATATTCTGACTTGGTGAAAAGAAACACATTTTATCTTTAAGGAACGTTTAATCGTGTGTCTGAAGTTTAATTACACTTTATAAATAGCACTATACTCAGGGAGCATATAAAGAATGTACAAAAATTATGGTAATTAAAATTACGTGCATACGACGTTGTAGTTACGTTGCCAGTAAGTCATGAAGTTACCAATATATTACGAATAGAGGACCTATCTGGGACGTTCTTGGTTATCTTGTTACGTTGGAAGGACGTACTGACGACGTTGTGAGTTGGTAATGTGATGGTAATACAATTACGTGCATGCGACGTCGTAGTTACGTTGTCAATTGGTAAGTCATGGAATTACCAAAAATTACCAATACGTTACGTAACTGTTACGTCGTGTGTTAGCAGGGATAACCCTTGGTTAGCAAATAAGGAAGCACATGGGTAGCGATATTCAATTTGCAATGTAATATGCAAAATGACAATGCAATATGTAAAATGGCAATGCATTTCTGTATTTACATTTACATTTTCCAATACATTTGTGCAACATTTGGTGCAAAATGAAAATGAAAATTAAATTATATAATTTTCATTTGGCATTTCATACACCAGTTTTAATATGTAAAATGAATACTAATTTTAACGCTTTATAAGTTGCAAAATTAAAATGAAAATGTATTACATAAATGATTAGATATGTATAACATGTTCAAGCAAAAACTGTGGCAAAATTATCATTTAAATGCTATTTTTCTTAAATGCATTAACACTCACAGTCAAGATACTTACGATTGCATTTTCATTCAGTGTCCCGCAATGAATGTAGCAAAATTCAATGTGCACATTGAAAATGTATTCCGAGCCGATCACGTGTCCGCCCCCTCCCGCCATGTCAATCACTGCGTGAACAAGGCGGGGCTTGCAGAAGGTCAAGAGACTCAAATCTCAAGAAGAGGATTCAAGTGAGAGAACATGGACAAGACAGTTGGTCCGTGAACGTTTTGATCATTTCGGTTTATGGCTTCAATATTTCATTCGCACTTGTGGGCGGCGCTGAAACGCTGCTTTCATCTGATTGGTCGAATCGCTCCAGCTTCAGCTCGGTCTTTTCATTCTTTCAGGCAGAATAAGAGTCAGTGCGAGTGAAGCACTGTAATGTCTGAAACTACACTCACTGTTAATTAGCATAATATTTGAATCAGATGATGCTGGCCACATAATTCGTGCTGCTGCGACTTGCAAGAGACCCCGTTAAATTATTTCTAGGTTATAGTATTGTATAAATATTGTCCCACTGATAAAAACAGTGCAAAAAACAGTCTGTGTCAGTTACTCTCATAATAAATAATAATAATAATGTTACCCGTATTTTTCGGTATAAGTTGCATCAGTCCAAAAATACGTCATGACGAGGATAAAAACATATATAAGTCGCATTTATTCAGAACCAAGAGAAAACATTACCGTCTACAGCCGCGAGAGGGCGCTCTGGGGTAGGCTACAGGAGCACTGAGCAGCATAGAGCTAATTTTACTATTTTTATTTCAGAAATGTAACAATATTAATTTTTACAATTATTTATTAATGTCACACACACATACCTAGTGCCTTATGACTTAAAATATGAGAGTGGTAAATGTTACAGACATGGAATTCCGTCTATTATTGATTTTTATTTCCACTTCACTTTTTTCCAAAGAGACAGAACTATTTGCACTGTATATATCAGAGGGACAATATTTATACAATACTACAACCTAGAAATAATTTAACGGGGTCTCTTGCAAGTCGCAGCAGCACGAATTATGTGCCCAGCATCATCTGATTCAAATATTATGCTAATTAACAGTGAGTGTAGTTTCAGACATTACAGTGCTTCACTCACACTGACTCTTATTCTGCCTGAAAGAATGAAAAGACCGAGCTGAAGCTGGAGCGATTCGACCAATCAAATGAAAGCAGCGTTTCAGCCCCGCCCACAAGTGCAAATGAAATATTGAAGCCATAAACCGAAATGATCAAACGTACACGGACCAACGGACTTGTCCATGTTCTCTCACTTGAATCCTCTTCTTGAGATTTGAGTCTCAGACCTTCTGCAAGCCCCGCCTTGTTCACGCAGTGATTGACATGGCGGGAGGGGGCGGACACGTTATCGGCTCGGAATGCATTTTCAATGTGCACATTGAATTTTGCTACATTCATTGCGGGACACTGAATGAAAATGCAATCGTAAGTGTCTTGACTGTGAGTGTTAATGCATTTAAGAAAAATAGCATTTAAATGATAATTTTGCCACAGTTTTTGCTTGAACATGTTATACATATCTAATAATTTCTGTAATACATTTTCATTTTAATTTTGCAACTTATAAAGCATTAAAATTAGTTTTCATTTAACATATTAAAACTGGTGTATGAAATGGCAAATGAAAATTATGTAATTTAATTTTAATTTTCATTTTGCACCAAACGTTGCACAAATGTATTGGAAAATGAAAATGTAAATACAGAAATGCATTGCCATTTTACATATTGCATTGTCATTTTGCATATTACATTGCAAATTGAATATCGCTACCCATGTGCTTCCATAAGCAAAGGGTTGTCACTCTCATTTAAATCTACACAGATTCAAATCCCTGCAGACATTACAAACAGACTCCCTTTGAGGGGGTGAGACCTTCAGATCCAGCATTGTTTGGATGGAGATGATGTTTCTATACACAATGAAATATAAAATACCATTAATAATGGGAAATCTATTTTTAAACATTAATGACAGATGTATTGTGAGCTACGAGGTTGTTACTCAATGGTATATGCATTTGTTTGCTTTATTTGTTCTGATAATAAGTGTTTAACAGTGGAATTCCTGGTAAAAAATGTAAATAAAAATTCCCTACACTGAAACCATCCAGGAAAACCAAGATGGACATGTCCATTGTTAGCAACACATCTTAATATTAAGACATTTAAAAACATAAAAAAGTGGTATTTTGCACAGGTAATGCTGAAGTATTATGTCAGGTTGGATATAACTGTGTGCGCCAGTAGTACCTTGATTTATTAAGACAAAGACAAACAAAAAGTGCTTATAAACAATACATTAAACTCTTTCATTTACTGTCGATGCGCTGATCAGCCATTTTGGATTCTGAAGTTGGGGTTTATGTGGTTCCTCTGAATCGATATTTCCGAGGTAAAACAAAATGCTGAAAAAGTGGGCGGGGACTTATGCACTATTCCAGATTCAGGCCCTGTCCACACAAACGTGGTTATTTTTAAAACCACAGCTTTTGCTGCAAGGTTTGGCCATTCGTCCACATGCAAACACAGCATCAGGTCACTGAAACTGAATTAAAAAAAAAAAAAAACGCCTGCCAGGGAGAAGATTTTCAAAAACTCTGTTTGCAGTGTTAAAGTGTAGACAGTGAAACCGTTTTTTTTTTTTAAGTATATGTATATGTATATCTCAAAAAACAATTGCCTTTTTTAACTGTAAAAGAGATGTTTACAATTTAATTTTTCCCATTCATTGTTTTTTATGTATTTATTCATTTGTTATCTTATTTCCTCCCTTTTCATTTCTCTAACAATAGGCAGCTTTTATTTGTGACGATGATTGAATTGGTGAATTGCTTGGGTGCAGGGTAGTGTGCAAGGATTCATGGTTTGATCGTCAGCTTTCTGTTTCACTCAGACTGTGTAGATAGTGAAACAGATAGCATTGTTGAATCCCAGGTTTATCAGTGTCAGTTTGTCTGCATGTGTAGCATGTCAGCATGTTAGTTCATAAAGGCTACTCTTGTCTTGTCCTAAAGGCCTTTCTCTTTTCCTCACATGCAGTGGCGGTTCTAGGATTTTTCTGTAACAGGGGCCAATAAGGGGCCACATGTTAAATTCAGGGGCCAAGTACAGGGTACATTCAAGCACACAAAATAATTTATCCAGTACGGTGCAAATACATTTCGGCAGTCTAATAAAAAAATATGAGCCAGTAAAGTTATTAATGATTTTTTTTCATTTATTTATACTGTGCATAAAGGACACAATGCATCACACACACTAAAATTTAATTTTGAATGTTTTTACTGGTGTATTTTGCATTCCCATGTGCATTCATGCGTTTCTCAATTAATGAATCGTGCTGTGCAATGGCATCCAAGATGGCTAAGAAATTGCAAGCAAACACAGCACTTCTGTGATGTTCTCTAAAGCAACCATTTCTGCACAGTGCTTTTTTTTCAATTAGAGAACCCTGATTCTGACTTGAATAAAGACATTTGGGGCATTTGGGAGCGAAAAGTGGCAACAAGGGTAACAAAAACAGAGTCTCTAGAGACAGAATACTCCAGTCAAGTAAAGAATGTACCGCCTTATTGTTTCCATGGCGACGCGTCGTGCTTGTCATGTGACACAGCATAGTCAAAATAGATCTGTATGACACATGGATCGATTTTATTTAGTTTTTCCTGTTTTATTCAAAACATTTGCCAACATAGTCACTATATTATTAAATATCTGATATTCCGATTCTGAAATATGTGCAAGTAAATATATTTGGTAGCTTAAACACTTTTATATCGACCGTGTTAGTTGATCTATACCGGGTGATGGTCAGAGAATGTTCTGGTATCGTTCAAGCCAAAGCCATTTGCAGTCAAAATTTCAAGCAAATAATATAATATAAAGCCAAGACCTCTGCTTCTTTTCCCAAGTTGCATTGACACATTACTGCCGGGAGTGCCGCCAATTGTTTGGGGGTGGAATTGCATCTGTGATTGTTGTGAAGAATTCTCCGGTTGCTCTTCTCGTTGACGATTGATGGAACGGGGGCCAATCAGGGGCCAATCAGATTTCAGCAGGGGCCAGGGCCCGCCTCTAGAACCGCCCCGCTCATATGTGCACATGTAACCCTGTATAATTTAAAATTATTATAAAATAAGGAATAAATTAAAGTGTTAAAATAAACTAACCAGAAATAATACTAATAATAAAAGTGTAAGAAATTATAAAATCAAAGTGAAAAATAAGTTAGTGTGATGATTGACACTTTAATGACTGTCCAATTAAGTGAGGTTTATGTTGAAGTCCCGCCCCACCAGGTTAGTTGCAGTATGCGAGAAGCCATTTTCTTTTCTAAGAGACTAATGATATTAGCAGCAGCATAACTTTGAGCAAGAGCTAAAAAGAATAGTTAAAGAAGAGTTAAATGTTTAGCAGGCCAACAAATGCTATCTGTACTTAATGTTGCCTGTGTATTTATATACAGGTCAGGTTTTTTTTATGCTGGAACTCCGATCATTTCAATGTGAGGACGAAGATGGCGAGTCAACCCACACGAGACGAACACTGAACAGTTGAATCTAACGTTAACCCAGGAACCGGGTAGGAAAATTCCAGTAACCTGCTAGTTCACACAAACGGAGCCACATTTTTTTCTTTTTCCTTCGAGATACCGCTGTGTCTTTATGAAGACGGAACTATTGTTTTTTTGTTACTCCTTATTTTTTTCGTACAACACTGAGTTTTTGCAGAACCGGAGAATCGAATCATTTTTCTTTTGAATCTATCGAACTGAACCATTCTGAACCGAGTCACTGGAACTGAATCTTTTTGAACTGAGATTACTGAGTCGAACCAAATTGAATCTTTGCAATGAAATCTTTTGAATTGGATTTAATGAACCAAACCTTTTTGAATTTTATTTACCAAATTGAATGTACTTTACAGAGTTATTGAACAGAATCCATTGAATCAAAATTTCCTGAATTGCTCTTGTAACATTTTGATTTTCAAACGTTTTCTTTTCCTGTTTTGAGTTAACTGATCTTGTCAAAAGTTATAATTGTGAACTTGTTATACGAGTGCAGTCTAACTAAACTCTATAGTTATTGGGTGCACCCAGATTAGTCCATGCATAATTCATATATTGTAATTTGATTGAGTTTTTTTTTGTCATTACGAAGTGTCATTCAATTGAAACTGTGAATACTGTGAATTTTTTTTTTTGTTTCACTTTATTCTCTACAAACAACCAATTTATTTTCAATACAGATTTATTTCCCCACAAAGTTGAGCTGTTTAATTTATGCCTTCTGAGCCGAACCTATTGGCCTATTGATATTAATATATTGTCAGTGCCTGTCAATCGACACAGGTGTTACACACACACAAACTCTGTACACTGAACCTGCATCAATGACCTAATAGCATGTGTGTCCAGTGACAGGTTGTGACAGACCATAATAAAGTGCCTCTAACAACCAAAAAGCCATGCAGAACTAAATCACACACACACACACACCATACAAGCAGACATGAACCCTTATCTACACCAGCACACCCTAACATATATAGGTCCTTTCGCACCGCAGGAAACTTTTCATAGTACCAGAACTTATTGTGGAACTACCCAGTTTTGGGCGTTTTCGCACCGCAGGAACTGGGTGCAAATTTTAGTACCAGACTGCCTTTTTCGAGAACCAAATTAGCTACTACTCTGGAGCAGGGTCTAACCAGCACAAGTGGTACTAACCAAGACATGTTCAAAAACGCCCTCACCTGCCATGATTTTAAACACAGTGTAACATACTGTAAACATTGATAAATAATTCAGTGCGACAGATTCTCTGGCAGCCCTGACTTAAGTAAGCAAATCCTCTGATTTAGCAGTGTCACCCACATGCGCACAAAATCCAAGGTCATATTTTAGAGATTAAAAGAGCTGCTGGACAAAGTCATTCTTTGCCTTCTCATGTCTTAACTCAAACTGCAAGTGCTTCATGTTCTACAAATGATACTAGTGAGTTTGCTCACAGATAACAAAAAGAATAACAATTGTGATTCCCCATTGACTTTAATTGTAGGGTCAAAAACATATTCTTCAAAATAAAACTGTGTCATTGAAAGTATTCTATATTCAGGCTATTCTGAACTCATTTAAAAAGGTTCATAAAATGTAAATATGTTATGTAAGTAGTGTTGTTTAATCTCTGATCAATTAGTTTAGTCCAATAAGTTGTGCAATCAATTATGACCTGTTGCTTTCTGCTTTTCCACCGCGGTGTAAAGTACCGGGAAGATTAGGCAAATAGACTGGTGACGTAGGTCTGCAAACTATGCTGATTTTGGACATGCATCCTCATTAGTTCAGACTTTGTGCATTCGACTCGGGAGTGTGATGTCTGCGATGACGCAAATCCGGTAATTCTGCTAACAGCAGCGTGCTTCATAACATCAGTCATCTCGCCCTGACTACTGCAATTTTCCTATATGTATATTTACAATTAAACAAAATAGTATGTCAAATACCACTGCGTCCTTTCGTTTTCTTTTAAACATAATAACAGCTGCAGAAATGTACTTAGTTCAGGGATATGTGTATATTTACAACCATTGCAATGAAACATCCATCCATCTTCTTCCGCTTATCCGGGGCCGGGTCGCGGGGGCAGCAGTCTAAGCGGAGAACCCCAGACTTCCCTCTCCCTAGACACTTCCTCCAGCTCTTCTGGGGGGACACCGAGGCGTTCCCAGGCCAGCCGGGAGACATAGTCTCTCCAGCGTGTCCTAGGTCTTCCCCGTGGTCTTCTCCCAGTGGGACGCGCCTGGAACACCTTCCCGGGAAGGCGTCCAGGAGGCATCCGGAACAGATGCCCGAGCCACCTCAGCTGTCCCCTCTCGATGTGGAGGAGCAGCAGCTCTACTCTGAGCTCCTCCCGGGTGACTGAGCTTCTCACCCTATCTCTAAGGGATCGCCCAGCCACCCTGCGGAGAAAGCTCACTTCGGCCGCCTGTATCCGGGATCTTGTCCTTTCGGTCATGACCCAAAGCTCATGACCATAGGTGAGAGTAGGAATGTAGATTGACCGGTAAATCGAGAGGTTTGCCTTGCGGCTCAGCTCTTTCTTCACCACGACAGACCGGTACATCGACCGCATTACTGCAGAAGCTGCACCGATCCGTCTGTCAATCTCCCGTTCCATCCTTCCCTCACTCGTGAACAAGACCCCAAGATACTTAAACTCCTCCACTTGAGGCAGGAACTCTCCACCAACCTGAAGAGGGCAAGCCACCCTTTTCCAACTGAGGACCATGGCCTCGGATTTGGAGGTGCTGATTCTTATCCCAGCTGCTTCACACTCGGCTGCAAACCGTCCCAGTGCATGCTGAAGGTCCTGGCTTGATGAGGCCAACACGACAACATCATCCGCAAAGAGCAGAGACGAAATTGTGTTGTCACCAAACCTGACCCCCTCCGGCCCCTGGCTGCGCCTAGAAATTCTGTCCATAAAAATCATGAACCGAACCGGCGACAAAGGGCAGCCCTGCCGGAGTCCAACACGCACCGGGAACAACTCTGACTTACTGCTGGCAATACGAACCAAGCTCCTGCTCCGGTCGTACAGGGACCGGATAGCCCTTAGCAAAGGGCCCCGGACCCCATACTCCCGGAGCACCCTCCACAGGCCGCCGCGAGGGACACAGTCGAATGCCTTCTCCAAATCCACAAAACACATGTGGACTGGTTGGGCAAACTCCCATGAACCCTCCAGCACCCTGTAGAGGGTATAGAGCTGGTCCAGTGTTCCACGGCCTGGACGAAAACCACACTGTTCCCCCTGAATCCGAGGTTCTACTATCGGCCGGATTCTCCTCTCCAGTACCTTGGCATAGACTTTCCCAGGGAGGCTGAGAAGTGTGATCCCCCTGTAGTTGGAACACACCCTCCGGTTCCCCTTCTTAAAAAGAGGGACCATCACCCCGGTCTGCCATCCCAGAGGCACCGTCCCCGACTGCCACGCGATGCTGCAGAGGCGTGTCAGCCAAGACAGCCCCACAACATCCAGAGACTTGAGGTAGTCAGGGCGGATCTCATCCACCCCCGGTGCCTTGCCACCGAGTTTCTTGACTACCTCGGTGACTTCAGCTTGGGTGATGGACGAGTCCACATCTGAGCCCTCAGCCTCTGCTTCCTCAATGAAAGACGTGACAGTGGGATTGAGGAGATCCTCGAAGTTTTCCTTCCACCGTCCAACGACATCCCCAGTTCAGGTCAACAGCTCCCCACCTCTACTGTAAACAGCATTGATAGGGCACTGCTTCCCTCTCCTGAGGCGGCGGACGGTTTGCCAGAATCTCTTCGAGGCCGACCGATAGTCCTTCTCCATGGCCTCACCGAACTCCTCACAGGCCCGAGTTTTTGCCTCCACAACCACCCAGGCTGCAGTCCACTTGGCCTGCCGGTACCTGTCAGCTGCCTCAGGAGTCCCACAAGCCAACCAGGCACGATAGGACTCCTTCTTCAGCTTGACGGCATCCCTTACTTCCGGTGTCCACCACCGGGTTCGGGGATTGCCGCCTCGACAGGCACCGGAGACCTTACGGCCACAGCTCCGAGCAGCCGCTTCGACAATGGAGGTGGAGAACATGGTCCACTCAGACTCAATATCTCCAGCCTCCCTCGGGTTCCGGTCGAAGCTCTGCCGGAGGTGGGAGTTGAAGAACTCTCTGACAGGAGACTCGGCCAAACGTTCCCAGCAGACCCTCACAGTACGTTTGGGTCTGCTGAGTCTGTCCAGCTTCCTCCCCCGCCATCGGATCCAACTCACCACCAGGTGGTGATCAGTTGACAGCTCCGCCCCTCTCTTCACCCAAGACATACGGCCGGAGGTCGGATGAAATGACCACAAAGTCGATCATCGACCTACGGCCTAGGGTGTCCTGGTGCCACGTGTACTGATGGACACCCTTATGCTTGAACATGGTGTTCGTTATGGACAAGCTGTAACTAGCACAGAAGTCCAATAACTGAACACCGCTCGGGTTCAGATCAGGGGGGCCGTTCCTCCCAATCACGCCCCTCCAGGTGTCATTGTCGTTGCCCACGTGGGCGTTGAAGTCCCCCAGTAAAACGACGGAGTCCCCAGTCGGAGCACTTTCCAGCACCCCTCCCAGAGACTCCAAGAAGGCCGGGTACTCTGCACTGCCGTTCGGCCCGTAGGCACAAACGACAGTGAGAGACCTATCCCCGACCCTAAGGCGCAGGGAAGCGACCCTCTCATTCACCGGGGTAAACTCCAACAGATGGCAGCTGAGTTGGAGGGCTATAAGCAAACCCACACCAGCCCGCCGCCTCTCACCATGGGCAACTCCAGAGTGGTGAAAAGACCATCCTCTCTCGATGAGTGTGGTTCCAGAGCCCAAGCTGTGCGTAGAGGTGAGCCCGACTATCGCTAGTCGGAACCTCTCAACCTCACGCACAATCTCGGGCTCCTTCCCCGCCAGTGAGGTGACGTTCCACGTCCCTAGAGCTAGTTTCCGTGTCCAGGGATCGGGCTGTCAAGGCCCCAGCCTTCGACTGCCGCCCGATTTTCTAAGCACCGGCCCCTTACGATCCCTCTTGTATGTGGTGAGCCCACGGGAAGGCAGCCCCACGTCGCTCCTTCGGCCTGAGCCCGGCCGGCCCCGTGGGGGGAGGCCGGCCCACCAGGCGCTCGCATACGAGCCCCAACCCCGGGCCTGGCTCCAGGGTGGGGCCCCGGCTGCGCCATACCGGGCGACGTCACGGTCCTATGATTTGATCTCTTCATAAGGGTTTTCTGAACCGCTCTTAGTCTGACCCGTCGCCTAGGACCTGTTTGCCTTGGGAGACCCTACCAGTGGCATATAGCCCCGGACAACATAGCTCCTAGGGTCATTCGGGTACTCAAACCTCTCCACCACGTTAAGGTGGCAGTTCAAGGAGGGGCAATGAAACAAAACATTATATTAATTTGCCTTTTTTATTTTCATTTTAACATATAGATAAATTGAACACAGACCAAAGATAACCTGTTAGATTTACCCCAAACGAATTCTATTTTGTTTAACCACTAAAGAGACATCAGAGCCAGCGGCACATACCAGAAGGTCTAGCTGAGGTGAGGCTGCTCTCGGCGGATACATGATCACTGAGCTCCCGCTGATCGCGTGGAGCTCACCGTCTCTGAGATCGGCCAAACACATTTTTAAATAGGCACTGTCTTTATAAATAAACCACAGATTTGAGTATTAAACAATTACATTCTCGCCTGAAATACTTTTAAAATTACATTTCATGACACAATAACAGTAATATTTTGAAAATGATCTGAATAAATGGTGGTTGAGATCACAATGCTGCGTGAACTCAACCAATCAGGATGTTTAGCGCCCAAGTCCCGCCCCCGAAAGTTCTGGACCTTTGAAAAAGTACTACCTCGCCAACAGGGACTTTCTGAGGGTCATTTTTTTTTACCCGGAACTTTATTTAGTTCCTGGCTCTTGCAGTGGAAACACACCGAGTACCAGCCCAAAGTCCCTAGTTCCTGGGTAAAGTTCCTGCAGTGGAAACGCGGCATTAGTGGTGCCTTGTCGAACACTATGTTGGAGAACTTGCGGTGTTTCTCCATTATGCATAAAGTTTGACTGTGACTTATTAATTCTCTCCCCTTTTTTAGGGGTAAAACATTTGGAGTAGGGTCTTCTCTTCTGAGGGGTGATCATCACTGACCTGGAATATTGTTTTTGATGCAGTACATCCCCTAAAACAGTGGTTCCCAAACTGGGGGGTGAGGAAAGGCTGAGGGATAGTGTACAGTCAGCAGATTATTTTGCAAAAGAAACCTGTAGGGTGATAAAGACTACACTGCGTAATTTTCCCACTTATGGGGCCACTTGCCTGATAAGTAAATACTTGAAAGCAAAATATTAATTTGACATATTTGAATTACTCAAAATGACTCGCAGTACCCACTTGAGCGCTCCGTTATCAGTTATAGCAGATGTGGTTGTATCAATCACAGACAACTAGATGGCACGATTGAAGAATAAGTGTTGTTATTGCAGGGAGTCATGTAGAAATATAAATAAACAATGCATGATTCTGCTCTAAGGAAGTTAAAAGTGTGTGAAAATACTTCCAGTACCAGTAACGGCTGGATTCTCCCAAGTCAGCACTCGATGCATCCTTGATATCAAGAACACATCCGGGCACTTTTCTGCATCCTCTGTACTTGGGTTCTTGAAAATTGGAATTGAACTTCAATGATTAATGATGACGTAAAACGAGAACACAAGGATGGAATATCGCTAAAGAACGCATATCGAGAAACAGCCAACATTTCTACAACAGAAGCAAGCAGCGCAACATGACAAAAGGAAATAGGACCCATTGATACTGTGAATACGGCGCGACATAACACAAATTCATGACAATAAACTGATGGCCCGTTCTATTTCTGATGAACTCCAAAACAAATAATATTTTCTCCACAAAGGGGGGTGGGACCACTGCCCTAAAAGAACCTAGGTCAACAGTGAAGTGCAAGGAAAGAGTTCCTGCAGTGAAGGCAAGAAAGAGAAAAAGATCTATAGACCTGAGATCAGATCGTCAGATAAAACCACAAAAGTAAACCACTACTCAGTGAAAAGGTCTACTCTAAAGTTAAAATGGAGACAACAGTGCTTGAGGAAATGCAAGTTGAGGTTATCACCATGATAAATCCAAAGACAAGCTTCTAAGTTTTTGTGAATTCCTGAATGCGGCATATTGAGAGAAGATTTTATCTCATATGTCCTTGATCTCTCACATCCTCCGACATCTCAAAGACATAACAGAGCTACAATATGGTGCCATTTCCAAACGGTTAAGACTGATAAAATTATGTAATTGAATACAGTAACTGAAAATGAAACAATAGGCCAAAGCAAAGTGACTCAAAGAGATAAATTACAAAGGGAGTTAGATGAGCTGAAAAGATCAAATGAAACTTAAATTTTGTGAAATTCAACAAGTGGAAGAAGTGAGCACAAAACAAAGCAGTGCCCAGCCCCAAAATTCTGTGAATGTCACACACTCAAGAACATCCTGGCGCAAATATTTCAAAATTAACTTTTTTTCAAGTTTGGCACAGTAGATTGAAAACGGTCTGAGCAGAGGCTACCCAGAGTATGAGATTGTTGATGTAGTAATTTGCACCATCACTCCAGGCTTACAGTTATGAATTTATTTAGAATGAAAGCCAAATCTGACTACTTACACTCCCTCTCACTTCCAAGAAAAGAGTGCAACTGAACTTTATAAGCAACTTACCTCTGAATGTCAAGGTAACAAAGAGACACAACAGAAACCCCTGACCTGCACCAGAAAAATATTGTTTGTATTCCAAGAAGCCATGCGCGTAATTTGCACGGGGGTTACGGGGGTCATGACCCCCCCAAAAATCAGATCCAGCTAATATAACCCCCCCAATATCATCACATCATTCAGATTAAAATAGATATGAAATATTCAGAATGAATACTTTTGTTCATTTTCTTTATTAATTTCATTTGCCAGCAAGAAAGATAGTATATTTTAAATGATCTGTAATGTACCCCCCGCCCACCGCACCGATTTGGTATTACCAAAGTCTCTGGTATTACCCAACCCGCTTTCTGTACCAAGTTTGTTGGAAATATTATTAAAATATTAATAATTAATATTAAATATTTAACTAATAAATATTAAATAAATAAGGACACTGAAAGGCAGCCAGACAACGATTTTTTTATTGTTTGTCGACACCAGCCAAAAAAAAAGAAAAAAGAAAAAAAAAAGAAAAACGAAAGATCCTGACCAAACGGAGGTACCCTTAAAGTCCATCTTTCAATATAATTTTATAACTTAATTTATACAGAATATTGTATGAAAATGTAAATTTAAAAAGACGTACATAAGAATAGATATGTTTTACAACACCCACGGGCAGAAATTAAGGAAAAAAAGTGCCTATTCTAAGCTACGCGCCAAAAAACCGCCTTTTCCCAGAGAACGCGTCATATGACGTAACGACAGGCAAACATAGGCGCTGCAGCCCTGGTTCTCAGTGTGGGTTTACGTAGTCTGAGAGGTGGAAACAGAAAATAGAGATTGTCGTTATCGTTATTATAGTTATAGTAGGTTTGAGTTGTCACAATGGTGAATTCTTGTGTTTGTTTTGGATGCAACAACTCCAACTTGTCTGGCCATCGGGTCCACCGATTTCCAAACAAGAAACACAAAGATTTCCGTGCTTGGATACGTTTCGTCCAGGCAAAGAGAAGCAATTTCGCTGCCTCCTCGTTGACTAGACACACGGTGGTATGTGAAAAACACTTCACACCGGACAGCTACAACCAAGGAGATCTTATGGAATTTCGCATGGGATTTCGACGAAAAGAGTGGGTTAGGCTGGCAAATGGAGCTGTGCCATCGGTGCATGCAAGTCCACCTGCAAAATCTGGCGGGAGTGAAGAGTCTAACGTTAATGTTAGCACTAGCAGAGAATCTGCGCGTCGAAAACGGGAGCTTTGCACAGTAAGTCTTATAATACCATATACAAATTGTTGCATCGAAATGTAGCTCTGCATGTAATCTCTGCAAATGTATTTTTCTTGACGTTATAATGGATTAGTCTTGGCATGGCACGAAAGCCTGCCTAGCTGCCGTCAGCTTACTCTTGTTACACCCCGTGAGGCTGCACATGAGCCTCCTGCCACTTATTTTATTGAGCTATTAAGACAGGGTTCCAGAAAATTTAATTTTTTTTAATTACAATTTTATGTGGTCGCATTCGCATATTACTACTCGGTTAAATTCACGCATGAATTTTCCTGCATTTAACTTGTTTTAGCGCCCGCCAAATTGATTTTTTTGTCCCGCCAAAGTCTTATTTGATCGGTGAGTAATGTAGATGAAACGCTGCCCTTGTGACAGGGCGCATGTTTGACTGAAAGAAAGAGCGCGCACTTTTCACCGTCTCCAAAACGCATCCAAGTAATTCTTTACAATATTAGTTTTCTTAGTTAAATCGGATTTGCCTTGGTTTTCTTTGACTAATCGAAGCTGGTATCAACAAGGCACATGCAAGGGAATGCAGCTCGGGACTAACGTACTTTAAAAAGATTTTGAAAAGATTAACAGTCTTTTAAATAATGCATGAATGGGGGATTTTCATGAAAGGACTACATTTTTTAGAGTTCAAAGTTGTGATCTCGGTCTGTTTTCAGATTATGGGAGAGAGTGCTGCCAGCAAAGACGGGGCGGGTGCAACTGCCACTTCAGATCCTGATGGAGATGGAGACATCTCTACAATGGACCCTGAGCCAGAACTGGTCCATCGTGGATCACAGTGCAACATAAGATGTTTACATCGTTCATTAGGTAGTTAGCTTATATATCTAGCATTCAACATACATGCCATAAACAATCACAAATAAGGATTACGTCAAAAAATTTCATGATCTCCATGGTTACTATTTTGTCATTTCCACTTTTCAGACAGTAAACATTAAAAATTAAGAACTTCATAATGTTAGAAAAATACATTTTTACTGGGTTGCATTAGATAGTGCATGTGTTGTTACCAATGAATGTACAATTGGTGAACAATTATTAAGATGAATCTCTTTCATCTAAGGTGTTCAGGTAAACCAGAAGAGCTGGAATCTCTCAGTGACCCAAAGTAAAAACCTTTTTATTAATGGAAACTGTTTCTGATGTCATAGTCAGAATTAATGAGTGTTTTCCTTTTCTTGTTTTCAGTGCTGTTGACAAGTTCATTGTTTGCCAGAGGCAGTTGCTGTCCTTGTTCACAGTTTGCCCTGCATGCTGTGGGGAAACCCAGGGACGCATAATGCACCCGGAAGGAACTTTCATAAAAGTCAAGCAGGTAATGTCTTAATTGTCAACTGTCTATGAGGAGCTGAATTATAGTCTGTGAATGTACAGTATGTATATTCATTATTTGTGTCTTAACTATACAGGTTTTTTACTGGCTCATCTTAAAGCTGCTTGAGTATTGAATCTTCTATCATCTTTCAGGCCTGCGGAACTTGTGGCTATGAGCGTTACTGGCAAAACCAAGAGAAGGTGCAACGAAACATGCCTGCCTGCAACCTTTTACTCAGCGGTGCCATCCACTTCTCAGGTTGCATGGCTACTCAGACAATCAGGATGCTGAAGCTGTTTGGACTGCAGTGCATAAGTCCCGGCACTTTTTTCCGCCATCATCGCTATTACACTATCCCTACCATCGTGCAGGCCTGGAGGAATGAGCAGAGTGGGATCATCAGGGAGTTGAAGGAGACTGGGGGTGGATTGATCCTGTCTGGTGACTGCAGGTAGAATGGTCCAGCTCACGTCACTGATGTAGAACAGGTCAATGTGTTTTTGCATTAACCTATAAATGTAACTGTTTTTGACGTTCTTAGATCAGATTCTCCTGGACACTGTGCCAAGTATGGTAGCTACTCCTTGATTGAGGATCGAATTAACAAAGTTTTGGATGTTCAGCTTGTCCAAGTAAGTTGATGTCACACAGAAATCTTGTGTCTGATTTAGTTACTGATATTACAGTTACTGTTCAGTAATAATCAGTTGGTTTTACAGAGCTCAGAAGTCCCAAGCAGCTCTTGGTGTGAGCTAGAGGGTCTAAAGCGGAGTATGCAGTTCCTGATGGACCAAGACATGCAAGTGTCTGCTCTGATAACAGACAGAAATCGGCAGGTAATGATGCTAGGAGAGATCTAAAGCTGAACAGCATTGACAGGCACAGTATCACTCAAAATCAATTCTATAAAATCAATTTGTGTTTTAGGTGGCCAAGTGGGTACGTGAGAAAATGTGTTCAGAAGGAACAAAGCATTTCTTTGACGTCTGGCATATTGGGAAAAGTATGTATTGTGATGCTGGTAGTTCTATATAACAGACTTGTTTTTGTAGTTAAATTCACTTTCCTAATAATTAATTTGCTCTGCTCTGTTTGTCTGCTCTGGAACAGGTGTACAGAAAGCACTGGATGCTGCTGCAAAAGAGAGGGACTGTGAGGATCTGAAGCTGTGGAGGCCTGCCATTATCAACCATCTCTATTGGACCGCAGCTTCCACCCCTACAGGAGATCCAGATGAGATGCAGGCAAAATGGCAGAGTATGATAAATCATGTACAGGACATACATGAACACAGCTCTCTAGCATTTACCAGCTGCGCACATCCACCGTTGGAAGGAGAGGCAAGAAACAAGGAGTGGCTGGAACCAGGTACAACATAATAGCCTATGTTAAAAGATGTCAAATGTTTTGAGGCTAAACTTTTTTCAGTGCTTGTAAATTTTAGTTTGGTTTTATCAATACGTAACCCCATGTGTACTAATTATTACTTGTGTTATGAAATGCGAGAGATTATATGACAGAATACGTTTTATTCAGGATCACCAGCAGCCACTAAACTGGAGAGCTGCCAGGAAAGCACTGGTAAAGGATATTCGACAATTGTCACCTCAGCATCAGACATTCTCCCTGGAGGCCTACCATTCCCTTATTCTGCACTTTGCTCCCAAACACACTGGCTTTTCTTTTCTTGGGATGTACAGCAGGTAGTGTTATCACTTAAAAGTATCGATACTAATAAAAAATTTTTTTTTTTTTTTTTTTTTCAATTTCAGGAAATTATGACAGAATGAATATGGCTAAAAACTAATGCAGTCTTGTATAGCAGACCAAAATGTTATAGATTGATAACAGCATTACATATTGTTTGCAAAAAAATAATTGCAAAGATGAGTCATTGTCTTATACCCATTTGAACTGAAAACATTAATGTCATATTTCTGTTGCATTTCACTGCATTGGGTTAGCTTTGGAGACCTAATGTTCTATCTACTTATCTCGTAGAGACTTCTCTTGGCAGCCCTACATTTCAATAGTAATGGCAACAGAGATGTAGCGCGAACTAGTGAGGGTGAGGTACGCTACGCTGTTCGCTACCCACGGTTTCGGAAAGGTGGCTGGGTAGTCCACCCCATCAAGGAGAAACCATCTTACGGTTAGTAGTTTCACTTAGTTTTTCAATATCTTTTTTGTGTGAATCTATCTTTATGCGAGTCATCCATGTTACTAAATGTTTTCTAAACATTTCTCTCCTCAAGGATACGCAACAAATCTTATGGTCTCTCTGGTAGAGGAATACTGCAAGTCACCACAGGCCCTACAAGAAAGCAGTGCCGTCTTGTCCTCTGCTGCACCGCCCCCCCTCACCTCTTCCGTCCAGAAGGTTGCCAAGGATGAGGCAGTCAGCCTCCATCTCGCACGACACTCACGTTTTAACATGTAATAAAAGATCAATTGTACCAGTACAGTTTGTTTCACTATGTATTTATTAATCGTCTTCCAAGCGGGGCCACTGGAAACCTTTGTATGTTTGTCCCTCCTCTGCAAACTGCCTCCTTATTGCTGACACAACACATGAAGGTATGGCTTTCCTAATGTTCCTGCCTATTATTCCGTACGCCCAGCGGACAACCTGCCTGTATGCTGTGTATCGGAACTGCCTGTGGTGTAGATTGGGACATAATTACATTTTGATCATACCATGTTTTCATAGTAAACAATTCCAATGGTAAATATTGCATGTCCTGTTGGCTGATATTCTACTGTACTACACAACACCAAAGTTGTTTTTATAGGAAGTATATGGAAACCACTGAGTTTAAAAACCTGCTTAACAGGATTTACTATTTTGGTGTAGAAAAGCTGTTTCTTTGAATTGCAGTGTGAAATAATTTTTGCTCAAAACCTACTCTGGTCTGCTGGCTTGAAGAGGGCCATGCTCCTGTCTGAAGTTCATGTATGCTATCTGCAGCACAAAAGGATTCAGACAGGATGCTTCAAACCCTGGATGGAGTGTGAGGCAGGTAATGTCTTCTGGGGGATCTAGGTTTTGGACAAGGGACCAATAGGCGTCGACCTCCCTACAGCACACACTCTCCACTACACACACCCCCTGTACAGTATAGGCTGTCAATTAGATGCATTTATCTGCATGCCTTACAACCAGTATCCCTTCACATGACAATAAAAGATCCTTGTTACAATGACTGTATTTACATGAACAGCATATTCCCGTCCTAGCCGGAAGACTAACCGCTTTCATACACGTACTCCACAGTACATGTGAGCTCATTTACATAATGTCCGTGGGAAATACTAAGGTGAGTAGTATAACAGCCGACTAAGTTCGGAATTCCAGCTGTCCGGTTATGTTGTTTAGATATACGGCCCAAACGCTTGACATCTGCAGAAGCAGAACATGCGGACACCTAGGTCTAAAAGCAGTTACTGATTAAAAATCAGTTAGCAATTTCTACAAAATTTCACATTAAACTGTGTTGAATAGAAATGCACAGAATTTCTATCCCTATCCAGACTAGCTGACCGTCACATATGTAAGCTATAGCCTACATCCTACAACATTCATTTAAAATCTGGGATCTAAATTAATTATTTTAAGACACATGTTGCTGGCATAAATGGTGACAATCTACATGGATGCTTGAAAAACAACAAAGTCGACAGCAATATTGCTAAATATGATTTATTAAAAATACTGCAATGTGTTAAACATGGAGACGTTAGCCACAATTGGCTTTAGCCTGTGGTCACTCACCAAGACACCTGCCCAATTCTCAACCGATTCTCCTCACACCACAACTCTATCTCTCTCCTCTGTCCATTTACCCTTCCCCTTAACTCTGCCTGACCCCTCTCTCGCCTAGGCGGCTCGTAATTATACGGCAATGGCCCATCGTAAGAGTTGACATTTATCCCTACTGCAACCTCTTCACTGTCTGACTCCATTACGAAGAGACGATGTTTACCGGCCGTTGCGTCACTTCCGATCAGAGCGTTTTCACAACGGAAGTAATTTTACTCACAATTTCTTTTAAAAAACTGTTTTAATGCACATTTATGATTAATTTCTTCACGCAAGTCGAATTCCTACACTATTTATCTACACGTTCATTCACAGGGATCTTCAACTTGAAAGATAGGCTTTAAGTTAGCTGTTAAGTTAGCTCAGCGTTTCTCAAAGTGTGGGGAATAGAAACATGACAAACAGGTTTTGTGTCCATCTTTTAAATTCCGTTATTTATTGACCATACACTCAAAACAAAGACACATTTAAATGTAAGCCTTGACGTTACTTAACCTCTTCACACGTAAGTTTAAAAGTATTTCAAGGCTACCGTTATTGATCGTAGTATCGCTTTATGGTTCCCATGGAGACGCGCCATTCATTGCTTGTCACACCGTAGCCACAATAGTGCTGAATGACTGATGATCTGCTTTTGTTTCCTTTTTTATCCAAAATTTCACAAATGTGTTAGCTATAGCAGGATATATCTGATATTCCGATTGTCAAATATGTGCAAGTGGATGTGTTTTGTTGTTCAAACACCTTTATAACGATCGCATTACTTGAGCTGTATGCGCAACGTATTTTAGGTATCTATCTTATTAAAATACCTAAAAAAATACGTACATTATTAGGAATTTACCACCTCTGGTTCAATTTGAGATTATTTTTATTTTTGTTTGTTTGTTTGTTTGTTTTTTTGTTGTTCTTTTTGCATGGATTTTGCAAAGTGTCAAAATGAATCAAAGCACAACTAGGTTAATGTTAGTCCACACTTGTATTGATGTTATCAGAAGCTAAGTGCAAACACAATTATTATTATTTTTTAATCTAATTTTGAGTCTTATTTCATGCAAAGTGATAATATAATTGCACTTTCATTTTCTTTATTTGAAATTTTTTAATGCTGTTATTTGATGTTAAGTTTTTAAAATGTGATGTTAATAAAATACATTTTAACAGTTAAACTTAAAGCCTAGTTTATTAACATTTTGTTGGGGTGATTGGGGACAGGTGGGGCTCGGAACCCTTTCCTACCTCTGAAGTGGGGAATGGCAGAAAAGTTTGAGAAACACTGAGTTAGCTGATGATTTGTTTTGTTGACTGGAGTTGGCTGGCTAGATGTTCGTTTGCCAGTGTCCTATGAGGTAAAGCCAGAGGGTGCCAGGGACTGTGTAGAACCAATGTCACTGAATTGTAACTGCTGTTTGCTCCAATACAGTCACCCGTTTTGGGGGGGATTGCATAATTAAATTATGCAAATTAGCATGTTACCTTTTACACAAGAAAATAATACAATAAATTAATAAATAAATAAATATGCCGCGAGTTTAACCCCCCCAATGGTAGACCCAAAGTTACGCCCTTGCAAGAAGCAGAATCAAACCTCAAGTATGATCCGGCATTAGTTCAAATAATGTTCTTACATGCGGTATTCACTGGTTTCTAAAGTGAAAGCATTAAAGCAGACATGCAGCCCCTCCATTTCCAGCCCCTGACATGAAAATCAGGGTAAAAACTTGTTCTAACAATGTTTGTAGATCGGGAAGAAGGAGGAGGGAACAGGTGAACATTTAAGCATAATAAAATAACAAAATAAACACACAACTGAAAATAGCGCGACAGCCCCTCATGGACGACTGCCGTGCACAAACAGAACCAAAACAATATAAGTAGTCAAGGCCTGGGGCCTTATTTATATATTTTATACATTTTTGCGTATGAACAAAACAGGGCTAAAAAGATGCATATGCCACTTCCTGTACAAAAGGTGGGAAAAAATCTTGACAAGAAAATGTGCGCACCTACATGCAAAGTCTGACTCATGCATACCCACATTTTAAAGAACAAAACAGTTTGGTGACACTGATGGTGAGCTGAGGAACTGATAAAGGGAATTAACCATTTACTTTGAAATGTTTAAATATTTACATTTAAGTTGCCAATAGGGTCCCGGTTACTACAAAAAATACAAATCACTTTAAATCATCATTATAGGTTCTAATGATAAATGCATGCATGTTCACATAGTTTAAAGACATAAAAGCAAATATTTGCTGAAAGTACATACATTTAATTTATTTAACTTCCATTCTATAATGTGTGTAGCACTCATTATGAAATTGATGTGACAAGGTGTAAATGGTTAAATCTGATCACTGTAAACATAAATACTGACACTTGTATTGCAGGATGGTATTGCATGATGGATGCGCTGGCATTTCTGGAAGACTATGTTAACGGCAGATTTTGGAGGGAAAGCGTATTCAGGGACCATGAGGATTTCCTGGCCCATGATGATGAGTGGCTAATAAGCCGCTTTAGATTTTATAGAGCCATGCTCTTGGACCTGTGTGCTGAACTGGGCCCAGCATTACAAAGGCCAACAAGATGGAAACTGCGCCATCCCGGTACCAACCCAAGTACTTTCAGTTTTAGGATTTTTAGCAACTGGGACATTCCAACAGGAATTAGCTGACAGGTAACTGTCTAAGTGAACAATTAATTTTATTTTTTTATTTATTTTATTTTTTTTATACGCGAAACCTGATTTTTACATTCCTATTCATTTGTCAAAGGTCTGGGATTCCACAGCCATCCCTGAGCTCATTAATTCCTGCAGTTTTGAAAGGGATTATTCAAATGACAAATCGATAAAGTTTCCTTACACTGTTGGAGAACAGGCCAATATCAAAAGTCAATTTGCAGCAATGTCTGGTTTCCCAAATGTAATTGGTGCAATTGACTGCACTCATATTGCTATAAGGGCTCCATATGTAGAGTAATTCATTTATGTGAAATTAATTCATTTATGTCGCAAACGTGCAGTCAATAAATGTGCAAATTGTATGGGGCGGCAACTTCTAATTTCTAGATTCCAATAAATGTCATGGCACGATGGCCTGGTTCGACATTTGACTCTTTTATAGTGCACAGCAGTGTAGGGAATAGACTTAAAGAAGCTGCCGTTTGCGATGGCTGGCTTCTGCATAAGTAAATGCATATAATTGTCTTTACCTAACAGTTAGAGCCTAGTGTACGATTAATCTGTTATACTTTGCAGGTGACAGCGGTTATCCCCTCGGGGCGCTGGCTCCTCACCCCATTCTCAAACCCTCAGAGCACAGAGGAAATGCGCTTCAGTGATGTCCACGCTCATGTGTCGCTCAGTAGTTGAGAGAGCCATTGGCCTCCTCAAGTGTAGATGGCATTGCCTTGATGCTTCGGGTGGTAGACTTTTATATTGAACAAAAAAAAGTATGCCAGATCATCATGGCATGTGCCATTCTATTCAACATTGCAGAGAGGAATTGTATGTGGGGAATATTTAATGGTACATATAATGGTATGTGGTAAGTCGTGTCCTAGTGGTTGGAGAGTTTGACTCCTAACCCTAGGGTTGTGGGTTCGACTCTCGGGCTGGCAATACCACGACTTAGGTGCCCTTGAGCAAGGCACTGAACCCCAAACTGCTCCCTGGCCGCCGCAGCATAAATGGCTGCCCACTGCTCCGAATGTGTGTTCACGGTTTGTGTGTGTGCACTTTGGATGGGTTAAATGCACAGCACGAACTCTGAGTATGGGTCACCATACTTGGCTGAATGTCACGTCACTTTCTTTCTTCTTTATTCTTTTTTTTATCCCTCTTCCTCCCGACCTACCACAACACCCGCATGAGGAGCCTGACCCACACAACAAGAAGGACATCATCAGGGAGCAAGGCTCCGTCAGGAAGTAATGCGTCATTTGTGAAGAATTACCATGCAAAGGTTGCAAATTTTTTAACAAGATCTTTTAATGTAGATGCAATGTCACACAGCACAACCCTTCTTTGCTGAAGCTCATCTTCTATTACGGTAATCGCATTAATTGTGTTCCTCTGTGTCTGCAGAACAGCCTCTGTCAGCACCTGGCCACTTCCGCCCGTGCCATGCAGTTGAGACGCACTTGTGCTATGGACCTCTGGACACGCCATAGTCACTGCAGACTCTGCGCTGGAAGTTTTGTCACACTGGACTTCCGCAGACTCTGCAAGAATAAGGACAAAACAACCAATTGTGTAATTTCTATTGTTTAATTGAGCACAAAAGCAATAAGGTAATTTACCTGGTTCCCCTGTATCCAGCATGTCTGTGTTTCCCTCCCTCTCAGACACAATGCCACACAGACTGGTTTGTCCGAGAATCAAAGCCATTTGGCTCTCCATTGGGGACAGATCCAGTGCACCTTTGTAGGATTTCTACGTATACTTATATAACTGAGGCCCCTAATGCTCTCTTGCCCCTTACTGTCGTTACTCCTCCTTCTATCCTTCCAGAGCTCCTCCATGGGACTCAAGACCAGTGAGTGGCGCAGGTGTCGCTCATTAACATTAACTCCACTGGCCTCGCACCATTCCAACGGGTCTCGGTCCCACCCCACTCATCACACCTTTGCTAATGAGGTGGAAAGACAAAAGAAAAAGTAAATGAGTGTGCAGCACACAACAACTGTCATTCATGCAGTTCAGTCTAGTAGAGAAACCACTGATCAGAAGTCCAGTGCAACTCAAAGTGTACCAAAATCAACTTTTAACCTTTTGAGCGGTACAGTCCCACATATGGGAGTCTTATTTCCGTGCCCCTGGGAGTATTGTCCCACATATGAAGTTTAGAATGTTCGGTGACGTCACATAACTGTCAAATTCAAACTGTGTTTTTGCGCGTTGGCTGGCGCTGAGCCAAAAACAAACAGGCACTGCTCTTATCATATTATCACCACTATGCAGTGCTATTAACCACATAATGCATAATGCATATTTTAGGTTTCAGACATTTAAATACACATAAATACTAGTAAAACAATACATTTAGAGTTTGAGAATACACGCATGTGTCTATGGAAGCAACAATAATAATCCATTCAAATTTAATTTGCAGATGTGCAATGATGTACGTAACTATAAAGTTCACTCTACTCATCGCCCAGTTCACCCGCCACTTATTATTTGTATTTTAGGAGAAATTAATGAATTCACGTGCTGTAAATCCGACTGACAGGACTCTCTGCACTGCAGCATGAACAAACATGGCAGCGCCCAGCTCACATTACAGATCACGATCAAGATAATTCATGCCGCGTTTCCAACGAAATTACCCGGAACATTTGTACCAGGAACTTTTTTTCCCAGGAACTTTTTTCCCCCCAGACCTGTTGCTTTCTGCGTTTCCACCGCAGTGTAAAGTACCGGGAAGATTAGGCAAATAGACTGGTGACGTAGGTCTGCTCGCATTTCTCAATACAAAGTACCGCTGATTTTGGACGTGCATTCTCGGTAGTGCGGACTTTGTGCATTCGACTCGGGAGTGTGATGTCTGCGACGATGCAAGTGAAACACATTTTTAAATAGGCGCTGTCTTCATAAATAAACCACAGATTTGAGTTTTAAACAACTACATTCTCGCCTGAAATACTTTTAAAATTACATTTCATGACACAATAACAGTAATATTTTGAAAATGTTGATCCGAATAAATGGTGGTTGAACTCAACCAATGCTGCGTGAACCAATCAGGATGTTTAGCGGCCAAGTCCCGCCCCCGAAAGTTCCGGAACTTTGAAAAAGTACCACCTCGCCAGCAGGGACTTTCTGAGGGGCATTTTTTTACCCGGAACTTTATTTAGTTCCTGGTTCCTGCGGTGGAAACACACCGAGTACCAGGCCAAAGTCCCTAGTTCCTGGGTAAAGTTCCTGCGGTGGAAACGCGGCATTAGAAAGGTTTTAAAACAACAAAATCCACTCATTTACAGATATTTATGAATCAGAATATCAGATTGTTCATGACATGGTATGCAAGTTTGGGAATATATATAAAAGGAAAAACTTAAAGCGATCCATCTGTCATATAGTGTTATTGTAGATGCGGTGTTAAATGACAAGCCTGACCATGGAAACAGTAAGGGGAACGTTCTGAAATATCGGTCAACTTAAAAAAAAAACTCACTCTGGGGGGACCGCTGAAATATTTTAAACTCACCACTGAAAAGGTTAATGTGCTGACAGAACTGAAAGAACTGAGAACTGATGTATCTTTAATTAAAACACTGAAATATATCACATCAGAGAATCATTGCAGCAACCAGCTTTTCCCTCACCACAATGTCCTGTTCCTGCACAAAGAGTCCCTGAAAGAGAAATAGTTCAATGTCAAGTGCAGTCATATTGGCCATCCCCGGGCACCAACCAAATGAGAGAGGATACTCCGTATCAACCGCATTATATGCCCCGACAATACTATGCACCCTTACTCATTCCCAAGCAAAAAAGTGCATTAATTGTCACCAGCAAAGAACAGAGGACCATTGCATGCATTGTTTTATATGTGGCAGTGGCGAGCACTTTCAAGCAGGATGCAGGATTTGTGATGTTAATCCTTTAAGAGAGAGTCCTTTAAATGAAGAGCGGTTACTTCCGGCGGGACACTGGACCTGATCCACTGAGCAGTCCCAAAGATGTGCAGCCTGTGAAAGAACAGGGAAGCAAATTAAACAGTGTTCAAGATGTATAAAGGTTCTCTATTGTTCTAAGACATTCCAAACCCACCATTGGGCTGAACACAAGCAAACTTGTATCAACTCACGAAGAGCAGTGTCAAATGCCTACCCGACAATGAGTGTCCACGGCCCTTGGCAGCACCCAAGTTAATCAGCATTCCCCTTTGACATCCCTATTTTGATGGCAGTGTCTTGTTGAATGTTACCTGCATGGCCATATAATTAAAGAACTTTAGGACTCTGTTCATTTTTGAACCTGATGTGAATCCCTGCTGGGCAGATGGGCTTGAATTGACATAAAGTTTAGTGACATAAAGTTTAGTGAGGTTGAAAAGAGGGGCTCCAACAAATATCACAATTGAGGTATACAATGACATTGATCATGATATTACTCTGATGGGCCGGACTCTGACTGGTGCAGTACAGCTTGTCAAGAATGTCTTCTCCGCTACTATATTTGAGGGGCCAGCAAATCCTACCACTGTTGGGGTGTGTCATCTCCAGGGTGCAGATAAATGTCACACCACACCAATACTGATGAATGGGGCCTGCCAGTCGATGTTAGTCACCTGAGTAAACACCAGAGACATGTAATAGCAAATGTTAGGAGAAGAGTGCCATTCATTCTCTAAATCAAACAATGAAATTGGGTGTATAAGAAATTTGCAGTGGAGTATCTCAGTTAAAGATTATGATCCAGTCAATCACACTTACATCTGTGCCAAAGCCTCTCTATCGTGAGATGAAATAATACTTACATGACCTCGTAGCACAAGGCTGGATTGAAAAGTCCAACTCATTATATTCATCCCTATTTGTATGCATAACAAAGAAAGATAACTGCCTCCGTTTAAGTATAGATTATCGAGACCCCAACAGATAGACTCACCCAGATAGACAACCAGTTCAGAGATTGCTGGACATTATGGATAGTGGTCGACCGATATTGTTTTTTTGACAGCCGATGCTGATATCTTGGAAAGCAGGGGGTTATAGCCGATAGAAAGCCTATATGATTTTTTTTTTCATTTATTTTAAAAAAAAATTCCAGTTATTTTTATTACCATTTTCCAACAGTTTTATAAAAATCACTTACATATATACAATTTGCATATGTATGAATGTAAACAGAAAACAAAACATAAAAAAACACAACCAAAGCAAAAATCCTGCACACACTTGAAGTATTAAGTAAAAATATATCAAATCAGGCAATAGGAGGGTCGTCCAAATTTACTTGTTATAATAATTAATAAAAGGTTGCCAAATTGAGTAAAATGTTTTTTCTTTCTTCCTTAAAGAATATTTAATTTTTTCCAATTGTAAATATTGCATTACACATCTAAGACGGTTTTGATGAGTAGGAGGAATTTTATTTTTCCATTTTAGTAAAATTAGACATCTGGCTAGCAGCATCACAAAACACAATACATTAATTTGTGAACTGTTCAAATGTATATCTATAGGTACAACACCAAATAGTGACATTACTGGATCTGCTGGAAGTCTAACATTAAAACTTGTTGACAAAGTCTCAATTATTTTAGACCAATAGAGGGTAATGTGGGGACAGTTCCAAAATGTATGTGCCAATGAAGCAGGGGCACAGCCACAACGTTCACAAGAGGCGTCCACTCCTGGAAACATCCTGGACAGTCTTTGTTTGGAAAGGTGCAATCAGTGCAGGATTTTAAACTACAGGAGACCTTGTCTGATACAAACTGAAGAGGAGTGGACCCGCTCTTGAGAATGATCGATTGGTCGTCTGTGATGTTTATTCCTAAGTCTTCACTCCAAGCATCCTTTATATGGTCAAGTGTAGTTGTACAATCTATTTGTGAAAGGTAATTATATATTCAAGAAATAGACCATTTTTTGAGTGGGTTGCTGAATAATACATTGTTCGTAAGACATACTTCAGGCTGATTGGGAAAAGGGGGAAATGTTGCTTTAGTAAAGTTGCAAATTTGCAAGTATTTAAAAAAAGTCCTTATTATCAATATTAAATTTATGTATTAATTGTTTAAATGTTGGAAATATTTTGTCAATGAAGAGGTCTATAATTGTATGCACTTCTTTAAGGTCCCATTGTTGAAATGTTTGACCTGAAAAAAGCTTATGTGCTTGATTACCAATTATTGGTGTATGGACTGAACATTGATTCCACTGAAAATGTCTTCTAATCTGAGACCAAATTTTTAGTGAGTGAGAAACAACAGGATTTTGAGCCTTAAATTTAGAAAGATCAGAGGTATAATATATCAATGATCTCAATGTATTAGGAGAAAAAGCTTGATTTTCCATCTGTTCCCAATCAATTTTAATTTATTTTTTAAGAAACTTGAAATAATTTGACAATGGGTTAAAAAATAAATGTGTAAAATAAACATACTTATACTTTAGATGACAAAGTATTTTTCACAAATAAATAAATATTTAATAAAAATATAATTAAATTAAATTAAGTAAACACTGTAACCAACACAAACTTCTGTGAAGAATCCTGTTTTTCAAATAAATCCAGGGTAACACTCATTTTACATACAGCACACAAAGTAAATTACATGAATATGACAGTGGGCAAATGCATAAAGCATAATTTAAAATCACAATTTTAAAGTTTAAAGCATTTGGTTCACAATGACCAACCATCCCATGGAGAACACACGATCATGCTGAATAAAAATGTAGATATATAAACATATATTGGCGATATATCGGTCGACCACTAATTATGGACATGCTTGATGGTAATTCCTGGTTTTCATCATTATATCAAGGAAAGGCCTTCCACCTGGTGTTCATTTCAAAGGAAAATAAGCACGGCTTTTGTGACACCCTGAAACCTATATGAATAGGTGTGTATTCCTTTCGGGCTGAAGAATGCTCCTGCAACCTTCCAGCGATGCATGGAAGAGTGCTTAAATGGCATGCAGGATGAAATCTGCATTCCATACCTGAATAGTCTCTTTAACACTGCATGTTGATCCCTGAAAATTGTGCCAGAGTGCCTTCTTGGAGTGCCTTCTCATGATTGATTCTGGGATCGATCCCGGATTGGGGACCTATGTGACATTGCTTGATTCAGTCCCGGATTGACCTTCGTGTGAACAAAAGCCAGAACAAATGCTGTAAAGGGTGTGTCATAGTGATGATGCACGTTATCGTGTGACTATTTTACCGGGTGTTTTGAAGGCAGATCAGTGTTCCCGATTAAAAAATATGTGCAAACTGTAATGAGGCAGAGATCAGGTAGTTCCTCGCTATCCGTACTGAAGTTGTAAACGTTCACCAGCTTAAGTGAAACCGAACATGTCACATTACACATCACATCATAATGTCAAGCATCTTTACAGGATGTGTGTGAAGGTGTGGATGCACACACAGATTCCGGAAAATCACTGGCAGTGTGAATAAACCACAATTAAATAATCCCGGGACAAATTGGTGAGCTGCAGAGAATTCTTGGTCTACTTAACTATTACAGACAGTATTAAAGATTATTCTCATATAGCTAGCTCTTTGTATGACCTGTTAAAAGTACTACAGAAGATAATGCTCACCTGAAATTTAACCAGAGACAATCAAAGACAAAATGCATGAAAACTGGTGTTGCATTAAGTAAGTCTGTTATTTCAACTGAACGACATCAGAGCACTCTTGTACAGCTAATTGACTGTTTGCTCCAGTCCGCTGTATTAGCATTCCCTGATTTTTCACAACCTTTTATAGTGCATCTGGATGATTCAGCTCATGATCAGCTCAGATTCATGCTACAGGTTGCAGATGGATTACTTAATTGGCAGATTTCCAACACGCTGATATGTTGTCCTGATTGCTCCTTGACTTAGGAACTATGATGAAAGAGTGCTCTTAGGAGTTGTCATCAGACGTAATAGGTGCAACCATTCAGGCTGTTGAAGCTCAAGAATTACCCAGCATCCCATGGTCAATCTCGACCAACTGTTCATCTGTTCAGTCCTGTCCAGCAGTTCCATCAATAACTCCATTGTCTGTGAATAAAATTAAAGATGATCAAGTGAATGACCAGTTTATCAGTCTAGAAGTCGTGATGCATGGGGGGGGCACATTGTCATGATGAAGCTGCCAATCACCAATTGCCAATAGCTGTGGCCATTTCCTTCATATTGCATCTCTCATCTCATATTTTTCATATTGCATGGCTGGAAACTTTCCGGACAGCCCTCATATGTATTACTTACAGTGGTTATAGAACCCACACCACCTTAAAATAATACAATTTTGTTGCTTTGCAGCCTAAAAGAAAGATGGACACATTTTTTTTTTATCCTGCTGTATTTACTCAGTGCAGCTTATAACATCCAAGTGAAAGATATAACACCAACATGTCAGAAAAACAAACAAACTGTATCATCAAGCTAGAAAAAGGATCACCCCCCGTGTCAGTATTTTGGTTTAATTTCAGCCTTTCACGAGTTAGCCTGCCCTTTCAGCCCTGCCAGATAATGTTAAACAAGCTTGGCTTGCTGTCTGCAAAGGAGGCTTGAATTCGAGGCTCGGTTAAAGCTCAGAGTAAGAACCTCACCCCCCTTATGATGGTACAGTGTGGAGGAAATAGAGATAGAATTAGAGGAGGAGAAAGGGAGGTGGAGGGATGCCAGAAAGAATTGTTGGTGGAACGGAGCAATAACTGCTGCTTATATACAATCATTGAGATGACTGACAGGACTGGGTGATTTGGCTTCCTCTGAACCTGCGTTGAGAACTTCAGTTAGTCTGTTGGGATATGTCTCTACCAACTTTGTACATCAAGACTTTGCATTCTTCTTTGTAGAACTGCTCAAGTTTAGTTCAGTTTGATGGTGACCATTTGTGGACTTCAGTCTTCAAGTCATTCCACAGATTTTCAATGGGGTTTAAGTCTGGGCTTTGACTAGGCCATACAAGGGCATTCACCTTTTTCTCCTTCAACACTGTGGTCAGTTTTGCTGTGTGTTTCGGTCATTGTCATGTTGGAGGGCAAACCGTCTTCCCATTGAAAAC
This sequence comes from Carassius carassius, assembly GCF_963082965.1. Taxonomy (NCBI): domain Eukaryota; kingdom Metazoa; phylum Chordata; class Actinopteri; order Cypriniformes; family Cyprinidae; genus Carassius; species Carassius carassius. Next base: position 28,341,165 of record NC_081756.1, on the reverse strand, counting down.
TTTCTGGCAGATGGCAGCAGATTACAGGATATTGCCACCTCCATGCTTTACTGGAGGAATGCTGTTATTTGAATGATGAGCTGTATTGGATTTCCGCTAGACACATTGTTGTTGAGGCCAAATAATTAAATTTTAGTCTCATCAGGATCTTCAAGGTGCATTTTTTGAATGCTCAGTCGTGGCTGCCAGGACAAGACCACAGGAAACAGATGATTCGTCTGCACAATCTGACTTTGCTGCAGCCTGGAATTGAACTGCTGGTTTTGTCTGGTCAGAGGAGAACTGGCCCCCCAACTGAGCCTGGTTTCTCCCAAGGTTTTTTTCTCCATTATGTCACCGATGGAGTTTAGGTTCCTTGCCGCTGTCGCCTCTGGCTTGTTTAGTTGGGACATGGGACATGCACACAATGACCACTCATTGTCATAAATTGCTACAACTTCATCAGGGGTGCTGTAGGCATTTTTGTAACCTCTCTGACCAGTATCCTCCTGGCTCTTTCATCCAGTTTGGAGAGACGTCCTGATCCAGGGAGGGTCTGCGTTGTACCAAATACCTTCCACTGCTTAATAATAGACTTCACTGTGCTGCTAGGCATTGATAATGCCTTTGAATTTTTTTTTGTATCCATCTACTGAATTTTGAATGTCCACAACTTTATCCAATGGATCTTTTGACAGTGCCTTGTCACCCATACTGACGTGCGAAGGCAAAAGACCATAACTTTTTAGTCGAAAATGAGTTATTTATATTTTTAGCACATTCAAGGATTCCTTTATCATGTGGATAAGTATCTTCAGTTTGTTGTTTTTTCGAGAAAATAATGGGTTTTCTTAACAGTAACTTTCAAAAACCATGGAGAAACCAAGGCAGAACACCATGTAGCACCACTTACCACTCCTTGACTTTGTTCCGATTCATATAACAAAGAACTGTAAACTAACAAAGACTATATAACCTGGCAGCAATAAGTAATCATAAATAATCTTCAATGTTTTTTTTTTATTGTATTTTTATAATCGGATTCAGATTGTTCACTCAGTGTCAGATGTCAGTCTGGCGCTGCCCGCTTCTAGTTGCATGCGTATGTACTCGAATTTCATGGCAGCATAGCATGCATCACACCGAAGTCCCTTTAAGGCAGCGATTCTCAATTCCAGTCCTCACGCTCCCTGCTCTGCACATTTTGTATGTTTCTCTCATTGCTTCAGATGTTTGTTCTATTCGGACCTAAGCACTCTGAGCAGTGGACATCACAGTATATTCCTCCATGATTCCAGTTCAAAGCGCACGTATATGTTCCATTCAAAGTGCATTAAAGTGTGCGAAACGTGAATTTTTAATATATTTATTTACAGAGGTATATGATGTCATAGCGCAAATCCGTGAGTGAATGTTTCGAAGTCAAGTAAACTTCAGATTTCCCCTGCTCAGGGAGTTGGGAGCAATGAACACTGTGTAGGGACCATGTCAATCTGAACACAGTTCATGCACAGAGCTCACTTCTAACGAGATGATTATCTGAAACAGGTGTGTTAACAAAGAGAGACATGCAAAATACGCAGAGCTGGGGGGCGCGAGGACTGGAATTGAGAACCGCTGTTTTAAGGCGTTTTAAAGTCTTTGATCACACATAAAATCAGTCAAAACATTTCGCAAATAAATCTATATCCTACCTTTTCTTGTAACCTGACAAAATCTATAGCAATGAACGACATCGGAGATGTTTAATCCACAAGCATTCTGAGGATTATTTCTCAGACAGCTCTGTCTGGTCTGCAAACTACATTTCACAACAAAACACAAGTGAGAAGTGATAAGGAAATAATGCAAGAACCCACGTGCATCTGACCGGAGATCTCGAGCGAGACTGGAATTATAAAAAAAATATATAGCTGGTTGCTGAAGCCACGCCCATCTAGCGCGACAGCGATGACAGCAGCGGCAATCCACCTGTCACGTCCTCAAGTGCCCATACCCTTAATTAAGCACATAATTTAAACGGATGAGTTTGCTAACGCTTCTTCAGCAAAGTGTGGATTTACTTCACCAATATTACAACCAACAGCAGACACGCTCTCTCTCTCTCTCTCTCTTCCCCACCAAAAGTTTGCCATTTTACCTTATAACAACTGCCTAGTTTGTTCTGTTGATTTTACTGTCTACTGTATAATGCCTACAAAGAGGAGCGTAACATCAAACACAATCAGTTTGGATCACTGTGCTGTTCAGGGGAAAATGAACTTTGTTTAGCACATGGATTCTGGTTCCTTCTTCCCCTTTTAATGGTTTAGAAAGATTAAGTGTCAGGGTATAAAATTCTCTCTCTCCTGTTGGCTGAGGCGAGAAGGACGAGAGGAAGGGGGTTGGGTAGCACGACAAAGACACATCTTCCCCCATAGAGACTCCATGCTGGGGCTGTCACCAGCTCACACACATGCAGAACCCCCACTCTTGCACTGCCTTGCCTTTCCTCCCCTCTCAAATATGCAATTAGCTGGGTCTGTTACAAAAGTGTGCTGCAGAGCTTGAAAAAACAGCAGGCCATGCCTCTCACAATAGAGGGGAAAGGGTAAGGAGGCAGACCCAGACCTCTCGGTGGCCATTAAACTAACTCGTGGATCAATACTGGCTGTAAGTATGACTGAACTCAGGCTGAAAGCCTTTTGCAGACCAGTATAATGACAGCCTTATAGAGCAGCTGCACAGATGGGCAGAGCATTGCCAGGCCATGAATCACAAAGGGAGTGAGAAGAGAGGAGTAGTAAAAACAAAGGGAATCCCCCTTGGAGTTTTTCAGAAATTTTTTTAAACACTCGTCTTTCAAGAACTGAAGTCCCTTGTGTAAGACAATTAGTCATTTTCTCCAATGTACACTGCTGCAATAGTCGCGTGACCTGGACCGCAGTCAAACAGCTTTCTGTAAGGATCAACGAGCCTTTTTGTGGTCATGTGATATGGATTTATTAAGAAACCACACATTTTTGTCAACTTCTGGATACTGACTTTTGTTCGCATTTTTCTTTCTATTTTTCCTCCTCCACAATTTTATCATAGCTCAAATCATTTTAATGGGCATTTCCACCAGAATTACATTGCAAAAATTTAACAACAGACAAAATTAATAAATAAATGTAAATAATAATAATAAACAAATATATTAAAATGTAAGTAATATTTGGTATTGCAGTATTGTGATCTCCCTGATCACAACCTCACAACCAGTGACCAGATCAACACAAACAATCAAGACATACACAGATGAATCATTAAAAAAAAAGAGATGCATTTTAAAGAGATCTGAATAGGGTGAATTTCTGTAAATGCAGGCATCAAATAATGTTGAAATAACATAAAACTTTTATTATATGTGCCATATTTGATCTATACCATTCTTTGGAATGTTTTAAACAAAGAAGGGGATTTTATATTAAGGGGAGTGAAAGTGAAAGATCAAATGTCTTCATGTGTATAAAGAGACAGGAAAGCATGTTGAGTTTTGTGCCAAGGCACCAGTATAGAACACATAGTGCTGGTGTATTCAAGCACTGCAGCTGCGCGTGCACAACTATGCACTGTGTAGGCCTCTCAGGGCCTCTCATCTGTTGTGCATGAAAGCTAAGAAAAAGAGAGGAAGAACATGAGAGGAAAGGGAGCAAGAAAGAGAGAGAGAGAGAGAGAGAGAGAGAGAGCTGAAGGAAGGAAGGAAACTTGCTCCCCAATCACAAGATGGGATGAAACTGGATACCTTGTATAGAACATTCTTTACACTGGACCTCTCCCCTTAAATTAGACCGTATAGCGCAAGATATCAAGATCTTTTTCACTTTCAACAAAAAAAATTGTGGAAAACTACTGAAAAGTTTTTCCTTTTTTATGTCAGTGTTTTTGTGTGTAAAATTAACATTTCTCAAATTATCTTCTTTTTGATCGACAAGAGGATGAGTAGCCTAAATTATAAAAGGATTTTCATTTGGGGGATACTAGCCCTTTAAATGTGTAATGCTACTGTATAATATTTAAATAGCAGTTTTTAGAAAGTGGTTCACAAAAACACTGCAGCCAGTGAGTTCATTCAAACATTCCTGTCATAAATCTGTAGGGTTTTTTTTTTTTTTAAGAAACCCAAGAATTCAGGCTTGGTATGTGGAGGAGCTCATTATGGTGCCAGTGGAGGGTACTTGGGTTCCTTCAGATATTTTCTTTTCTTTTAGAGAGTTAGAGAGCGTTTCTGATTTGTTGATGTGTCCTTTCTAGGTTATGTAAGTATGTGTAAAAATGTCTGAAGGCATTATCTTTTTTTTTTTCTTTTTTTTATCATGGCCAATCTCTCCCTCTGTACACTGTTTCAGAGCTCTTCCTTTCGAGCAAGAGACCTTCCCCAGTCCTGTTTCCCCACTGCAGTCTGCTGTATTGAACAACATCACCCTCTTGTTATCCTGGAACCTCTTTCCCCCCGTGAAAAATTAAAACCCCTTTCCCCTGTTCTATCACAACCTGATTGCTGAGTTAAGCCTTTGAACAGACATTTGCATTCATGGCCATGTTCCATGTTACTTAAAACAACACGTCTGATGCCCAGCGCCACAAAACAAATTTACAGAGTCAATGACTCGTAAATTTGGTGAGATGGTGACCTGCCAGTCGGTTCTCTACTATCACACAAAATGGCTAAAAACAGGCCTTGAATGTAACTGTTGCTAACCCAGATTACAGTATACTATTCTTATATTAATTCAGAGCCAACATGCTGAGCACTTGCATTGAAACAAAATGGGTCTGCTCTATGCATGAGATTGCATCATACACTTATTTGAAATACTCTAAGTAAAAAAACAACAACAAAAAAAACATTTTTCCACACTCGCCTCCACTCAGCACAACATTCACAATAGTGCAACAGTGCAAAAAAAATAAAATAAATAACCATTTTTAAGGTATAACCGTGTTTTATTTTGTTTTCCCAGCCATTAAGTTGAAATGAACATTTCCCCACTGATTCTACCAACATGAAAAGTTCAAAATGCTTCATTCTCAAATCTCAGTTTACAGAAATGTGGTCTAAATTAGATTAGATACTATTAAATGCTAATCAAATAAACCATTTTAATATGGATCAGTCTCACACACAAAATTTGATTCTGTTCATTAATTTTTACCATTGTTACTGTCCACCATCTCAATGTACTTTTTTTAAAATTCTGTTCACGTCTAATCATCATTTCTGTGGCTCACATATTCAACCAGGCCTGTAAGCTCACCCTCTGCAATGACAGCAGGACACCGACCACAAAGACTTCAAAGACCATGCGCTCTCTTTTTCTCTGTCTCTCGCTCTCTCAGTCTCTCCCTCCCATTTCCTTTAAGGCTTTTCCCCTCACTGTTTCATTCTTTGTTTCTCACACTCTTAGCTCTTGGGTGGTTGTAATTTTTTTTTTGGTTAACCAGAAATTCTTTTGCCTGAGAGAACACAACAGGCATTTTTCCCATTTATTTTCAAAAAGCCTGTGTTGTCAGACGATTGTTTCACTTTTTTGTTTGCATCAATATGGAATTCACATTTGAAGGTGTGTTTCTCAAACTAGGTCGACAGCTCAGCTGACTCACTGTGGCACTTCTACCATGTCGCCAATTGGAGCTGGACCCTGAAAGTCAGCACCCAAACTCAATTCCTTTCTCAGTTCACAGTCACTTAGCTCTGGAGGGGGTTCTTTGTCCTTCACACCATTTATACATGCCTCAACTGGGTACTCAAAGACCTCCGTAGGGGCTATGTCTGGTGCTTGATCATGGCATTCTCCAGTTACCTCAGGGGGAGTCGACACAGATTCCTCTGCTGACCCAGCACTCTCACAGTCTCCATTATTCAACTTCAGATCTGTGACAGTTGAGGCAGGTTCCTCATGGCATAGCTCATTGGTTGAGGTTGATTCTAAGATGACGATTGCAGGAATGGACTCATCTGCACTCTTTTGTTCTGCCATAGGCTTGGGTTGTGTTGGCTCCTCTGGGGATGGCTCAGGACTTGCTTGTGTTAGTGTAACCTCAGGGGGTGCAGCAGTTTCAGATTCAGGCTCTGTGACTGGTGTGGGTTCCTCTGGGGAAGGCACAGTCATCTCGACATCTGAACTCAATTCCTTGGGAACCGGTTCAAACACTGGGGCAGACATGGCGACTGGCTCTGGAGCTGCTGCCTCAGTAACAGTTTCTGGTTCTGGTGTAACCTCATTGGTGTCTGTAATTTCGGTGGACAATTCACTGGTATTTGCAGCCTCCTCAACCACTTTCTCCACTTCTTTCTCTGTGACAGGTTCCACTGGCAAAGCTTCAAGTTTAGGTGACAATACAGGCTCTTCTAGCACAGGTTCAGGATCCTTGAGTGCAACTGCAGAATCCTCAGCCTCTGGCACAGTTGCATGTTCCTCAGGTGCAGCTGCAGGTGGCTCAGATACTAGTTCGTCTGTCACTGGTATCTCTGGTGCAGCGGCTGGTTCTTCTGTTGCAGCCATAGGTTTCTCTGTCACTGGTGCCTTAGGTCTAGCTGCAGTTTCCTCTACTACTGGTGCAGCTGCAGATTCTTTTGTCACTGGTTCCTCAGGTGTAGCTGAAGGGTCCTCGGCTGCTGATGCTTCTGGTGTATCTGCAAGTTCCTTGGCTGCTGATACCTCTGGTGCCACTGCTGTTGCCTCTAATGCAGCTGCTGGTTCCTCTTGTGTAGCAGCTGTTGCCTCTGATGCAGCTTCTGGCACCTCTGCTGCTGGTTCCTCTTGTGTAGCAGCTGTTGCCTCTGATGCAGCTTCTGGCACCTCTGCTGCTGGTTTCTCTTGTGTAGCACCTGAAGCCTCTACTGCTGTTGCCTCTAATGCAGCTTCTGGTACCTCTGCTGCTGGTTTCTCTTGTGTAGCAGCTATTGCCTCTGATGCAGCTGCTGGTTTCTCTTGTGTAGCACCTGTGGCCTTTACTGCTTTTGCCTCTGATGCAGATGCTGGTACCTCTGCTGCTGGTTCCTCTTGTGTAGCACCTGTGGCCTTTACTGTTGTTGCCTCTGATGCAGCTGCTGTTGCCTCTGCTGCTGGTTCCTCTTGTGTAGCACCTGTGGCCTTTACTGTTGTTGCCTCTGATGCAGCTGCTGTTGCCTCTGCTGCTGGTTCCTCTTGTGTAGCAGCTATTGCCTCTGATGCAGCTGCTGGTTTCTCTTGTGTAGCACCTGTAGCCTCTACTGCTGTTGCCTCTGATGCAGCTGCTGGTTTCTCTTGTGTAGCACCTGTAGCCTCTACTGCTGTTGCCTCTGATGCAGCTGCTGGTTTCTCTTGTGTAGCACCTGAAGCCTCTACTGCTGTTGCCTCTGATGCAGCTGCTGGTACCTCTGCTGCTGGTTTCTCTTGTGTAGCAGCCGTTGCCTCTACTGCTGTTGCCTCTGATGCAGATGCTGGTACCTCTGCTGCTTGTGACTCTGGTACAGCTGCTGGTTTCTCTGGAGCACTTTCTGGTTCCTTGGGTGCAGCTGTAGATGCCTCTGTTTTAGCCACTGGTTTTTCTGGTGCGGCATCATCCATCTTCACCTCTGGTTGTGCTGCTGAATGAGAGGCAGACTTCTCTGCTGGTGCCTCAGACTCTACCACTGGTGGAGCTGCACTTACTGCAGCAGCCTCCTGAGGTGCAGCTTCCGACTCAGTCACAGGGGTCTCTGCCTTCTTCTCAGCTGGTTCAACTGCTGCCACAACACTCTCCTCTTTCTTCTCCTTAGGGTCATTGACATCATATCCCTTCTTCCGTTTGCTTAGCTTGCCTCCCATGATGTTCTGTGGGAACAGAACAATATCTCATATAATCTACAAACACCACTGCACTTAAGCAGTATCCATTGCATTCATTCATTACACATTTTTATCAGTTCAGAAATTCACTGGGAATCAAACCTATGACCTTGCTAGTACCATTCTGTTAGGGCTACATTATTATGCAAAAAGTTGTTCTAAAACTCCACTGAAAAATAACCAATATTCTTAACACCTCATTATGGATATGAAGTTGTAAAATGTAAAACTGCCCACATGGCCCATCCAGTTTCTCCATTTTAAAGGGCGCTCACTTAATCATTTCAACCCAATGCAATCTCTGCCAAGGACTTTGAATGCAGTCCAACTTTGTTATGGAGGAAGACGTGGCTTAAGGACACACAGTGACTGGATGTGAATGTCACATTATTATTTGTAAACTTGTAAAAATTTCATTCAAGAACCCAGTCTTACAGTGAGGTAACATGCAATGATTGTATAAAATGGGGGTTTGGAAGGATTTGCAAGCGAAACACAGCACTTTCTGAATCCTCAGAAAGACCAGCAGGTCTAGTTATGTCAAGTATTATATTATATCTGCTTTTTTCATTATTCTCAATCTGTACACAGTTTCACTACAATCAATAAAAAAATATGTATAAACGTTATTCACTTCTCTTAACATTTTTTTTAATGGCTGGTTCTGGTTAGTAAAGCAGCTTGGTTTTGGGAGGTGTAAAGATATTATTCATGGGAAAGACTGATTAGACATTTGCTACTGTTGCTACTTAAATCAATAGTAATAAATAATAAATCTTAAGCCAATAGAAGCTTTTATTATACAACAATTTTTCCTATTACCAAAAATGTTCTTGTAAATGGCAAGGAACCTAATTTGTAAATTGGAATTTGAATTAGTTTCAAATATATGTGGAATTATGGACGCATGAGGTAGATTAAATGGTTTGTTGGTGTGTTTTATTTAAATTTTTTTGACCTGGTGTTATTGCATCTCAGTTGGGTAATATCCTTTAAGCTGCAGCATGATGGGGTTACAACAGGAGCTGTCCATAGTGCTGCACTGGGGCAAACAAAGACCAGATACACAGTCATGTCTCAGTCCAACCTGCAGTTGAGTCCACCTAAGATGTGCTTTCTATATCAGCCCTCACTAAAGTTTTTATTACAGCCTCTCACAGCGCTCTGAGCCAATACACTTCACAGCCTCCATTATTCCTGTAAATCTTGCTTGATGAAGTAACTCATTAATATAATGAAGTAAAGAAATTTGCAGTAGGCTAATGATTGTCTGAAAGTGATGTCCTTGAAGACTGATGCGAGTATCGCAAAGTAGCCTATCCCATGTCTTGCAGCAGGTTATACAAATACATACATACATACACACACACAAATATATATATATATACCTTCAACATATTTTATGAAAACAAAAATATTAGCCTATGTCTTATTGTGTTAACATACTTCTAGCGTGCACGCGCACACACAATTGTATATATTCTTTAAAACACACATCCAACACCCAAGACCCCCCCCCCCCCCCCCCCGAGATACAAAAAATAACGAGAACAAAGAACTGCTCGTGCAGTCTGCGTTCAACTATTCCTCCAGCCCCAGTGAAACGCTGTGTTTTTTAAGTGATTTTTTCCCCGTTATTCAAACAGTCACTATAAAATCGCGACTAACATTTCACTAACCTGCTTCTTTGTTTCTGTGGAAATCCGTGAGTAAGAGTGCGTTGAATACACTTTCTTTTCTCCTGTAATGTGAATCAGTTCGAGACAGTACTCTCTCCCTGAGGTCCGATCTGCGACTGGGCGTTTCTTCTCTTTTCAGCCCTCCTGTTAAACCCACGGTTTGTGAGACATCTGTCGTTATCACAGCCCCTCTTGCCCACTGCCCACAATCCATATACCCTCCCTCTTCTCTCCTCTCTTCTCCCTTCCCCCTCACATTGGGTGCATATTTTACTAGATATTAGATTGGCTTTATAATTGTTTTTTGGGGAACAATGCCCCCTTTTCTTTCACTTTTTGAAGTGATCTCTATATCAACCGCATTCATTTGACTTGTAGTTGGAAGATTTGCCTTTTTCCACCTGCCTAATTGGTTTTAGCATACATTTAGCATGTGTGTGTGTGCAAAGACAGGGGTTACAGCAATACTCCACCCCCATGGCTGAAGGAGAGGAGAATGAGGTGAATTGTTAGCAGGGCCTTCAAATTCAGTTCCACAGCATTGTTTTAACAGCGTAAAGACGTCCGTGCACTGATCCAGTCCTAAGCAGATATTCTGGTAAAAGAAGAATCAGAAACGTAACTATACCTTAAACAAAAAGTAAAAGATAATTCATTCATTTGCTCTTATCTTGACAACATTGACTGGCTCAGATTCTTTGCATGTCTGCAATTCAGCAGAATAATGTTTCTGAATCATATATGTGCCGGAGGTCAAGAAACATGTAAGAGAGCCACGAGGTCATTATTAGATTCCACTTACAGTGGTCTGACACATTACACACTTGTGTAATATGGCTACTTGGTGTTAATAGTATAAGCAGAGGTGCAATGAGATTATACTATAGGCCCGTTTCATATGAGATCTAGAAATTAGTAAATATACAGTATGAAAATACAAAATACACTTAAACAACATTGATTCTTCTTTTTCACCTTTTATAAAAAACTTCAGATTCAACAAGTATTCACCTTTCTAAATGATGGTCCCCGTTAATATGATTATTTTGTTAAAATAAATAATAATAATAAATACAGGTTTATGATTATTAGATATGCTGTAATAAAAGATGGTCTTATAGAAAACTCACCCTGGGGCCAGACAGGCCAGCTGTGTGGATAATTAAGTCAATCCTTATGTAGACATATCTGTTTTTTTTTATTTATATATATTTTTTCTTCATCACAAGCTTGTGATTTCATCCCACTGAGGGGAAGAATTAACTAGCACCGCCTTCAAAGCTAGACACATGAATGTGATGAAACATGGTCGTGAGAAACTAGTTTCCTCTCCGTAGTTCTGCATGCTTTACAGCACAGCTTGCATTTTCCTTTTTTTTTTTGTACTAAATGTCAAGATTATAAAACAAACAACGTAACACAGGGTTTTACTTTAAGATAGTTGAGAGCTTGTGGTCTCGTAAAAAATAAAATAAAATAATAATAATAATAATAAAATACATATTTTATATCTTGACAGATTTAATGATCTACATTCATGTCTAAAAATTGCAAGTATTGTTTAGATTTCGGTCGCACAGCTGGTATGTCGGTAATTTGTTAAAATGCCCAGCTATTCTGGGCAGAGAGTTCAAGGTTACAGAGTTCCCAGACTCTGTGTGCTGAAAGGTTTATGATCTGTGAGCTTTATGCCCCATAGAATATTTAGCAAGCGTGTCATATGTCATTAATCATAAAACTCATGTCAACAAAACAACAAAAACGTTTGTTCAGGATGCAGCTCTCTTTGGGAGAAAAAGAAGAGAGCAGCCTCTAGTGTCTGAAGAATGATGGTGCATCAGCTCTTTAGACCATGCCTGTGAACAAGATGAGAATAACAAGAATGACATTTAAAAAATAATACGTATTTATGAAAGCTATATTAGAAAAAAAACATAATTCTGATGATCTCAGTTTAAAATAAGATTATAACTTCAGCTCACTTTGGGTTATTTCAGTTATAGGAATAGTTCAACAAAAAATGAAAATTTTCTGGAAATGTTCTCACCCTCAGACCATCCAAGATGTAGATGAGTTTGTTTCTTCATTGAATTAGATTTGGAAAAATGTAGCTCTCTAATCACTAACCCACGACTTCCCGTTTCTAGGCCACGACTTCCAAGTTTTACGTTAAAAACCTCTTAATGCTGGACTAGTTTCAAACAAGCAGATAATGTTAACTGACAGACTGGAGTCAAGTTGATTATTGTGATGTTTTTATCAGATGCTTGGACTCTCATTCTGATGGCACCCATTCACTCCTGAGCAAGTGATGCAATGCTAAATTTCTCTGTTGGGATGCAGAAACAAACGCATCTTCATCTTGGATGTCCTGATGTTAAATATTCAGCAAATATAAATTTTTGAGTTAACTATTCACTTAACTAAACCTAAACCTAAACTAAATAATAATTAAACTATGTCAAAATAACAGTGGCCTACTTACATCATGAAGCCCTTACTTAAGATATACAATCTGAACAATAAATAAATAAATATGTTGAAGATAAATGCATACAATAATTAATTAAAATGTTTACAATTGAAGACACGAGACTTTTGCTCCTCATGTCAATAAAAGAACATGCAGGATGTTCATGGCTAAAGAATAAAAGGAAGAAGGTCAAGTTACAGGCCTCTATATGAGTCAGGGTTTTGGCATGTTAATTCTCTCAGGAGACCTCAGTCTTACCCCTCCACTCCTAGAGTAGAGTAGAGCACAGTTTGAGTTTGCCCCGTCATATGGAGCAGCCAGAAGGAACAGCCTCTAGACATAATAGAGGCAGCGCTTCAGCTGTCATCCCTTCACCACAACACTTCATTTATAGGTGGACCTTCACTATCTCAGCACCTATAAACACACATCCATCAGTTTGTCTTTATTTTTAATTCTTTCTGTATTCACCTACTGTTATTTTAGTTTACTAGTTTCTGCCTTTTATATTTCTATATCTGTTTAGACCAGATCTGGACACCATAGTTTGGTAATTTCTTTAGTGTGATGCTTACTGTATGCTCAATAGTATTTTTGAACGCTTATAAATGGATTGACGTTTACATTATACAAAGTTTTTTTTTTAAATACCATTGTTGCTTGAAAAATAAATAAATAAAATTAATTGCGAGATAGTATGTTGTCATGTGATCTTTCCACCGGAAGATGTCGTATCTGCACTTTCTAGATAATCTTTTTTATTTTGCTAGCAAAAACTGGACCTGAATTAACCTTTCTAAGTAACTATTTAAAACCCAGTTCTTGTTCTTGATATGCCACATTACGTTAGGATAAAGTATTTTATTTGGTTAAAAATATTTATTTACGTATTTTATTTGATTCTACACGACTTGTTTAATATTACCGATAAAGATGTAAAAAAATACTTGCATTAAAAAAAAAAATAAACCTTACTTCATATTTCATATAAGTCTTTTTAATGTTTTTATTGTACATGTTCTTGATGTCATACTACCCATTCTTTTGAAGACTGGCCAAAAATTACCCGAAGATAACAGAGAAGTGAAAAGTGCACTACGAATAACTCTGTATATAATCCGCGATACATTTATGAATATTTCCAATCACACGGGTTCGTGAACCGTCGACCCTCTCGACCCAGTGATCTATATATATATATATATCAGTGGCTCCACCCGATACGAAGCGCCGCGGATCAGTTTCCTCTCCCTACAGTCAGATCTTCACCATGACAACGCAACCGAACAACTGACCTCAGATCGGCGCGCGAGTCACATCACATGCACTGACATCAGCGCGCGGCAAAGTCTGAAATGACATCATTCAAGCCAACGCGGATAGTGCTGCCTTTTCAAGTGCCTGATCATAATGCATACAGCAGTGCATCAAGTATTTTACGATTTAATGTATTCTGTATAGCATTTTAAACAAACAAAATAAGACTTATGATTTCTGAGGAATGTTTCGGTGACATTTCCCGCTCTTTTTTCGTTTTTTTTTTGTAAAGTTGTCTTTTTGTTTTAATTTTCTTTTTAAGAGTATGCGATAATCTATGAACTCGTAAAAATAGCTCGCACTACGGTAAAGGCGTTGTTCATAAATATTAATTTAGTCACGCTGTCTGTCCTTTGGATGTGCTAATTAATATTCATGACCCAACCTAAGCGCCCACTTAACGACTGCGACAACTTGGAGACCCTCCCAGTTTGTGTTTAATATTCATGTGGTAGGCCTTCGGCGTAGTAGGGAAGGTAATTCACGAAGCGTCTCGTGTGAGGTCCTCAAGCAGTCAGTGTGCGCCTCCCTTTGTGCCTTTCCATTCAAGATGGCTCCCGTTTTAGAGAAGAAGCTACTGGGCGACACTCTGGAGAACAGCACCGAGGAGGACGAAGGACAAAACCTCTGGTACGCCGCCCCTCGGAGTGTCCAGGAGTGAAGCGGGTTCTGCAGGGAGTTATTTTTTTTGACAGTCAGTGTGATGATTTGCTTTGTCTCCAGCCGGGTGCTGCCCAGACGCCGGTCCCGGATGAGCACAAAATACTTGACATAAACTTATGGCAAAGTCTGGATCAGGCTCGAGCTTTCACAGCGGGCTTAACAATAAAGCGGTCTTCGGAGGCGCTAGGAAGCGGATTGTTTTGCTTTATATGCTCATGTCATGCTCTCTGGCTTCTGACGTGTGCTGCTGGCTAGCATTTGTTAAAACTCAACGCTTTACATGAGATCTGTAGTGTCCAATTCGTTCATGAAGGAGCTTTGCGTAGCTAATTTTCTGTGTACGGCTTGCGATTTCTGTTTAGTTATGATAAGAGTCAGGAAACTGATTCCTGATGTCTGTTTCTGATGCGATCTAACGGTTGACTGACGTCCAGCGCGCGAGAGAAGCTCCTTGTGGTAACGGCCTTCTGCGGATGTTTTTAGTAGCATGACAGTAAAGTTAACGTTACATAGTTACAGTTGTCTGCAGTCAGAACTAACATTCAGTCTAATAACTACCTTATTAAAGCCCATGTCTGTTGATGTCATGGACGGCAATTTGTCGGTGCTCATTTATTATTATTTTTTTCAGGTCTTCAATCCTCAGCGAAGTTTCCACACGCTCCAGCTCTAAGTTGCCTTCTGGGAAAAATATACTGCTTTTTGGTATGTGACTTTTTGCTTTTGTTTTTTCCCTTCTTTTGGTGAATTAGATTTTTTATCCAAATGTATAGTTTTGCTTACAAATGTCGACATTTACATTCAAGTGAAACCACCTTAAGTTAATCACGGTATACCCTGATTTGATCTGCATTTAGATTTGCGAGACGTAAAAAAAAAAGTTTGCTCCGCTCTAATACGTCTACATGATGTTTCCTGTCAGATTTCATATAGACGTTTAGAAAACGTCTTTAATATATTAATTTAGAATGTGTGTAAAACTGACATCTTTAAGACGTCTGTCAGATGTTTGTATTTAGCAGATGCTTTCCAGATGAAGTGATCTCTAACAGAAATCTTTCAGAAGTACTGTTGGAAGCTGATATTGAATTATAGTAAAATTCTGTCATTTAATCACCCTCATGTTGTTCCAAACTTGTATGAGTCTTTTTCTTCTCCGGAATCCAAATGAAGACGTTGTGAAGAACCAAATGGTTTTAGTTAACTTTTGTTTGAATTGTATGGACAAAAATATTAATATATCTTATGTGTTCTGCATACGAAAGTCAGTCGTACAGGTTTGGGTAAACTGTGCTTTTAACGTTATCCCAGTCATAAACTGAACTCATTCACTTTGTCTAAACACTCTTTATTACTTATATGTCGATTTGGGCACTTTTAGGTCATGATTTAAATGTGCTATGATTTCTGGTGATGTTTTAGGGGAGGATGGTTCAGGAAAGACAACACTTATGACAAAACTTCAAGGAGCCGAGCACAGTAAGAAAGGTCGAGGGCTGGAGTACTTGTACCTGAACGTCCAGGATGAAGACCGAGATGGTAAGTGCAGTTTGGACTGGGTTGGAATAAGTGATAAAAGATTCAAAGAATTTGATAATAAAACTTGTTAGTTGTCATAGCGGTGATTAACTATTTTATACTCATTTTTTTAAGTAGTTCATTCACATTCATATGATATTCATTTCTATAATGCTTCATATTAAACAAAATAAAAATAAATCCATAAGACTAGGATGAGTTTTAAATATAGTTTTTTATTGTCCATTTTTGGTCCATGGAACATGCAGTTGATTACCTTTCTATATGTTTACGAATCTTCCAGATTTGACTCGCTGTGGTGTGTGGATCCTGGATGGAGACCTGTACCACAAAGGCTTGCTGAAGTTTGCAGTGACTGCCGAGTCGCTGAAGGACAGTCTAGCGGTGTTCGCAGTGGACATGTCACGGCCTTGGACCATCATGGAGTCGCTGCAGAAGTGGACGAGTGTGCTGCGTGAGCATGTGGACAAACTCAAGATCCCACCTGAGGAAATGAAAGAGATGGAGCAGAGGAGTAAGTCCTGGTTTGCTATTTTTACCACTAAGATGTGGTACTGTAGTACCCACAGCTTGGTGTTAGCATGTAGGGGGCCTTCAGATTCAAGTGTGCCTATGGGTGATTGCTTGTACACAAAGTCTACCTCCAGCTGTCTTTCTGCTAAACATCTTATTTGACTCCAATGGTAAAAACAAGCATGCTTTGAATAGCTGAAGTTCAGCTAGAGGAACTTTATGGTGAGGTACCGTATCAACCCACATCAGGCTGATGGAAAGATGGGGATCCACGTCAGGCGTGGATGTTGAAACGACTTATCATATCAAATATGCTTTCTTTCTTTTTCTCTGGTGGGTTTTGATCATATGTAAATGTTGAGATGCAGTAGCAGACT
This sequence comes from Carassius carassius, assembly GCF_963082965.1. NCBI lineage: Eukaryota > Metazoa > Chordata > Actinopteri > Cypriniformes > Cyprinidae > Carassius > Carassius carassius. The sequence continues at coordinate 28,324,790 of NC_081756.1, read as the reverse complement.
GCTGCATTTACATACTGACTTCAGGAGAAGAATCAGCTGCAGACGGACAGAGTAACTGTCAGATTGTGATGTAGTAGTAAATACACAAATGAATTCCTTGTAACACATTGAAGAATGATAATGTTTCAGTATTTAATCATTAGGACAACTTAGGACAGTTTTTTTCCCCTCTGTTGTGAATTCAGCGTAAGTGATTCTAGTTAGAAAGTCATGGGAATTAGCCTAGATCTAGGGATTCTTATGCTTTTATTAAAATTGCTTTTTGCTGTTGAGTACATGAGTCCTAATCCACTTTTATTTCGGGAGTAAGCAGGGAGGATGGTTTACTGAAAGTCTATATTTGAAGCACTCTTTGTGCTTTGAATTTGCATAACACGTTATTCAACAATTGATGTTAGAAGAAGAGCGATTATAAATGCTGCTTCGCTGGTGATCGTTATGATTCAAATGATAAAAAAGCTGAGAATCATTGTTTCGAAAACCCTGGTAGTTTGATACAGTGTGATTCAAAAAGTTTGGGTTTGATAATTATTATTATTATTTTTATGCATTGGTAATCCGTTTATCAAAGCTGCTTTTGTTTGATCAAAAATACAGGAAAATCTGAAATATTTTCAATAAGATTTCAATATATCTTAAAATGTAAGTTATCACTGTGATGGCAAAACTAAAATATGTGTCCCTGGATCACAAAACCAGTCTTAAGTCACTGGGGTATATTTTCAGCAATGGCCAAAAAAAAAAACCGTATGCGTCAAAATTATAGTTTGTTTTTCTTTTATGCCAAAAAATTATTAGGATATTAAGTAAAGATCATGTTCCATGAAGATATTTTGTAAATTTCCTACTGTAAATATATCAAAACTTAATTTTTGATTAGTAATATGCATTTTTTTTTTTTTTTTTTTTTACACCCTCAGATTTTCAAATAGTTGTATCTCGGCCAAATATTGTCTGACCCTAATAAACCATACACCAATGGAAATCTTTTTTATTCAGATTTCAGGTGATGTATAAATCCAAATTTTGAAAAAAAACTGACACTTAAGACTGGTTTTATGGTCCAGGGTCACATATTTCTTCTTATCAGTGTTGAAAACAAGAAGAGAGTGCTCCGACATGAAGTGAGAGGCTATTTCTGAGGATGACTGTTTCTGTTGTGCCCTAGAAACTGGGCTGTGAGAGCAGAATAGGGAAGTGGCTTGGCAATGGGATCGATTTTCAGCTTGTGTGAGAAATATTGAGACCACATCTGAACTAGGGATGTTCAGTTTAACTGGTTAACTGTTAACCAACCGTTAACAATTTTGACAGATTAATACTATCAGTTAAACTGTTTAAAAAGTAATTCATTCATTTATTTTCAGTGATTTATCGAAATATTTCGAAAGGTTTGCTGCATTGTTAAAATAGGCTACGTTATGCGTATTAAAATACAACAATGGAAGCAACTACTCCTTTTAGTAATAGAGAAAATCAAATTGTAAATTGTTTGCCTTTATTTGTGTACATTCACAATAAAAACAAATCTTTATGCATAAAATAAGCCTAAAGAAAAATAAGATGCTGCTTTCTGCCGTCCGTTTCCTTTCGCGCAGCACAAAAATGAACCGAAACTCTGCTTTTTTCGTTCATTTTCATAATTTATTATTCAAGTGAAAATATATTTCTCGTATAGGCCTATTTATTTGCTATATATAGCCTAGCTTTATCATGTTTTTCTCCGCTCGCAGAAGCGCTGCAGGTGCTTGATGTGATATGAAGACCATGTGACTCCTCATGTTCTGTTGTTGGTGCTTTTTGCACATGTCAAATTAATCCCCGGGAAACTGTTAAATGTTAGTATTTCCAACTGGTCACAGATACTGATCCTTTCTAATTTAATTCGGTTCTACTTTAAAATAATCTTGTCGGTTAACGGTTAATAATCGGTTAACAAGCGAGGAAAAATAACCGAAATGAACATCCCTAAAATGAACGGCTATCTGAATCACTCGCTCTCTATCTACCAGTCTGACCTTCTAATTGTACGGCGTACATCTTTCTATTTTTTTCTTCATCATTTATACTATTACAAAGGATTTATGATTACATTAGAGAAATCAAATATTTTAATAGAAAAGTTGTTTTGCATTGTAATAATGTCAAAGTATTACTGTTTTCAGTCTATTTCAATCTAACACATCTCATCTTATAGTGCCAAATGTGGGATGTATTTAAATGAAATACAAACACACTAAGCCTTTAAGCTGCCCATAACTTTCTGAAACTGACCCGCCCAGAAAAAGAACCAGTGCTTCCTTAAGCACTGCTGAGATCAACATCTCACTCCTCGCTTCTGACCGGACTCAGTGATGTCAGCACTGCAGTGGGAAGGACAGTCCAGCCCCTCTTACAAGACGTTGCATCAAGGTCCGTTCGTTAGCTGTTCATGACATTCGACTCGTTGCTCTAAGCAGGGCATGAGCACAACACCCGAGCGCATCTCAAACCACTGTGCTAAAACACAACGTCTCACAGCTCTTAGTCAGCTAACACATTAACTGAATATTATTTTACATGTAGAGATGACTTGATGTACTTTTTTGTGTTGTTCAAAGGCTAAATGTGGCCATATAACCACTTTTTTTTTTTACAAAAACAGCACTATTTATTTTGTATTTACTATTTAGTTTTTTTGCCATCATGATTTTTAGACCCATTTGACACTCGGACGGCCTCATAGCTGGAAATGCACACTGGCCGTGTATTCTGTTGACTGTCCCCACCCTTGTTTGTGTAAGCTGGTCAAAGTCGACAGAAGAAAGAGATTGTAAACTGGTTCTTCATTTGATTGAGGTTAGGCCACATTGATTAAGGAAGTTGGTGGTTCTAGATTAAAATCCATACCTCACTTTCAGCTGATGTGAAAACAGGCTGATCAAGTTTTTAAAAATGGTTTTGTTGAGAACTGTGAGATAACATGAGACCGTAGAATCAAGGGTATTATGTAAAATGTGAAGACTGTGCCATGTGGTTTGCACAAACTCTTGCCTGTTGGCTATTATCACTTAAGAAGAATCACTAGATGGTAAACATAGTTTTTTAAAATTTCCTAATGGACTCTTTGTCAAAAAGCATCTGTAACAGTTGTTTATTGGTTTGCTGTAAATGCACCGTATTATCTTGATCTCTGGCTCCTGTGGAAACATGTTTGCGCTCCACATCACGGGGTGTGGGTAATTGAGTGTGATGTAACCAATTAATGAAGGGTTTCATGAGTTTATATGACTTTCTGAAATATTTTGACAAATGATTTTGTAAAGGAGTCTTTTTTTTGTTTTTTTGACCAAGGCTGGATCAAAAATACAGTAAAAAGTAATATTATTAAGTATTGAATTATTAAATTAAGTGCTTTCTATTTGAATAAATGTTTAAAATCTAATTTACTCATTAGCAAAGCTGAATTGAAAAGCAGCCATTACTCCAGTCATCAGTATCAATTTAATGGGTCCTTCTTGAATAAGAGTATTAATTTCTTTAAAAACAAATGAACAAAAGGAGAAAACGACTGGCCCCAAGCTTTTAAACATTCATTTATTTTAAATCTGCTTCTCAGACAGTTGTGGTGTGTTATTCCAGCAGCACTGGAGCTGTTGTTCTTTAACAGTACGTTGAAGGAAGTTGTGCAGCTTGTCTGGTTTCTGGGTCATCTGGAGCTGCATTCTTAAGGTTCCTGAGGAAGTTCCTCCCCCTTTACCTCTCTTACCTCCCTCCTGAATATACCACTGATTAAAGGCCATTCCAGCCACCCACTTCCACACATCACCATCATGCCCTCTCCATATACTCCTGTGTATCAGCCTGGCAGTCAATAACATTGTTTTTGGTGGCTGTTCGCATGTTCTCTAGTGCTGTGTGAGGTTGAGGACTTGAGCAGGGATCAGACAGAGTCTTAAGAGTGTGCTGTCAGCTCTGTTCATGTCTGAGCTGCTCCTCCACAGGCCTCGGCTGCTCAAATCTGTCCAGAACAAGTCCTGATTTAAGTTACACAACAGATAATAAACTGTCAGGTTAATGCTACAAATCCTTGCTTATGCTAAGATTTATTTTTTGTTTTTGTATTCGATTTTTGATTTAGATATTTTCCCTTCAACATCTGTTTTTTTGCTACAAATCGTCTGTTTGGATCTTATGTAACCTGACTGGAATGCCCTAATTCTGTGGATGTTCTCTTTATTTGTATAGATTTGTTTATTTATCTACATTGCTTTCAGTCATTTGATATATATATACGGTACAGGGCTTTCAGTACGGTGCACGTGTGTACCGAATGACCGAATGCAATATTTCGTTTTGCGGAACATAGGTACATTTTCGTGTTTCCAAACGAACATATTAAGTGGCATAAGTCTCCGCATTCAGCGCAAATCCCGCCCTGCAGCTGATTCTAAGGCCGGTGACACATGGCTGCGTGGCGTGAGCGTGGCGTTTCTCCTGCGTGTCAGGAACGTGACGACTGCTTCGCGTTTTCTGTGTCTTTACACACCAGAATTGTCCCTGACGCGGCGCTGGTGCGCTGCTGCTACTGTAGGTGACATAGAGGGAGACCGCCGACAGACCAGGATCTTGTCTTCACGACAACAATATCTATACTTCATGTTGAGCATAAATAATAAGCCTACTGATAAAGGACACCTGTTGACGGCAAAATAGACTGTTTGACAGGTGCAATATGCCAGTGTGTCACCGGCCTAATGTTTTCAAAAGGCATCACGCGAGTGTGAACATCACTACAACTAGGAAAAAAACGATTGTAATTCAAACGCAGCTCCCGTCGGCATTTAAACAGACCTTTGCTCTTAATTCCAATCGGTCCAACGCAATAACGAAATCTGAGCAGGTCTAAAAACTGAAACTGTTGTTGCTGCAACTTTACACTTTGGAAAAGTTATATTTTTTAAATATGAGCAGGCCTACAAGCTGGGATTGGTAATGCTGCACTGTAATCATAGTTATTTATTTATATTTTTCATTATATTTTATTATATGATATTGGTTTGAGACTGAGAGTATTTTTAGTGGAGAACTTTGCAGCAGTATTTTATTTCTTATTCTTTTTTTATTTTATATATATTTTATAAAAAATTATTTGAAAAAGTGTAAACAAATTGTAAAAAAAAGTTTATAGTAATAAACAACCTGCAGTTTAATGTTTGCATTTCTTTCCCTTACTGTACCGAAAATGAACCGAACCGTGACTTTAAAACCGAGGTACCGTGATTTTTGCGTACCGTTACACCCCTACTGTATAATGTATCAGTTGACACTGTTTTTGTAAATATGTAAGTCAAGGTTGACACTGTTGGTTTCTTCTCTTCTCTGCAGTGG